>NC_092864.1:67142618-67204659 GCF_032062135.1 Pyxicephalus adspersus | reverse complement strand
TCATGGTGATCAAGACTGAGGTCATAATTCAATTTACTAATTGAGTAGCCTAAACTAGTGTTGGTGTTCAAATTCGGGTTGTCCTTATATTCGACTCAAATATGGCTGTTCAAATTTGGAAAGACTCGACCCGAAAACCACAGGATTCAACTTTGCAAATTTGTGTGTAAAAAAAAAGACTTTATTGTTAAAGTAATTTATTGAATGTGTGTGATTTGTGCACCTAACTTTATTTTTTTACAGGTTATCCCACAATGACAGGACAATTCCCACGGCTGCACAGCCATGGCAATCCTCCTGTGAGTGTCGGATCCCCGAGCACTGGAGGTTAAATGAGGACAAGTCTCCCCATTCATCACCTCTAGTGCTCTGTGATTGGCTAAGGAAAGGTAAACCCTGATGACAGCTCAAGTGTCATCAGGATTTTCCTTTCCCCAGCCAATCACAGAGAACTATAGGTGAATGTATGGGAAGACTTGTCCCTATTTAGCCTCCAGTGCCCGGGGATCCCGTGTTCTTGGGAAAACAAAACAAGTCTAAATGTGAAAGTTTTTCAATGTTTTGTGAAAATATGCTTTATAAGCTTTGCCAAACATATATATTTAGTAATGTAGTAAATATGTATCCTTGTTTTTCTGTATGAGACACCTAATGTTTACATAAAAAAACGTAGGAGCACAAAACACATTAGCAATATGTTTATTACACCATAAAAATTAAAGCCACATCCCAATGAATATAAAACACTTTTTGCTTTGCTAAACTATTTTTTAAACTATATGCTTTTAAACTATATGCCTTATACAACAATATTTATTTGCATTCAATGTATGTGATTTAAAAGTTAAAAGGTTCAAACCTTAATTCTGCAAAGTTAATTGTTACAGCTCTTTGTTTTTCTTTATGGGGTATTAGCATTAATGACTTAAATCCTCTTTTGAAGCTGGTAAATCTCATAATCTATTCTGTATCAAATGAAAAGAAAACCCTTTATGTGACTGTGATTTCTGCTTAAATTCTAAAACAAACAGAAGTATTCCTGCATATTTTACCGGATTAGTATTGACTCTGCATGTGATTAACATTACTTTGTCCTTAGTTAAAATAATAGCCGTATTGTGCTGCTTTTCCATCTGCCAGTGGTATTTTTGCAGAGTCTTGTTTTGTGTTTTCCAAATACATTGTAACTCAATAAATGAAACCCTTTTAAAGTAACAATTTAAATACATTTGCCTGATCACTCTCTAATCAAGGGTTATTTCTGGATACTGTCAATTGTCACGCTGTATATTTCAAAGTTAAACATTTAAATAACCTTAATCGCAACTTATGTTACAATGCTTTTTAGGGCTCATTATAAATTAAATCTTCATTTAAACTCAAAATGATCATAATAGATTACTGATTTTCTGATAAACAATCATCCTTAGGCTTTATTAACATGAGTGGCTAAGCCCACATTTTCCTACTGCATTAACTGTTGCTGTTCCATCAATTTCCACCAGGAAAATTTCCATGCATAATAATCAGCATTTGTATAACTTTAGGGTTTATACAGCAGACAAGTATGTACCGTATTTTTCGGACCATAAGAATATATATATATATATATATATATATATATATATATAATATTTTTTTTTTAATCAAAAAAAAATTCCTTATACTAATATATATAGTGTAAAATAAATGTTCTTGAAAACAGTGTACTGCTTTTACACATATAAATCCTAAGTATTGCATTCAATACAGTTATTTTGTATTGAATGCAATACAAATGCATTTTGAATTTCTTGACCCGCCCCTCTAGCAACGTACACACGCACCAACGTCACCGGGAACTCCCCTGGTGACTCATCGTGTGCAGAAGATGCCGGAGGAAGAAGAAAGAAGACAGGGATCACGGCGATGGACAACGCGGGACACCGGCAGATCAGGTAAGAGCTGTATTTACTATCTTTCCCATAGGTTTACCTACCCCGAATGTGACTCGGGGTTACCACTTTCAGCAACTTTTTTCTACTGCGAGTCACACTCGGTGTTACTGCTAGGGAGGTTAAATGACCCTAATGTATGTTGCTACATTTGTGGTACATATTCTCAGCAACATTACAGAATTAGTGAAACAAGCATATCTTGTATATTTTGGTAATAACCTCCCCAGCGGTAACCCTGAGTGTGACTCGGGGTAAAAAAAAAAAGATGCTGAAAGTGGTAACCCGGAATCTCATTTGGGGTAGCTAAACCAATGTAAAACAATAGGAAATAGAGCCTTACCTGGTCTGCCGGCATCTTTCTTCACGATCTCCATCTCCTCGCTTCCTTCGGCCAGTGTCCTCTGCATCCAACGAGTCACCAGGTGGCGTCAGTACGTGCGGACGTTGCACAGGGGGCGCGGCGGGAATTTTAAATCCATTTGTATTGCATTCAATACAAAATAACTGAACTGAATGAAATACAGTGGATTTTATATGTCTAAATGCAGTACATTGTCCTTCATGAAAATTTATTTTACAGTATAATATAATCTTATGAGAATATTTATTTATTTTTTTAAATTTTAAAAAATATTTTTAATTTTTAATATTTTTATTTATTTAATTTATTATTTTTACATAATTTTGTGTTTCAGCTTTATTATACTCATACTATTATATTATATTTTATAATACTGTAAAATAAATTTATATGAAAATCAATCTACCGCTTTTAGACATATAAATCCAAGACGACCTGTTCCGCATGGTGCTGATGTTCCCATACCAGTGTTCAGTACACTCCCTGATATTCCTGTATCCGACATGGAGGATATACAGGGTTTGGAGTGTAATCCAGGAGTTAACAGTGGAATTGAATATGAAGGAAGTGTTTCATCAAACCAGCAGTTCTCCCAAGATTTATTACGTGACCTAAGTCTGTCAAAACAAGCACCTGAACTTTTAGCATCCAGGCTAAAAGAAAAGAACTGTTTGAGACTGGAAGATAAAATAATGGTTTAAAGGACAAGAGAGGTGACACCCCTACCAAATTTCAGTGAAGATGGAGACTTTGTGTACTGTTGTAACATCCCTGGACTACTAGCCCATATGGGAGTACCAGAATACCGAGCAGAAGACTGGCGGCTTTTCATAGACAGTTCCACTCGAAGTTTGAAATCTGTTTTACTGAATAATGGCAACTGCTATGCATCAATTCCAATTGGTCACTCATCAAAACATAAAGAAGATCATGAAAATATCAAAGTGGTCTTCCAAAAGCTTTGCTATCATGAAAACCAATGGTCCATATGTGTTGATTTAAAAATGGTGAACTTCCTACTTGGACAGCAAAGTGAATACACAAAGTACCCATGTTTCATCTGCTTGTGGGATAGTAACCCAAAGCAGGATCACTAGAAAAAAAATGACATGGCCTCCAAGGGAAAACATGAAAAAGGTGCAGCGAACATCATTAATGAGCCAATAGTTGACAAAGAAAAAATCATTCTCCCTCCACTACACATAAAGTTGGGATTAATGAAGCAATTTGTTAGAGCTCTGAACAAGGACGGTGATTGCTTCAAATACATTTGTAGATTCTTCCTTGGGTTGAGTACTGAAACATTAAAAGCAGGAATCTTTGATGGACCCCAGATTCGAAAAAGGATAAATGATTCAAATTTCACAAGTTACATGACTGATACTGAAGCTTCTGCCTGGCACAGCTAAGTCATGGTTGTCAAAAACTTCTTTGGTAGCCATAAAGCAAAAAATTATGAATAATTGGTACACAACTTGCTCTTAAACACTATCTCCATAGTCATTTGCAAAAATTTCCAGGAAACCTTGGTGATTTCAGTGAGGAACAAAGGGAGTGATTCCATCAAGATATAAATGTGATAGAAGAAAGGTATCAGGGCCTATAGGATAGACACAGGATGGCAGACCGCTGCTGGAGCCTTCAACGTTCTGATCATCAGCATAAAAGTAAATCATACAAACAGAGTTTTTTAATGACTGCTTTGTGATTAGTTATGTAAATATTAGTGTTGGTCAAATATCTCACTATTCAATTCGACAGCTATTCGATCGAATAGTGAGATATTGTCCGGGTGATCGAATGCCGAATTCGAACACCATTGAAGTCAATGGTGGGAGAATTTGTTTTTTTTTTCAGGACTATTAAGGGCTGCAGGAGCAATTAGATTGCTCTTGCAGCCCTTTACTAGTTGTATGTATTCTTGGATAGAGTTTCTCCATCCAAGAACAGAGGGAGTCCTGTGTTCTGTGGATAGAGAAACTATACCCAGAAACACATACTACAGGACTCCAACAGCGATCCTCATTGCTGTTGCTAGTAGTATGTGTTCTCATCCCCATTCATTCTCTAGTGCCGGGGAATCGCCTGCAGTCACAGCTGTGACCGCAAAGTTCCCATGGTAATGTGACCGTGGGAAATGAATTGCAGATAAACTCTGTAGTTCCACTACCATCCCCGGGGCCGCCTTCATGGGCGGGCACAAGTGCCGCACGCTGGATCTCAGGGAAACACAGAGGAGGAACACAGACAGAGGCAGATAGCAGCCAATGTCTGTGTTCCTCCTCTGTAGGAGGCTGCTATCTGCCTCTGTCTGTGTTCCTGAAGACCTTCAGAGTACACCCCCATAAACGAACATTGTTTGCCAATAATCTGTTCATCCTGCTAACTAGTGTTAAGCGAACCTGAACTGTAAAGTTTGGGTCCTTCCTGAACTTTACGATTTTGGGTAACCGAACCCGAACTTTGAGCTGAAGTTTGGCCGAACCCGGCGAACCCGAACTTCCAGGTGTTTGCTCATCCCTACAGCTAACCAATCCAATACACTTCTATACAAAACAATCTCTGGGTCCACGGAGAATGTTGTTTGTATACAGGGGGAGATAAAATGAGGAGATGACATATCTTAGGGTTATATAAGGTTTAGCTTACTTAAGGAATTTAGGCTGTTTACTTAGAAAATTTAATTATAACTCTGCAAAGTAATTCACTTAGCTTAATGAATGATATATAGCTCTGTTGACTTCAGCTATCCAAATATATCCAACTATGTGCAAGAAAAAATCATGTTTTTTTTTTTTTTTATATTTGATTGCACCTAATTGGGTATTCTTAAGGTTTTTTTGTTTTCAATGTATTTATTGAGTGAATATTGTAAAGTGAAATATTATAATGATAATTCAATCTGCTAAGTGAACAGACTAAATGCCTTCAGTAAATCCAACAGCATTGTCGTGTATCTGATTTCATTGTGACTGTTTATGCTGAAGAAGTTTTTTTTTTCATGGAACAAGTAGCATATTAAATAGACATACCATACATGCTTCAGCCTTCCACATACCAAGAATATCATATTTTATGTATCAAATATTTTCTTTGTTGATTAATAGTGACTTAGTAAACAACACAGTAATATAGAGGTTGGAACAAAGTTAGTTTTGTATGCCAATGACAAATGGTTTTACAACAAATAATTGTTTATGGATTTACATTATGTTTTCAGCAATTGCATGCTATCAAACATTTTAGGTAATTTTGTTAAGTGTACTCATTTTACTCTTTTTTGTTATACTTTGTTATTCCTGTGCTTAAGAAACTATATCACTAACTACAGAACAAGTTTTTCCTACAAATATTGCACATGTTGACACTACTTTCACCCCACTGTCCCTAAATAAAAAAAGTAGGAGTGAAGCACTCACCACTCGTCCAATATTCCAACTGTATTCTTAACTAGTAACATCTTTGAAATAAGTGAATATGCATTTTAGTTGCTGATGTCACCAGGGCAGAAGAACTCAACAGTCTAGCAGTCCTAGCAGTAAAAAACAACTATAAGCTTAAGCTTCGGTGGTATTAGAACATTAATGAAAAATTGGAGATTATGGTGTAAGGTATGGGTTCATAATTGATGTTAATTATTGTGGTAGTTACAGCCAACCCCTAGATTTTAAATATATAAATAAAGAAAGAGAGCAAGAAAAGAGTTTTTTTTTTGGCTGATTACACAGCTCAACATTTTTTTTCATTTGCCAAGGATTTTTTAATATATATAGTGTATTTCAGGTCTGCTGAATCCAGAAATGACATCAGTTTCAATGAATTGGCTTTAGTTCTTGTGATACAGGAATCGAAAAAGACGATTTTACCAACAACAAATGTTAACACAGCATATTATTATTATTATTTAATATTATTAATATTATTATTATTATTATTATTATTATTAATAATCTTTAATAACACCAATGTTTTGCATTTTATATAATAAATGTTGCATTATTTTCCTGTATCTTTCATTTGTCTTCTATTTATTCATATAATAAGATAAACATGCTGAAGATTCAGCAGTTTCTGGATTGCAGAGGTGTAAATAACTGCTAATTCTTAATCCTGCTCATGCAGTTAGGTGTGCGATTNTACTCTGTAACACGCACACTCTTCTTAATGATTGCAGATCATTGCAATCATTGAGAAGATGCCCGGCAAGCAAGTATCTCATACTTTGTAACACTCTGTAACTAGCAGTGGATAAAAAAAAAATGTAACAAATGTATCATAATATTACTTTCATTTCTTGTAAGGTATACTATGCATTTATAAAGATGTGGGCTTGTAAATGTTACCCAGAATTTAAGTAAAACATGATAAAGCAAATAAATCCCAAAATTAGAACAAGTAAAGCATTCTGTTTCCATTTTTAATTTTTGTATAACATTTCATATATACCTATGATGGATAGGATAAGTTTTACTCCTATGGTATGCTGGTTCCTTCCAGTAGTATTTGTCGTTAAATGATATACTTCCCATTGTATACAATACAATTCAGTACTCCTCACCTATAAGGATTTTTTAAGTATTAAGAAAAGGAATTAAAAAGAAAAAATATAAATCGCACTGTATATGTAAAATATATATTCACCTGGTTTTCTCTAGCAGTTATCTTTGTGTGAAAGATTGCTTTTTAATTTTGGATGTGTTTCCATATCTAAACACAATAACTTTTAAAACATTGGTAGATCAATTCAACTGAAACTTGACTGGGATAGGGACAGATAAAATATTAGTTTACATGCTAAATGAAAAAAAACTTGTATTTGATAAAATGGACTATTACAGCTTTGTATCCTAGAAGGTGATGCAGGATTACTTAGAGCAGAGGTCAGTAAACTTTTTTGGCCAATAGGCCATTTCAGGGGTAGACTGGAGCACACTAGGCCGGACTCTCGAATCCCGCCTTAATGGCTCCGCCCTCCACCAGGAACGCCCCCTGAAGGGAATTCCCTCTCCACTGCAATGCATACGGAAGAGAAGGATTGTTCCCTATTTACCCTGATGTTACCTATGATGTTCCCCATTTACCCTGGCGGCGGTAGTGTTAATGCCAGCCGCGGTAAATAGGGAAGGGAACCAGAACACAGAGGCTCAAGAGCCTCATGCAGCTCTGGTAGTTTTTTCTGGCTCTGCTGCAAGTTGCCAGTCAGGATTAGGCCGGAGCAAACTACCAGCTAGGCCGTATCTGGCCGAAAGGCCGGAGTTTGCCTACCTCTGACTTAGAGCATGAAGTCTAAGTTCACCAAAGCACCCCACAAAGGGTGATAGTCCAGTGACCCCAATGGCTACCGGTTTACTTTGCATCGGGATGACAACAGATTAGGATCCCTAGGCCCTCCCCATAGGTTTGGCTGGGGACAAGGCAGATGGACGGCTGGCAGAAGACAAAGTCGTGGACAGGTTGAGTTTGAGTCATGCGGCTGGAAGAAGATGGGGCCATGGACAGGCTAAAGTCAAGGCACAGGAAGGTGAGCAATGAAAAGTGGCAAGATAAACATGCTGAAGATTCAGCAGTTTCTGGATTGCAGAGGTGTAAATAACTGCTAATTCTTAATCCTGCTCATGCAGTTAGGTGTGCGATTAAGAGAAACATTGGCCGTTGAGTATTTATGTTTATGTGAATAGTGGCAGAAAAAATGCGGTTCAGACAAATAGCGCTGATACCACTTATCTTCAAGAATGGGGAGAAATTAAAATAAGAAAATCTTTACTTTTTCTGTGTGATGAATTGTTCAGCAGGTATATGCTGTCATAAAATTTTACCTGGCTTTTTCTATAACTGTCGACGCACTTTGTAGAGTTTTAGAAAATGTATATATATATTAATATATTATATAAATATATATATTTTCACAAAACAGATAAAGCTTTCTGACTAGAATCACTCAAAGTCAAAAAATATCCCTGGTCATGAAATAGTTAACTATATACACATTGTTTTTGCAGCTTTAATGATGTACTTTGCATATTACTTGCAAATACAATTGCTAGCATGCATCCTTTCTGTTTGTGTTATGACTGATGAGTCTAATCCCTACAAATGGTGAGGTTTTTGTCCTTATTTTATTTAGAAGGTTTTTTTGATGCAGATTGGATTTAATGCCAATTGATTATTCAGCTCGGCAGATAAACAACAAAAGTATAATGATTAAAGCAGGCTTTGTGTCAGATGTTCTTCCTTAGAGGCTATTTATCAGTGTAGTATTTTACTCAGTGCCAATCCATGTTACCAGCAATAAAGTTTAAATGAAAGGCTACTAATCCCTTTAAACTTTTAATGACTACTGTGAGACTGAAAGCAGCTATCTTTAATTTACCCGAATCTGCTGTAAATTTTATACTGGATTAGCTGTTTGCTGAAAACTGTTTTGTTTTTTTTTAAAGGGAAGGACATAGACAAAGGACCAAGGGTCATAATGATTGTGGAAATCAACGAGGCCCAAAGGGAAATGCGCCTGCTTTCGCACAAAGTTAGTTTGTTTTTTAAGCTTAATTGCGTACAACTTTGTATGAGTGTTTTGTTCTAAAAGTATGAGCCTGTTGTCTCTGTGAATTCAAACAATCACCTCATTATGTTTTGAACTACAATATGTAGATGATTGGTCCTCAGAAGAATACTCCATGCAGAGGAAGCAATAATCTACTGTAGAACTAGGAGCCTACACATGTTCCTAGATCCTGTTACTCACAGCTTGGTCTCATCTTATAATTGGGATCCAATTAGCATGGTTTCCAATCGTGTGCCAGCTGACATTGTGATCCTATAAAGTTTGTTAGCTGGCTGTTTATTAGGAATAGTGAATAGGAAGAACACAGAAATAAAAAAAAAAAAAGAAAGTACAATGTTAAAAATGCCTCCGCTAACACAGCAATTTACACAAGCTATAGAGAATAGCAAAGCAGCAGAGAAAGAAGACTTTCTGCCTTTAATCTGACTCCTCAACTATGTGTTGTCTCCTGGCAATGTCATGTAATGTGCAACAGTGGCAATGGCCTGCCTTTCCTGAACTGGAGGCCACTCGCTATGAGATGTTGGATCCTCTGGCTTCTTCTTCCTCACTGCCACCATCTGTCAAATTCCTTGATGACGCATGAGAACCTTCATCTCCTCCTCTCTCATAAGCTGCATGAATTCTGGGGGTATACAATGGTTGGGGCCTACATCTCCAGGCTCCCCTCCATATGTGAGTACCCAGCCCCCATTTGGTAAGTAAATCAGGGGCTGGTTAAGAGATCTCAGTAAAGTGCAGTAGGCGGTTTCTACTCTTTGACACCTCAGACGGACTCACTGAACAGACCCACACAGAAACAGGCTGCCTAATTGCCTAAAACAGGGATGTATGTTGATTCCTATTTTAACACCAAGCTCAAGGCAAGCCCTACCCACTAAAGCAGACATACAATCCCTGATCTGATCCATTGAAGAGGCACATCGGAGGAATATGGGGGAGATCTAATATGATGTCCTCTGTGTTCTAAGGTCGAGGCTTTGGAGATATATACTCTGGTGTTGGAGAATAAGTTGGAAATATTTTGTGAACAATATACCCAATAACTTTCTGCAGTATTGTTGACATGGTTATGCAAACATTAGTTGGCTAAGAGTTGAAAAAAGAGTTTTAGAGGCTACCAGCTATAAACTTTTCCACCATGGCGGTATTTAACCATCTGTTGAGCTTGACAGGACCACTGCATGCTAGGCTCCAGGACAACTTCTATAATGTGAAGGAATCATCATGCAGACTGCCTATGGGAAGGACCCTATATAGGGCATATTTTACCGCGCTCCTAGATGTGTTTAAAAAGACTCTTCAGATGTTGATGTTGAAGCCACTCCTGGACAAACTGCAATTGTCAGAGATTTCTTACTCTTGGGGTTTTCCTTTGCCAGCCATCATGGTCCAGATGCTCCTGATGCTCATTCCATGCCAGAACCTTTTTGGTTTGCTATAGAATGTTAAATTTACCTTCTCTTAGTCTGCGACCCCCAATTGGAACCCTTTCCTAATGTTTACATTTCCAGTCATCATTCCCTTTCAAATAGAGCAGTCAGGTCTTTCACAGATATACTCTCTATAATTTAGTCCTTTAAAGTAAAGGTAGATTTACAGTCTTGGTCAGAACTGAGCAGATACATCCCCGGAAGACCAATATTGATATCACTTGGCTGTGCTGCATATTGGAAATGTCTTTTCAGATTGAACCAGCATGGATTCTAGAATGTTTATCAGGATTCCAAAATCAGGTATACTAAAGTTGACTGATTCATATGTACCCCTGATTCAACCTATCTACCAATTAATATCTAAATCTGCTGTTCACACCTAGACTGTCTTACGTGGTAATATTCCTTCCATATAGGAATTTCTCAATAAACATAAGTTGCATTGCAGGAACATAGGGTGCCAGAGTAACAAAAATGTAAAGTTGTGTGGCCTTAGGTTCCACTGTATATACAGTAATAATATTAACCAGTACTTATATAGAGCCAACATATTATGCAGCTCTTTACAAAGTCCATTTTCATATCACTGACAGTCCCTCAGAGGGGCTCCAATGTCATAGTCATATGTCAATAACATAGTCTAGAGACAATTTTTGAGGGAAAGCTGATTACCTAAATGCTGGTTTTTTGGCATGTGGGAGTGGGAGGAAACCGTATTGCCCAGAGAAAACCCACGCAGACACGGGGAGAACCTGCAAACTCCATGCAGTGTCCTGGCCAAGATTCAAGCCTGTGACCTAGCGCAAAGGCACTGAGCCAAGTGTGCTGCCCAATATGAGGACTGTCCAGCCCTAGTTCTCAAAGGACAGGATCCATATACTCTTTCCTATTTCTATAACAATATTTATAATGTTCCTATGCATGCTATAAATACATGTTCAAAAAAAGGCATACAAGAATGGAATGCTTTCTCGTTGCCTCCTCCTTGAGAAATCTGCATATTTGCCCAGAAATTCTAGCAATTTTAGAACATAATTTTTTTACTTTGGGCATTGTTAACATCAACTAGGGTATTGTCTGCTTGTATCTTGCACTTTATATGTGTATACTCTGTTTGCACTGCCATATCTACTGTAAACATTTTTGCATCCATTGCATGTTAGTACTTACAGGTACTTGCATTTATTCATTTTCTATGATTTTTGATTGTTGTGGTGTGCTATGTTTCACATTAATATTAAGTTAGATTATTGAATTAAAATTAGGTGGAAGTAAATATAAGAAAGTGTTTACAAAGACTCAAAAATTGCACTGTTTATAATAAAACACTTGCATGTGGCCCTTGGGGACGGGAGTTGAACAGCCCCAGTATATTATGTGATAAATGCACTTGGTTTCAATAGATTTGCTTCAACCATCGCTACTTTTGAGTTTTAAGTGTCACCGTTAAATATTAGTACAGCAGATATACATTATGGTTACTGCTTGTGGCCATGTTTGCTTTTGCAGTTAGTCATGTATATTGTTAAGCATTTGCTTACTGATTTTATAAGTGCAGAAGAATATTGATGTTTTAGTAGTGTACACTGGGTCACATGGTTTATGCAATGCATTATTATTTTTTTCAAGTACCGTAGGTAATTAAATTAAATACTTTTTAAAGAATTTCTATGATAAAACTTTAGTAGTGTTGCCAAAAGGAAGTAATAGATGTAAGTTGGCGAGACAAATAACGTCCTTCCATGACAGCATTGAATGGATATTCTGTTTTAGCTATAATCATATTACAGCGCTAAGTAATAATAAGAAATGCTACATTTTAGGCAACGTCCACATTTATCAACCCAGAACGACCTTGTTGTGCCGCATACCAGGCATAGGAGGTTCCATGTGCTTTGTAACAGGTTGTCAGTAGTTTGGCTTCAGTCTCTTTGCAGAATGTTAGAAAAAGAACAATACAGGGTGTCGGAAAGAGCATTGTATAAAACAAGAGCCAAACACTCCATATTATTATAAAAAGCCGTGGCTAGAACCCTAATTTTAATACATTAAATCGCAAAACAAATGTTTCTTTGCATTGTTATGAACATTTATTGGACATTCACGTCTGGTAAATCTGTCTGGCGCATGAATTTTAAAAGATAGTCATTTATACACCACCAGTTAATGTATGGTGAAAGTCACCCTTACTGCTTTGTAAATATGCCCCTATGAGTTATAGGTAGTCAAAAAGCTAACACCAATATCATGGGCATGGATCTATCTTTACATTCACAGTGGTAAACCACCTAAATAAAGAGTTATGTTATATATAAAACATATCTTTTTTTTGGTGGTTTGCCTTTTTGATCACCTATCACTCATAGGGGCATATTTACAATTTGTTTTTTATATTATCCTGGACCATGATTCTTGTATCCCTCCTTGTTGCTCCCATTTTTACTGCTCAACAAACCGCAATTTACTAGGGAAATTCTATGGTTCTGAAGAACCTTATTAATAAAAGAACCTTAGTAATAAAAGAGTGTTCTAGAGTGATTTGTCATATCCCAGTCTAAAATATCATGTCACTAAAACAAAGTTGCATGCAACTGTTTGCCTATATGAAAGAACTATATGAAGGGAAGCTACGTATTTTACCTTGTATATTTGTATTTTAAGTTTGGTTGATTACTTCGTATTTGAGTCTTTTAAAGTTTGTAATTTAGTACAAGGTTATTGGGCGTTCACCATATTTAAACATTTATTTTTATTATTTTTACATCTTTAGATAATGTAAAATATAATCTATTGATCCCGCAGTGATGTTCTTTGTTCAGTTAGTGCCTGTATTAGAGTGACAGAGTTATATCCCTGTCTTATGTAATGATTGTGTTATTTCCCTTAATAGAGACCACACACACACATTGCATGGACATGTTGCACTATTGCCATTATCAGGAAACTTGCCCCGAGAAATGAGATGCAATCATTGCTGCAGAGCTTACATAGACAGAAAGAGGTTGCATAAAGGCTAAAGATCAGAAGTGCTAATATTTAACATTATTATTTATTTCATATTATATAAATAAATATAATATTTTACAAATTATTTAATAATACTTAATACAACAATAATAAGTGAATATCGCTTTTATAAGTGAATGCTTTTGATACACAGTGTATTAGTAGAAATTTGCCAATTTTATGTGTTTTAATATTAGGTAAACATTTTATTAAATGTCATGTTTTTTTCCTGTGTTGGGTTAAAACATACACACAATCTTATTTTCAAACACTGTAAAAATTTAGGGTTTTATCAGAAAGCCTTTTTTTAAGCTTCTTATGTATAAAACATTTATTTTTCTGCTTTTACCATCTACGAGGGGGGGGCTGAGAATTTCGTGGCTTTGCCCCCTTCTAGGTGAAATAAAAAATGAGTGTAGGGGCATATGACAGCCTAATATCTTAGTATGTAACTGTAATATCAGGTCTTTGCGATTCTTAAAACTGTTTTTTCTTTTAGTTAGAAGCTCTGATAGCAGAGGCACAAGCAAGTTTCACGTTGTTGGAGTTACGGGTCGTCATGAAGTTTTTGTTTATCCAGGGAAAGTCAGCAAAGGACATTCACACTGAGATGTCACAACACTGGGCGAGAAGTGTCCTTCCTACAGCACTGTCAAAACTTGGATATCTTGTTTCAAGACTGGGCATTTCACTGTTGAAGATGAGCCCCGCAGTGTGCGCCCCCAACCTCAACTGACCCGGCAACCTGCGATCCTGTCCATGAGCTGATTATTGAGGATCGGTGAATATCCGCAAAACATATAGCCCAGATACTTGACATCTCACGGGAGCGTGTTGGGTTTGTTATCACCACTATCCTAGACGTGCGTCTAATATCACCGGACAGTATTATGCTAACCTCCTGGACCAGCTGAAGGTGGCAATTAAGATGAAACACCGTGGAAAGTTGACCAAAGGGATCCTTTTTTTGCAGGACAATGCACCTGCGCACATGTCCAATGATGTGGCTGCCATATTGAACACCCACACCCTGGGTTTCCAATTGGTCCACCATCCCCCCTGCTAACCTGACCTGGCCCCTTCGGACTATTATCTGTTCCTGAATTTGAAGAAACACCTGAAGGGGCAACGTTTTGAGGACATTTCTGATGTCAAAGATGCTGCTGAGAGCTGGTTTGCGGCCCAACCAAAGAATGGTCTAGAAAAGCTGCAACTACACTGTACCAAGTGCATCAGTCTTGGGGGGAATATGGTAAATAAATATGTTATTTCATAACTCTGGCTCTCTTCTTTCTGGGCAAAGCCAGGAACTTCTCAGCACCCCCTCGTACAAAGACTTTGGCAGATTTTAATTTATTATTTTATTTGTTAGATTTGCGACTTAGAATACTACTTTGTATTCATATAAATATTTCACATTTACTTTTCAGGTGGAACTCAAGGCTTCTCCTTACAGTTTTATCAAGCTATATTTGAATCTGAAAAAATCCTTTGTTGTTAACAGAGGTAAAACAGGATTGATTAATTGATTTGTCCAAGCCACAAAAGTGCTGTGTCCCACTGGTTCACATCGCACTAAGGTTTTGTGAATTGTGAGTGGACTGAACAATTATATAAAATTGTTTAAAAAAAGTGCAAACTTTATTAAGTGACTCCAGACCATCACAGTTTCACTGTAAAATAAACTTAATTGTTCAAAAAAGTATACTGGACAACTTATGAGGCATATATTTAAATTTGCCTTTTTGCAATTTATAGTTTTGATCCAAAACTAACTGCAGCATCATTTACATTTTTCTTTTGTTTTCTCTTTTCTTTTTCTTAATTGCAGATACTACCTTTCATTATTTCAGTATGTACCCCTTCTCCACACAGAAAACAGTAACAAAGAAAGATGAAAAATTGGGGAGTGGTGGTGGCATTGCTGTTGGTAGATAAAGGTTTGGACAAGATAAAACTTTGGACAATGGAATCCATCCTTATGCAACAAAATTTTGCTAAAAGTGCAAAATGCTCTTAGGATGAGCTGGGGAGTAATATTGTGAGATTTAAAGACTCAACTAATACTTATGAAGAGGAGCATATTATATTAGGTGGACCTTTTACTGCAAGATCTGCTGCAAGCTGTGTATGCTTCATAAATTACATTTTTCACTTTTTACATGTTCAAGTTGCAAAAATAGGCTGCAATAAGAAACTTTAAATGATATCTTGCCATGTAAACTGTTCTGAGTAATGGTATATAAAATTGTGGGAACTGTATTCCTCCTTCAAACTTAGGCTAATGTGCATTAGGTTATTCTTTCAAAATAATATATATGTGGAGGAGGACACCTAATAGGAGAGTATGTTGCTAGAAAGCATAAGCGGGTATGTTGGGTGAATAAACCGAGCTAGGCAATTGACCAGGACTCCAGTCATGTTACTGTAAGGGGGAGGTAAGTGTTAGTGCTGGAAAGCTCTGTTTCAGCAACTGGTACATGATCTCATCAGCAAAGCAGGAACTTTGTAGAGGGCTGGGAATTGGATGAAACTTATTGTCAGGGTAAAAATTAGACAAATAAATCCTGCAGGTTTAGCCTGCAGCTTGTAACAACCTCTTGATCCACTGCTGACACATCTGACATGGGTGATGGATACATGCAGTAAATGTGTTGGAGAGTATAGGTGCACTAAGAGTATTGGGGTGCTTGGTGGAGTGTGTTGAGTGTATTGGGGTACATGGTGAGGTACACTATATGTACTGTGGAGAACAGTGAAGTCTATAGTGTGCTAACTCTATGGTGTGCTAACAGAATAGATGATGTAGTTTGATGCGTACATGTGTGATGCACAGCATAGGATTCTTAGGTATGTTTGAGTGTATTAGCAGTGCATTAGCACTCTTTGCTATGTGTTTTTGTGGTATGTCGACTGGTACTGCCTGCGTCCTGCAAAGCATAATGTAATAGGGTACATGCTATGGAATGCTAAAATATAGCAAGTTTCATGGTGTGATGTGCAAAGTCTAATAGACATTACACTGGTACTTTACCAACTATAAACAAACATAAATCCAAGGAAGTCAGATTTCCCGATTTGCACACTTGTTACAACTCAATTATATAGGTGGTCTTGACGCCAGAGGCTTAGCATAATACTCAGAAAACTGGCATTTTCAAGTCAGAAATTATATATCCCATATTTCTATCAGTTCTCCTTGTATTCTGTTACATCAATAATAAAATATGTGTGCCGGGCTAAGGGATACGCTGTATGTTATCTGTTACATTTCTTTCAGAATTACTTTGTGCATGATAACCTTATCCTTTATCCGATGACAAAAGTACTGGACGCACAACTTCTAAAGAATGTTTGATCCAACAGTTAAAGAGCTTACACATGCATGAGTGGGGTTTTAGATTGTGACAATCACATGGAGTTAGTCATATGAAAAGGTCTTTAAAGAATGAAAAGTATGCTCAGGGTTAACACTTCTGCAACAGAGCAATGAATCAATGAAATGCAAAAGAACAATGTCTGATTATCATTCTCCATTTTATGATAGTGAGGTATTCAATTTATTTGCTTTTGGTTTGATAAGGTCCAATCTAAAAGCATAAAAAAAGGGTGAGTCAAATTGTACCTACATGGAAATCTTGCCTCAGAACTTTGAACAAGCCTACCTTAGAAAGGAATACTATACAAAATTACTTAAATATATGCTTTGTGTGTATATAATTAATATATATACTTAAGTCCTATATATAAATAATAAGTCCTGTACTGTATACATTTAAAATCAAATAATAATATATATTTTTTTCTTTAGTGTGTCATCCTTGTCTCAATGAAAACAGGATGAAAACAAAGCTCCCTTTATAATTTCCACAGGTGAGGATAATGAGGATGTCTTTAAACCCAATTTCCTAGAACCACTTTTTTATATAATGTTAAAAATGTGGTGATGCTTTGGGAGCATCATACATGTGAACTTGTGATAGCAGATGAGGGCGAGACTGCTGGTGTCCCCTTCTCGTCACTGCACGTGTTAGCTGATGGGGGTGGGACAGCCAGTGAGCTGCTCTCGTCAATGCAGAGCACTCGTCTAATAAAAAAGCTACCTGTGAAATTTACCCACCTGGGTGGCCGTGTACAAGTGGATGTGTATAATGACGTCATTGGCGGCACTGCGTAAAAGCTGCATGTTACATCCGGCAACCTAACAACTCTCTGTGTTCAAACCTTCATATCTCCTGAACCATTGGACTTAACAACCTTGAATTTCCAGGGTACACAGGGTACCCTCATAGCTACTAGTAACCAAAATGTAAGCCCCCAGTTTTAAAGAATTTCAAGATATAGGGGTCATAAATTTAAAAACTAGTGAAAAAAATCGAATATTAAGGTTGCTGTTTCAAAAGCAAGTGCGCCTAGGAGCCTAAAATAGGTCCCCCCAGGCCACTTACATTGCAAGAAGCATTAGCTTATGGCTATCTCCCCAATCCCCCTATCAAAGACTGCTGCCCTGTTACACACATTACCTCCCACATCTGACACTTGAATACAAATTTCTCTGGAATGGGGTGGTGTACGAAACCAAAAATGTAGGTACAAGTGGGAAACATCTGTGACTAACATCACCTAAAATTTTTTTAAGGGATGTTAGCCACAAGTGTCCCCTGCTGTTCTAGCGAAATTGGGGTTCATTTAGAGAAGTAAACAATTATGTTTAATAGGGCAGTGTTCTTTATAGTGTTTTTTGGGGTAGAGTTGTAATGATTCTATGGTGGTAAAATTTTGGGGGTGTTATCCAGAAGTGTTTCCCCTTTCATTTTTGTTCACCTGCATCTCTCTGATCCAGAGAAATTAAGGTTCAAGGAGGAAACATGGACAGTTAAGAATAACAGGGGCAGCTTGTTTTGATGGTCAGAGTTTTTTATGTTCTAATATTGCCATAGTAATTAAATTTTAGGGGTTGTTAGCCACACGTTTCCCTCATTTGCACCTACATTTGCATTTTCCTACTGTAGTTTCCTACAGTATTTTCAGTTTTGGGCTTTTAGGTGCACCTGCTTTTGAAATAGCAACCCTGATGTTTATTTTTCACAAAATCATCAAAAACTATGAGGCTGAAAAAGTGAAAACAATATCACATAACTTGAAACTGGCCCATTCCACCATTTTACCAATCTTATAGGATAAAGACAGCGTGAAAGGGGCAGTAAAGTCATCCACAAGATTTAAATTACAATTCACAACAGTGGAATGGGGAGTGAACAAACTTTTACAAAGCTATCATGAAATGTATAAGGGAAAAAAAGAAAATACAAAGCTGACCACACTGACAGGATTCTTCTTGAATAGTACACACAGGGCCACTATCCCTATAAGTTCTTCCATTTCTTCACCCATCTTCTGCCCTACTTGAGCCTTCTACAGCCCCAGGGCCTGCAAATACCTCTGATGATGATACTGTTGACTGTGAACCACTATCTGTTCCACACTTGATTGATGATGACTAAAAGGATTAATCTGTGTCTTCTGCTTGTACAGTATTTTTATGTTTTGTTATACAGTTACAGTACAGTATGTGGATGTTCTGGTATAAAAATAAATAAAAAACAATTGTTGAAAAAGTTTTTTTTGGCCTTTTTTTTATTCACTTACGGTATAAATAATGTCATTTAACAATACAGTGTGCAATATTTAAAGATGGTGACACAAACCCGCTAGTGCAGTACTAGTACCGGCCTAGTCCTAGGAATGGAACTCGGACAAAAAGTGAGGACTAAATTACATTGGGTAGCCATTATTTCACCTTTCATTTTAATAAATAAATAATTAAGATGGCCAACAACTGTATTTACTACAAGGTAAAGCACAGGTTATTCAAAATAACAGTTTCTAATTATACAATGTTGCTAAGGGCATGTGACCAAATTAAACAAGAACTAAATAGCACTATGGATATTATGAACACATCAATATGCATTGTAGCAAAAACTGCCAAACAGAAAATAAATATGACTTGGTGGCCTTGTTACCCATTACATATATGTATGTGTACAAAAAGGAAATAGATCAGAAGGCTAATGTGATGCAAAACTGTGTGTGATGTCCACGTATCAGTAAAACATATGGCCTCACTCATTTAGCCTTTCATATGTAGCCTTTTCAGGAAATCTTTAGAGCACACTGTGACCCAAAACCTGTGTTTCTCTGCTGCACAAACACTCAATATGTTTTATGGATTGACACTGCTAACTCTTACTCTAGTCAAAATAGTGCTTAATATTTGGCACATGGAGGAAAGAAATGGAGCAAAAAAACACATATATTTTCTATTTTTAGCAAAAATAAAAATGTGGGCTTCCTAAAGATGTCTGTACTATAAACAGAAATCTATAGACCCAGAACTTCTTCAACACACATGCTGAGCCCATATCATTTAATCTAAATATTGCTTTTTTAATATAACATGTGTCATGTTAAATTAAAATTAGGTTCCCTTTGTATGGTATGGTAGTTAATCTGAATATGTTACATTTAACAATTAAATTAACAAAAATATTACAAAGACAGCTCCTAAACACAAATCAACCTTATGAAAAATGTTTACAAAACATTAACATCATAAGTTTTTTTTTACACAAGAATTTCAGATGTTGCTGCTGTTGTTCCTTTCACCAAGAAGAGTAGTTATTGAGTCCAACTTAGATAACTGTTCTGTCAGCAGTTCATTTTGTTTGCACATGAAATTTAATTGTTGTTGTCTATATATCTGAGTGGTGGCAATTTGCTGCTCATACAAGGCATTAAATTTGGCGAGGTGATTGTTCAAAACATCAAGTCTGTTCATTAAACATTTGCGATGGCTTTTTTGTTTGTCCTGCAATCTTTCACTCTGTGGAACATCAAACACATACTGCTGATGATCCATATTTCTTGTGTGGTATACCGTACTCCTGTGCAATGAGGGAGCTGGAGGAACAACAGCAGCATCTGTAACATCAGAATCAGCTACTCCAGTGCTTTCGGGAGCAATAGAGTTAGCACAGTGAATGAAAGGTTCAGCTGCAGAAGAGTTACCAATTGGATGAGAAGTGTGTTGTCGATAAAAAGTTATAGGGGCATCCATGTTTGTGGTAATTTCTTCTTCATCTTCTGTGTCTAGATCTAATCCCTGAGCAGTTACAGAAAGTCCACTCTCACTTGAATTCTCTGAGTACAGGAGTAATGTTCCAGGTTGTTCTGTTTAGGGAATAGCAACAATAGATGGGTTAATCTCCAAAGTTTTTGAAGTCAATTTTTTAAAATTTTGCATAGTGTAGTTACAAACCATATTATTCACCCCTCATAATTTGTCCCTGTGATCATTTCAATGGGACTAAAATGAAAAGCTAACCATACTCTCAAAGTACAGTTATCCTGTTCACTCCATTAGGTAACCCCATTCCTCCTCAACAGATTCATAGTCACCTCCTCTGCACCTCCTCTCTTGTCTCCTTAGAGCTGCACATGGTCAGTAAGCCCCATATAGTTAGACTAGTACGATGTCCATGGACTTTACAGCTGGATATAAATCATGTGAAGGAGCAGTGGCTGCTGTGATTGAAAAGTATCAATCTGACAAGAGGGACAGGGATCGGAGTTTTCACAGAACAGGAAGAGGAAAAATTTAGCAATTAAAGTGAAGGGTAATCCCCCCAATATCAGATAGCCAAAAAAAAACAACCTGACAAACAGTAACAAAATGCTCGTTTTACATATACCTTAAATTACACAAATTTAATGGACAGAATAATAGAAAAGTTATCAGCATTTTAAAAGATGGTTATCTAAAAAATCAGGTGTGCAGTCTTTTTTCACATATATTAGTTACAATTAATTATGAGTGGCCATAACAAATATAATTGTATAATTGTTGGTGACAATACGTCTCTTACAGTTTCCAGTAATAGAAGCAACTCTATTAGAAAAACCATTTGCAGAACATACCTTCAGTGAAAACCCGTAGTCAAAACATTCAGTGGATCAACATATAGAAGCACTTTTTTTTTACCTAAAGCTTGGTTATGCACCCCCACCACCATATACATCTTTTTTTGTCCTTTATGAGATTGTTGGCTTTAAAGACCAATAAGAAGTTGAGTGCTTACAAATGCACAGGTATGATATCCAACTCCTGGAAAGTGCATCAAGTTTCATTTTGCTAAAGAGTTAACTGATGAAGATGGTGTCTAGTGGAGGAATATTCATGGAAAAAAAGTGAAGTACATTTACATCTTAAGAAATACAAAAGCAAAACAAACCAATTATTGGTACAGCCTACCTTTAACATGCTTTGAAGAATTATAGCCTCCATCTATTCCAATAAATGATTCCTTATAAATATATGGTTTTAACAATTCTTCATAGTCATGATATATGATTTTTTTACCTGGTACACTGACACCTGATCTCCTGTATAAAAATAAAAGAAAGTTAAAGAGGAGATTAAGTAATTTAAAACAACTTTAACATAGGGATCATTCAAAAATGAATCACCTGCTTTGCTCTTCATCTGACATTTTCTTTCTCAAGGCAAATTTAATGTCATGAAATCTTTTTTTGACATGTTCATGATGCCTAGGATAAACACCCAAGCTATTGACAGCTGCAGTGATTTTTAACCAAGCTGCATGCTTCCAGGCGGGATCTGTGGTGGCTAAGTTATTGCCAGCGAGTTTATGAAACATTGGTATAAGATTCTCCACCAGGATCAAGTTTTCATGTGCAGTAAATTTGGCGTTCCTAAGACGATGCCTAGGGTCCAACGGTTTCTTTTTTCTGTGATGTTTTTCGTTCATTAGTTCTCTCTCAAAATCAGATATCTCATTGTCCTCATGAGCCCGCCTTTTTATGTTCTTATGTCCAGCTGCTACTTTTTTTGAGGTGTTAGCCATTTTATTTTCACCCATTTGTGCAAGAGTAGTTTCAATTCTGCAAGTATCTACAATTGGAATTAACTGTGTAACAGCCGGAAAAAAAAAATAGGAAAGCTGTTTAATATTACAGCAAACGTTCTTCTTAGGTGTAAAAAATATTATAACAGGAAGATGCCTAGAACAAAATAAGCAAGGCTATTAAAACAGCTCTAGTTTTCTCCATAGAACAAATGGTCTATCATAACACTGATACATTTGGAAGTATAACTAGCAAAGTTTCAAAATTAAAATTGGATCACATAAATCAGTAGGAATGCCCATATACTTTAAAGGGAAGTTAGTTTGAGCACAATCAATACTTCGTACTTTGTAGCAGTATATTTATGGAATTGGAAAAAAAAGCAAAATAAGCACAGATGCTAATATGCCCAACTGATCATTCCCAAGCTCAACACACACATAACAATTTTTGGTAATTCTAAAGAAGACTGTACAAAGCTGAACAGTCAGTTATAACATATATGGTGATCTTAAAAGTGTCTAAAAGTTTGGCTAGTTAAAGCGATCTTCCACGTCTGGTAACTATGTTCTTATGTCATTGGGTATCTTGAATAAGCAAGAAAAACAAATAAGTGATAGCTACAAAAGAGATATTATAACATATAATAAACAAGATTTAGTGTTCATTACCTTTCTGGTATTGAGGTAAGGGTCAGGAAAGTTATCAGTACCCTCCATTTTTGCTACAGTTGCTGCTGGTCTTAAACAAATGGGGGAGTTGTTATGTCCTTCAACAATCACATTTTTACCATGTTTTGAAGAATTCTTCTATGGCAAAAAAAGAAAAAAATAATTTTGTAAAAAGAGCATTTTAGAAAGTTGTGAAAGTGATTCACTTACATACAACTAAAAGCAGATTCAGATCAGTGGCTGTGTACTGATTGTTTACTGCATAGATGTAAGTAGGACTGCTTACAAAAGTTATATCTGTCAAAAAGTTAGATCTGTAAAGGTTTTCATGTTTTCATATTTAATACTCATCAGAGAAGCTTTCTCACAGCTCCAGGTGGGGAAGCTAGATTTGAGTAAAACCAGAGGATCAATATGTAGCCAGGGTTTCACAGGAAACAGTGATCAGTTCACCCTCCTGGGCGATTCATTTCTGTCCGGATTTATATGTCTAAAAGCAGTACATTGTCTTTCATGAAAATTTATTTTACGTCTTATTATAATAGTATGAAAGTTTGAAACACAAAATCATGTCAAAATAATAAATAAAAAATAAAAAAACTTAATAAATTTAACAAAAAACTTTCACATGATTTTGTGTTTCAAACTTTATTATACTCATACTATTATATTATACTGTAAAATACATTTCCATAAAAGACAACATACTGCTTTCAGACATATAAATCCAGTGCTTTGCATTCAATACAGTTATTTTGTATTGAATGCAATAAAAAATAATTTGAAATTTACCGCGCCCCTAGCGACGGCTGTATGCACCAACATCACCGGGAACTCCTGGGGAATGTCAACGCACTCGCTGGGGGACAGATCAACAAAGAGGACACAGCAAGAGGATGGCAGGACACTGGAGGACGCTGATAAAGCAGGTAAGTGTTAATTTTTACTTTTTTAGCTACCCCCAGTGTGGCTCAGGGTTACCACTTTCAGCTGTTTTTTTTTTTTTATCCCTAAGCCTACCACTCAGGTTGAAGACAGACAATGGCACAAGCAGTCACAGGGCACGTTCTGCACATTAGTAACAATGTGGACCACAACAGCTATCCCCTTATTTGTCTCAAAACAGTTTATTCATAATAGACAAGACAGGGAAAGCGAAGGACACACCTGCCTGTTTCTCTCCTCTGTGTGGAGTCCGATGTTTGAATACCGTGACTTTTTCTGCAAGAAGGCAAAATTCCAATGTCAACAGCACACCTTAGGTGAAAGAAAGAGACGCAAGTAGGGTAGGAAGAGGAAGGAAAGCATGAAAAGCAAAAGGATGGGAGTCTGGAGAGAAGGTAACGTAACATATACTGGTGGAGAACAGATAATGGGTAATTTGTAACCGGGAACACAGATGCAAAAAAAAACATTGGCATTGGCCACATTGACCAAACATTGACCACAGAAAACTCATACATTAAAAAAAAATAAGTTAACAGAGAAGAGTTTCAGTGAACATAAAGGTTAAAATACCAATTACCTCTCGAGGAAATGATCTGTCTTGGATACCCTTTGGGCCCTTCTTTGGCTGAGGATTATCTTGAGACATCTATATGCATAAAAGCACAAACCTGTTTGTTCCGCAATAAATACACACGTGCAAAAATATATATATGGAAAGAAAAAGATATATCATTTAAACTCATATGTGGATTGCATTCAAAATTTCCTAATTTTACAGTATGAACTACTGAAAAATAAAAAGCACTTCGAATGAGAAAAAAAAAGAATACCTTTTTAGTTGTACTTTTTACATCATCCAGCTCACACTTTGAGTTAGGGCTGTCAATCTGTAGATGAAATGTCACACAGAGTTAGAGCAGTCTGGCTTTAGAGAAGGTTTCACCCACTTTAATCACCCAAATATGCAGCTTCACTAAGTTAATTCCAGCTTTGCCTCTCATGATTGTCACACAAACAGAAAACTAACAATTCAAACCTCCAAGATCCACAATGCTTTGCAGCCAGATGTAATAAACTGTGAAGTACACAAGTTGCAAAAGGGTAATTTAAAATGCAAAATAAACTTTACTTTACAAACAGTATACATACCATCACTAAGTAACATACTCTTTGTTATTATTGCACAGCATTTTTATAGCGCCAACATATTATGCAGCGCTGTACAACATCCATAATCAAGTCACAATCCAATGTCCCTACCTCAGTCATATGTCCTTAATACAGTCTAAGGGGGAAGCCAATTACCCCAACTGCATGTTTTTGGTTTTTTTTTGGATTGTGGGAGGAAACCAGAGTACCCAGAGGAAACCCACACAAACACGGGGAGAACCTGCAAACTCCATGCAGATAGTGTCCTGGGCGAGATTATTCACCTAGGGCTGCAAAGGCAAGAGTGAGAATCCCTGGGCCATCATGCTCCCCCATAATTGAAGGTTTTGGATAACTAATGAAAATATGAAATTTGAATTTCATATATGTATTGACCATTTAGATTATTTTGGGACTTATTCAAAAATAGAGCAAATGAAACCTACAGCCAACACAAATAACAAATACCCTAATTTATGCAGAGCTTTGCATATTGACCATCTGCATTGTATTACCCAAACCACAAAATAGGTTATTCTGTTCCGTAGGAATCAGAGGGAGGTGTGGGAAGGATTATATCATTAAAATGTTCAAGGGTAGCTCAGTTATCAGAGTGAAATTTTTAGAGACACTATATAAACTAGGCAGAAGTGATATTTTATAGGAACTGTAATAGGCTGGAGAAGGAAAGGAATACCTTCAAGCTAAACCATAGATAACAGTAACACAATGAATGTTCCTGGGATACTGTGGTTGTTAGTTAGAAATAGGGAACAGTAATGTTTACAGGTCTCTGTGAAGCTATGGATGGGGGGCATAACTACAAATAAGTTACCAGAAACGTGGAAACCACAGCTGTGGTATATCCTACATATGTGATATATCTTACTAGGGACATGAAAGCTGTAAGTATTTTTCAACAACATTAAACAACAAAACTACAGTAAATAAATAAATAATAATAAACTGGTTAGTGAATACTTTTAAGTACATAGTGTAAAGGCATGCAAAGTAATAGGATGAGGTCTGCTCCCTGAAACATCTTTTTACCTGTCCCTGCCCCACTGGTGGACATGACAACGTACCTTACTTACTCCAACTGCTGATAAGCACTGAACTGTACTGGATATCCTGCCACTATGCCATGAACATGAAAAGTAGGTTTCTATACCAAATAATTTTCATAATTACCCATATTTTAGCACATGAAAATCACACATCACAATCACACATGAAAACCCTTCGACCAATTACGCTATGAATATAAGAGCATCGCTTTAATTTTAGAGGGATACTTTTTCCCCTATAACCCTTACTTTTTTGTTTTTGTGCAGAATACATCATGGCAATGCTTTTCCAGAACTTTATTTTGGGGAGCATGCAAGACACTGAACAGGCGCTGTTTAATGAATGTGTTATGTTGTGTAGAAGATCGATCACATAGAATACTCAGCAACACCAATCGTCCACAGAGACAATCCTTTTGAGGATAATTGGATTTACAGACCAATCACACAACAACGACAAGTCAGGTTTACCTAAATCATTCCTAAGATTCAAAAAATCTAAACTATATCTACAAATTTAGGACAGTATTCACAAACTTGAGAGGGATTCATATTGGTCAAGGATTATAAAATATCTTTGAAAGCATAAGGGGGTTGTTATAAGGAAACAAACTTAATAAGGTTAAAGGATCTTCAAGGAGCATGGACATGTCCTAGTGGTCACTGTGAGAATAGACAATGCTCCATGAAATGAATTAAGTTCAAGCAAAAAAAAAAGTTACTTCAAAAAACATCCTTATTTCAAAAGACTTATCTTGTCTATGTAGGATGTAAATCAAACAGGTGTAACAAGTCTCTTCCCTTACTAAAGCCAGGTAGACAAGCTACTTTAAATTGTAAGCAGCCACAAACCACCACAGGAGTCATCCAGACCCATATATATATATATATATATATATATATATATAGTGAGGGAAAGAAGTATTTGATCCCCTGCTGATTTTGTATGTTTGCCCTCTGACAAAGAAATTACCAGTCTATATTTGTAATGGTAGGTTTATTGTAGCTGTGAGAGACAGAATAAGAACAAAAAAATCCTCAAAAACCCAGTGCTCAAAAGTCAGAGCTTGATGTGCATTGTAATAAGTGAAATAAGTATTTGATGCCCTATCAACCAGCAAGATTTCAGGCTCCCAGGTGACTTTACTGTATGCAGGTAATGAGCTGAGATTAGGAGCACCCTCTGTAAGGCTTGTTACACTACCTGTATAAAAGACACCTGTCCACAGAAGCAATCAATCAATCTGATTCCAAACTAGCCACCATGGTCAAGACCAAAGAGCTGTCTAAGGATGTCAGGGACAAGATTGTAGACCTACACAAGGCTGGACTGGGCTACAAAACTATCGCCAAGCAGCTTGGTGAGAAGGTGACAACAGTTGGCGCGATAATTCGCAAATGGAAGAAACACAAAATAACTGTCAATCCCCCTCGGTCTGGGGCTCCATGCAATATCTCCCCTTGTGGAGTTGCAATGATCATGGGAACGGTGACGAAGCAGCCCAGAACTACACGGGGGGAACTTGTCAATGATCTCAGGGCAGCTGGGACCATAGTCCCACACTAACACACTGCGCCATGAAGGCCTGAAATCTTGCAGAGCCCGCAAGGTCCTCCTGCTCAAGACAGCACATGTACAGGCCTGTCTGCAGTTTGTCAATGAACATCTGAATGATCCAGAGGAGAACTGGGTGAAAATGTTGTGGTTAGATGAGACCAAAACTGAGCCCTTTGGGATCATTCAATTTGCCATGTTTGGAGAAGAAGGAATGCTGCCTATGTCCCCAAGAACACCATCCCCACCGTCAAACATGGAGGTGGACACATTATGTTTTGGGGGTGTTTTTCTGGGGGACAGGACATCTTCACCGCATCGAAGGGACAATGGAGGGGCCACGTACCATCAAATCTTGGGTGAGCACCTCCTTCCGTCAGCCAGGGCATTGAAAATGGTTCGTGGATGGGTATTCCAGCATGACAATGACCCAAAGCACACAGCCAAGGCAACAAAGGAGTGGTTAAAAAAGAAGCACATGTAGGTCCTGGAGTGGCCTTACCAGTCTCCAGACTGGTTGATAGGGGATCAAATACTTATTTTACTCATTACAATGCGCCAAATTCTGACTTTTGAGCACTGGGTTTTTGAGGGTTCTTTTGTTGTTATTCTGTCTCCTACTACCATTACAATTATAGACTGGTAATTTCTTTGTCAGGGGGCAAACATACAAAATCAGCAGGGGATCAAATACTTCTTTCTCTCACTGTATATATAAGAGGGGTTGCTGAGAAGGTCCTGGCTTTGCCCAGAAAGAAGAGAGCCAGAGTTATGAAAAAACACATTTATTCAAGATATTCCCCCCTTAGACTGATGCACTTGGTACAGCGTAGTTGCAGCTTTTCTAGACCGTTCAAATAAAAGTCCTTTGGTTGGGCCGCAAACCAGCTCTCAGCAGCATCTTTGACGTCAGAAATGTCCTCAAAACGTTGCCCCTTCAGGTGTTTCTTCAAATTCAGGAACAGATAATAGTTCGAAGGGGCCACGTCAGGTGAGTAGGGGGGATGGTGGACCAATTTCAAACCCAGGGTGTTCAATTTGGCAGCCAAAACGTTGGACTTGTGCGCAGGTGCATTGTCCTGCAAAAAAACCATCCCTTTGGTCAACTTTCTACAGTGCTTCATCTTATTTGCCTTCCTCAGCTGGTCCAGGAGGTTAGCATAAAACTGTCTGGTGATACTAGAGCCCTGAAGTAGGTAGTTCACCAAGAGAATACCGTTTTTGTTCCAGAAAACAGACGCCATGACTTTTTTGGCCAATTTCTGGGTTCGGAACTTCTTCGGCTGCGGGGTCCTGCTGTGGCGCCATTCCCTTGACTGTTCCCTGGTTTCAGGATCATAGATGTGGGGCCAGGTTTCATCCTCAGTCACTAACCTAGCCAAAAAGTCCTGTGCAGCTTTAAAATGGGCCAAAACGGCTTTGGATTCTTCAACTCGTTCCTTCTTCTGATCACTGTTCAAACATTTCGGCACCCACTTCGCTGAAGGCTTGTGCATGTCTAGGATACTGGTGATAACAAACCCAACATGCTCCCATGAGATGACAAGTATCTGGGCTATCTGTTTTGCGGATATTCGCCAGTCCTCAATAATCAGTTCATGGACAGCATCACAGGTTGCCGGGTCAGTTGAGGTTTGGGGGCGCCCACTCCAGGGCTCACCTTCAACAGTAAAATGTCTTGAAATTAGATATCCTAGTTTTGACAGTGCTGTATTAAGGACACTTCTCCCCCAGTGTTGGTGGCATCTCAGTGTGAATGTCCTTTGCTGACTTTCCCTGGAGAAACAAAAACTTCATGACGGCCTATAACTCCAACGACGTGAAACTTGCTTGTGCCTCTGCCATCACAGCTTCTCACTAAAAGAAAAAACAGTTTTAGGAATCGCAAAGACCTGATATTTGCACAGTTACATACTAAAATGTTAGGCTGCCATATACCCCCACACTCATTTTTCTATTTCATCTAGAAGGCAGCAAAGCCACGAACTTCTCAGCAACCCCTCGTATATATATATATATATATATATATATATATATGCAAAGGCCCGAGTGCTAACCTCTGAGCCACCGTGCTGCCCAATATTAATATATATATATATATTCATATTCACATACTCACAATAATGAGTCATTTGCTCAACATTCGGGACATGTCGGTGTTATAAGCATCAACATACAAGCTTGAAGCTTTCATCAGTAGTGCACACAGGTTGAAAATGCTGGACCTGCAAAAAGACCTGTCACCCTACAAGCAGAAGTGTTTTGTTTACAAAACTAGAAGGGAATTGTACAGATCGAAAGTAGATATAAAAACCAATAACATTGTTAGGTGTTCTGCAATATACTTTTATATACTGTTCAGGAGAGGAGATAAATAGAACATTATTTACAATGCATCTGTTGTATATATGGTTGATGTAGGGTTTATGCCATGTCTCTAGAAATCTTTAGACAGGAACTATGAAATCTTAGTTCAGGCTTTTTAAATGAAAAGGTACATTTCCCACATTAGGCCTGATTTCTTAAAGTTCCCCAAGACTGGTTAAGATAGACTATTATTGTTCTCCACCTGGATGATTCAGCAAACCTGCAATGGATTTCTTCAAACTCATTTGCTATTAGATGGTAGATGTTTTCAATCCTGGATGAGATCCATTCCAGGTTTGCTGGATCATCCAGGGTCTCCCATGGTCGTCTGTTTTCTCCAGTCAGAGAGAGCTTTAAAAAATCAGGCCCATTCTGTCTACAACATGGAAATAAACACATCTCCAAGCAGCACAATGCAAGTTAGAAGCATTTTGAAGGAGCTGAAAGCATTAGGAATTCTCCTAACATTAGTTCTAAAGTAAATGGTCATCTAAATGAACAGTAGAAATGATCTACTGCCATGTGACTAAAGCCTAAAAACTGAAACAAGTAGCTATAAAATAATTCCAGATTCGAAAGCAAGTCAAATGCAAGTGCTTCTGGGATGCAATGACTTGCATTTAGGTTACTTCAAATAACTGTTCAGCTGTTCATGTTGCCTCAAGCTACTTCACAAATTATATTGTTAGGGTATTGTTAAACTCACTGTTAAGTTTGTTTAACTAGGTAAAAAGATGGTGTGAGGAGCTACATCATTGTTTTGGATACATGGAGGTAGCCGTGTGTGAAAACTATATAAATCATGAATACCAGTCTATTATAGTGTCACAAACAACATTGTCTCACTCACAGATAAATATGAGGATCTTGCTAAATGAAACCAACACTCAAATTTACGTTTCACTGACATCCCTGAATCATGCAATTATCCACTTTATGGAAGCAATCCTTTTGGCATGCAAAAGGCAGGACACCCTCCCCTTAAATGGCTACAAAATATTAATCTTTCAGGACTGTCTGCTGCAGTGACCCCAGAAACAGCAAGCTTTCTACCAAGCCTGCAAGTGCTTACTTGCATTTACACTCCTCTACCCGGGAAAATATCACTATCCAAGGAACTCCCAATTATCCCACATTAGATCTTTACTTGTTCTGAGCTTTTAAGCCTTCATGCTCCCTGAGTATATTTTCTATATTAGTTTTATAGACAATGTTCAGGATCCCAACTGTTTGTTAGCAATAGATTCTACTTTTTTTGTCTGATGTTTTTCTTACTATTGATTTTGTGCTGTTTTAAGTTTAGTGTCTTCCCAATATTAGGAAATGTTAGATATTAATATATAAATTATTTAGGGGGGGGGCATGGCGAGCTGCCATCCTTTCGGCATGCAAAAGGCAGGACACCCCCCCCCCCTTAAATGGCTACAAAATATTAATCTTTCAGGACTGTCTGCTGCAGTGACCCCAGAAACAGCAAGCTTTCTCCCAAGCCTGCAAGTGCTTACTTGCATTTGTACTCCTCTACCTGGGAAAACATCACTATCCAGGGAACTCCCAAAAATGTTTTAAGCCCTTTTTTAGGGCTTATTGAACATGCCTTCAGTCATCCGAAAAACTCTGATTGTTTATCCCGCATTAGATCCTAACTTGCTCCCTGAGTATGTTTTCTATATTAGTTTTATAGACAATGTTAAGGTGCTTACCTGTTTGTTAGCAATAGATTCTACTTTTTTTATGTTTTTTTTCTTTACCATTGTTTGTGTGCTATTTTAAGTTTAGTGCCTTCCCAATACTAGGAAATGTTAGATATTAGTATATAAATTATTAAGGGGGGGGATGGCGAGCTGCCAGGCAAGCCTTCTAACTCAGCCCTGTGTAACCGAACTCGCTATTAGTGGAGCTAGCGCATTTCTACCCTTCATACACACAGACTCTGACCCTGCAGATCCCATTCTTCATCCAGCCATCCATGGCGAGACACTTGCATTCATCGAGCGGAGGTGCTATCTAAAAATCTTCTCGGCCTAAGTTTTCCTGCTCCAAAATGGCGACTGTGCAGCACCCAGAGGAAAATCCCTTGTAACCCCTTTCAGAGACCGGAGACCATCCAGCCTCCCAGACATCCGAAGACAGGGATCCCTCAGACATGGAACCAGAGGATGTGAGTACTGTCAGAGCCGCGGCTCTCCTTGCTAAATTTAGGCTACTTCTACAGAATGTATAGGTGGCTGGCAAGACAAAACTAGCCACAAGCCTCTCACATTAAGTCAGGGAACTGGGTTCTTGCATAAACGACCTGGAATACAAAACTGACGTGATCACCGTGGTGGCCCATGACATCGAGGCCCTTTAGTTCAACCTTGCAGTAGCCCTGGACAGACTTGAGGAAAGGAAAACTAATTTGTTCTAATTCGCGGCCTACCAGAGCAGGTGGAGGATCTTACATCCCATGTAACAGCACTATTGCAAGAGCTCTTGAATAATTAGCCCTTGAAAAGGCTTGAATTTGACTGTATCCATCGTGCCTTGGGGCCTAAAAAAGAAGGAGCTTTGCTTTCAATCATATACGTACCAGGTATTTGCGGCTCTGGGGCCTCAAATCCTGCAGAAAAGAAGGGTGTTGAAACCCTTTCTTTACACTCCACAATCACAGGGCGTAAAATATAGATGGTGTTACCCCTTCAAGTTGATGTATTTACATGATAATCATTTTCGCTCCATCTCCACCCTGGAGGAAGCCTATGACTTTTACATGCCTACAGCTAGAAATACCTGTTACTTCCATCACTGTCTCTGGTTCAGCAGCATTCTACATGTCTGCAACATACTGTATGTGGGGAAAAAGTACAGAAAGACCCGCTCAGGACCCAAAGCTACAGCATCTCAACAGGACCAGAATGAGGAAACTTTACAAACAGTAGTACCCTCAATGGCTACAGGAATGTTTCTCTTGGTCATCTACAAATGACAGTCTTTAACAATGGTGAAGTTACTTCTTCTTTATGAACTCTCCTCAGGATATCTCCCCCTAACCAAGTCCTTTCCCTTCCCTCCACTCCCCTTTGCCTTGTACTACCCTATAGACCTGTGCATTGGGTGCTTAACATTTAGCATTACCTGGCCATGTATGGTTTCTGCCCCCCAGGGTAAAATTTCTTGGTTGAATTACCTGTTATGCTCTTTTTTGAATTCTGGTATTCCCACGTTCCTCATGTCTGAACCCTATTGTTCTACTCCAGTTCCCTGCCTCATCCCTTTCCCCCATTCCATCTTATGTTGGTATCATGTCCCCCATTCACATTTCAAGTGATGTCCTTAACCATCCACTACTTACTGTGTTGTGAATGGGCTCCCTTGTTGCTCTATTTTGTAAATGATTAACTCTGACCTAGTTATTGTATCCCATATTGTGTTTATCCCCCCAACAAACGCCAAACGCTAAGAATATGCATAAAAATTTTCCTCAGCTATTCCAAGATTCCTTCCGGGAATAGAAGCTTGGGGTTTTCATTTCTTTCCACAAAAGCACCCCATTTATTTGTAATCTGAAGAATGCAGTCCCAACTGGGCACAATCTCCTCTTGCAAGGTACACTTTTTGATACCGAAGTAACGCTGGTCAATTATTACGACCCAAACGCCCATCAACCGTGCAATCCACTGTACATCACGATCTGAATGATAAGTATGGCCTGGTGGATGTGTAGAGAGAACGTAACTCATTAGCCAAAGACTTCACCCCCCCCCCCCCCCCCCCCCCCCCCCCCCCCCCCCCCCCACACACACACACACACACACACACACACACACCCTCTTGCTCATTGATCACCTATTTGCAAATCCAATCAATCTACCATTCACCAGGGAGAAGATCTTGGTGGCCTTGTGGTCTGATCACTCTTCTCTTGTATCTCACCCCAGAATCCCCAGGGTTTCAACGGCAGCTCAAGGACCCTCCTCTTTTTTTCCCAAGAATCTAATATGTATAAAGGCCATGATATGGCTGAACTTTGCAGAAAACACCAAGTCAGTACAAACGCCAACTTGCTTATGGGAGGCCCACAAGGCCACAATGCCTGGCTACTTGATACAATTGGCTACTAGAAGGAAGAGGGAGAGGAAAGAGCAGATTTTTAGCCTATCAGCTAGACTCACACAATTAAAGGCAGACTGGAAACAGAATCCTACCCCTTCTATCTGCAAACGGGTCAATTCTGCGCAGGTTGAGCTTAACATACTCCCAAACGATGAGGTGGAGTGACAACTGCATTGGTCCAATGGAATACTTTACGAGCAAGCTAACAAGCCAGGGGCATGCTGGTTCGAAAGCTAAAAGCTGAACCCAGCACTGTAACACCTGTTAAACTATGATTACCCTCAGGCACAAATTTGGCTAACCTTAAAATAGTTACAGAAAGCTTTAGTGCCATTTTGACTAAATTGTATAGAAGTTCCTTACGCTTTTCTGCCTGCCAGAGGCTCTGGTGGGAAATATCTTGATCCCTGTACTAAGCTCCTCTATAGTGGACCTAATAAACTCTGAAATCACAAAGCCCGAGGTCATCCAGGCCATCAGGGCCCTTACAATAGGCAAGGCACCTGACCCAGATGGGTTCCAGCTCAATGCTATAAAAAATTTCCCAACCTCCTTGCCCCTCTTTTAGTGGCTCTTTTTAATCACCTCTGCTTTTCCCCTGACCTCCGCCCCTCCTCCCCATTGGCACATATCACCATGTTGCCCAAACAATGTAACGACCCCAAAAACTATAGGCCCATATCCCTTCCCAACAAAGATGTCAAGATTCTTTGTACAGTGCTGGCAGCCAGGCTGAATCACTTCTTATGCTGATTCACAAAGACCTAGTGGGTTTCGTACCACTTAGGCAATCATCGGACAACTATCGTAAGGTCCTCGATGCTGTGCACTACACGCATCACAACAAGATTTCTGGCTTCCTGCTATCCCTTGATACCCAGAAAGTGTTCAACTTCCTATCATGGGAGTACCTATACTTTATCTTTGATAAATGGGGTTTCCTCCTAGCTTTTCAGCCTAGCTGTGAGCACTCTATTCTTCCCCCATGGCCAATGGTCGCTACCTCAACACATATTGTTCACTATTTGGTATTGAGCGGGGAATCCGTCAAGGGTGCCCCCTTTCACCTATACTCGTTGCACTGGCTTTGGAGCCGTTAGCTATTCTCATATGCTCCAATCCTAATATATGTGTGATTACTTTAGGTGACTGCCAATATAAATTGAGTGTTTTTGCAAATCACATTCTCCTGACGCTCTCCCAGTCACATATATCCATACCTAACCTACTTTCTGTTCTATTATAATGCATTGCTTCTGAGGGATGTAGTAACTCAATTGCAAATAAGCTTTAACTTTGGCTGAGTCACCAGGTATCTCATGTACTTGGCAGGCAGCACAGCTTGCCCGATTGCCTGCCATATTCGCAGGTAGCTCAGCGCCCCTATGGGTAGCCCTGGAAACACATATGTGCCCACAATATAGTGCTCGAATGCTACTCTGGCTTTTGCCCTACCTTAGACCAACCCTTATGAGTCCTCTTCTGAGGCACACACTCCGTATATAGGACTTTCCCCCCACCTCCATCTCTTCACTACAATCCGTAACCCCGGATTTCAGCTGGGCTTTCAGTCACCAGCCAGCTTTGCCTGCTGGACCACCCAGGGCTTTACCACATTATTTATTCTACTACATAGGCAAACCATTATTTCTTAGGGGACCCTCAGATAAAGTTATTACATTCCCAATTCAGAATTTTTCTGGTACATGCAGCTTTACCACTGGGTAGCCTCCCTGATTAGCAGAAGAGGGTTAGTGACTCACCTCGCCTTATTTTAACGCTCTTGTTGGCGTACCCCTCTGCCCCCCAAACTCATTTCACTGTTGTACTCCCATTTTAATAACTCACCAATTAGGAATGGAGAGACATTTGGGCATCAACTTTAGCATGTTCTTTTAACATCTGTACAAAGCAGTCTACCCTCAAGGTGCTCATACGCTGGTACATGGTCCCCTCCAGGCTGGCACACCTACATCCCTCTCTCCCTGCCACGTGTTTAAGGGGCTGTCATCAGGTGTGTACTACACATCTGATGAGCATGCCCCACAATAGCCAGATTCTGGACACAGGCCTTCCAACTTTGGGAGGCCCTCTACCAGACCCGGATTCCTAAAGACCCTTTGTTTGCCCTACTGCATTTTACACTGCTTAATCTACAAAGATCCCAATGTAAATTAGCCATGTATGTAAAACTTGCTTGTGAACAAACCATTGTGCAAACCTGGAAAACACAATCTGTGCATTATCAAGTAATATTTAAATGGGTCAATAGCATGAAAGTCTAACCAGTATCCTTCAGGATCGTCACAAAAAGTTTTACAAAATCTGGACACCCTTGCTACAACATTTTCATTCCTCCACCCTTTTGACAACTTCTAACTCCCTATAAGGACTATTTTGGTTGAGACTCCCTAATTGGACATTCCCTTGTTATAAAGCCTCCCTGTTTGCGGTACCACCTAACCCCCTTTAATAGAGCAACCCTACTTATTATGAGGACAGCCTCATTATACTTGGGACAGCCCCCCCTCAACAATCCCAATAGTTTTCATCTGTCTACCTTTCATATCCCCTAACATATTTTGTTACTCTGATGTATGATAATTATCTGTTGAATGTACCTAATGTAATTTTATTTTAAAACTTCCTCAATAAAAAAAAATTATTAAAGGTATCATGGTTGAATCACATGACATAGAAAAACTTTTATTTTTTAAATTTTTGCTTTTCTCTCCTTAGGCTGGACTTCATGGCTGATTGGCTTGCATAGGCATCCTGGAAGGTGGACTCCTATAAAAATCTCCAGGCTATAGGGGCAGCCTGAGACATCCCTCCTTGATTTTGAAAGTCAACATCTTGTGGTTAGGTAACCTTTATTTAAAATATGATACATGATACTGCCGAATAGTTTGCAGGCTTCAGAGATAGCTAGTGACTCCCAATCTGTCCTACACACTATTTCATGCATGTAGGTGGTTTCAAACAGCCAGGTAAACTTTGGTATGTGGAAGCCATCATTTTTAAAATTTCTTTCCCATACCAACTTATAGATCAACATATTGATCCCCAGCCCCGTTACTTACAATCAGCTTGGATAGTGTTACCTATTCAATTTTAAATGTGTATGCTCCAAATGGTCATAATGTGGATTTTTTGGGCACTTACCACAGCTATTATTGCAAAATCAATACCCTAATTTGGTGGTAGCTGGGGACAACCAGAACGCCTCTCTCCTCTTGCCTTTTTTAAATCCCTAGAGATCCCTAATCCCTTCAGCTAAAAAGTATTCTTGTTCTAAAGCCAACAAGATTTTATCTCTTATTGTAGGGAATTCGGGTACCACCCATTATTTCTATATGATGCTCCAACCTTCCACTCTGCAAAGATCACTTCACTGGCAATTTCCTTCTTACCTTTTTGATACATCGGCCTATAAATCAAATTGAATTACTTCTTGGATGCATTCTCTAGATGACATGTTTTAGGAAACAGAAAAAGCTATTATACGCTTACACCTCAGGGCTATGAAAAGCATAGAGTGAACCTTGTATCTCTTTATATAATAAAACATTCACAGCACACAAAGAAAATGAAAGAACCTTAATAGAGGAATCAAAGATTCTTGTCTTACACTTCCACCCCCCATTTGTTCGTAAACAGCCTTTTACTAAATTAGTTTTTTTAGATGGGGTAACAACACAGGCACAGTTCTAGCTCTTATGGTGGACCAAACTGAACTATTCATTCTTTAATCAACCCTATGATGAGCAGGGTAGTTTATACACAAGCCGACATCCTTGCTTTATTTGAGACTTATTTCACTAGTCTCTATTCAGAAGCTAATCTGGACCCATTTGCTCTCTTGTCCTTTCAGAGGAAGCAAACTTGCCTAAACTTTCTCAAAAACAGCAGCAATCTCCTAACCCCCCTGAATTGAGGGCTTACCTGGTTCTCACAAGCCTGCAGTGTCCTTCAGCAATGCCAGCCCCGCATCTGTGTACACTAAGTGATGCTTGGCCGGCATCTGCGTCCTGTTGGCAATGTCCGGCATCTGAATCCCCTGGCCTCGCATCCCATCGTGTGAACATTGGGGACACAAGGCTAGGGGATGCAGATGCAGGACAGGCATAGGACGTTTGCTGGCAGCGGGCATGCATCTGGGGCCAGGACCAGCAGGTAATGTAAAATTAGAAGTATTTTTAAATGTCAAATGTACCGATTTGACATTAAAAAATACTAAAACAATCATACCGCCAGGGAGGTTAATGCCCTTTTCTCCTTTTATGTAATGGCGGCTGATATCCACTGCCTACTATACCGAAAGACCCCAGGATTGAATGGTCTGCTGGCAGAATTTTACAAACCATTCAAACCCTATGTTCACCCCTTCTAGTGGAACTCTTTAACAATATTTCAGACTATCACCCACTTTTGCCTGCCTTTAATGAGACCCACACTTCTCTATTGAATCTAAACTATAACCTGAAATTACTTTTCTCTTTCTGTCCTACTGCTTTGTTGACTTCACACTCTTTGCCAAGATAATGGTCAATCATCTTCAGCAATTGTTTCCTTCTCTTCGAACAGGCCATCGGGTTTTGTGCACAATTGCCATATATCAACAGGTGTTCATACTGCTATTGCAGCCACTACTCCTAATTCTAATTAAATCTAATCATACTTTTTTACCTGGCCCTTGACCCTTTGTTATGTGCACCTATTTTTATCCCTTGGTTTACAAGTCTTAAAATTGGACTGCATAAACTTAAAATATCTGCCTTTGCAGATAACGTTTTACTATTTATATCTAACCCGTCCTCATTACTTTATTTGGCAATCTAATGGATACAAAGTAAGCCTTTAAATCCTTGGCCAGACCACCTTAAAAAGTAGGTAAATCTCTCTGATTTTACTCGATATATAAAGGCTGTGCTCATTCGAATATTTAAAAAAATAAAAAAATCATTTATCTTTATTTTTGCAGATTCGTTGATCCCTTTAGAAGTTTCTGTATTGGGTTGCATGCCATCCTGGAATACTCCTTCGTCCCAGCACCATCTTCTTTGCCCTTCTTTTGCCTATGTCACCTGAGTGACATAGCCTGCAGTAGATGGAGAAAAGGTTGCCAATCTTACTGCGTATCCATTTTTTTCCATATTGAAGAAAAAGCCTCTTCTGCGCAGGCCTGAAATTGGGCATGTCCCAAGAGGCTAGGGTTGTAATCCCTATGTTTTTGTGGCACAACCTGCACAAGCTTTTGGGTCCTAATTTCCATCACTCTTTCTTCTATTATGGTAAAAGCAGGATTTTTTTTCCTAGCTGTATACTGCATCACCTTTATTAGGGCTCTAATCAGTAAACCAGACCAGCCTTTCCCCCTTGCTTTTGTCTGCCTTTCAGGCTAGGGCCTGCACCTCTACAGTTTTGCATCATTTAGGTCTATTGGACTGGTCATACTCACTGGATAAAATGCTTCCAAACTTCCAAAGTAATATCCTCCTGGTTTGACTTTTTAAGGGACTGCATTGACTATTCCCAAATTGTCATTGGAATGTCTAAATCAGTGTTTCTCAACCTTTTTACCATGGGGGGGAACACCTTGAAATAACTTCAGGTCTTTAGGGAACCCCTGCTATAATTACTATATCCACTTCTCAGAGTACTTTAGTGAGATGGTCAGAAGGATGAATACATTGCTGACCAGTAGTAAGAATGTCACCCATACAGATAGCTGAAAAAGATTATTGGTGTCAGTTAAAATGACCTGAGAGTCAGAAATTGCTAATTTCTCAAGAAACCTCTAGGAACGCTTCCCGCACATTTCTGTTGCTCAATTACTGACAGCTGGCCAAATAAATCACAGGGTTTCGTCAAGGATGACAGGTACATTTGCCCCAGATACAGGTTTTATGCAGAGTATTTTTCTGTTTAGTCAGTTTTCCTTTTAACCTGAAGATGGGGTTTGAGGTATCAGGCTTCTTGGCCAGGTGAGAGAGTTAAAGAGGCCTGGGTATGATCAGGTGTAAATCTCTCACCTGAAATGCATCCTGGAATCTAGGCTGGGGATATTAATTCCCAGCCTGCTTATTCTGTGGCTCTGTATTGGCTGCTGAGCTGGGAGGAGGTCCAAGGTGAACTGGAAACTGTGAGTAAAGACACAGACCATTGTAAGATATATGGTTAGGGCCTTAGAGTCCTGAACAACACTAGGTTGGGCTGGACTGCTAGTTAAGGGAACTAACAGTGAATTAGTGGCCAAGAGGCCAGGCTTTCTTTTTGCTGTTTGTTTTATTTTGCCTGTTTTGTGTGTAGTGACGTGAAATAAACCCTTGGTGTGCTTAAAACCTGCTGGCCCTGTTTCCGGCTTTGAACCCCCCCCCCCGTTGCTACCGGCAATCTCACACAGCATATACGTTTTCTTGGAAGCATTCCAGCATTTCTGCTGCTTCCTATAGAAATTCATTTTTCTTTGACTGAAGTTTTATTTCTCCTCTAAAATTCTGTCAAATGGGGTTATCTACATCAGATAATCGTCCTAAAGCTAACTCCCTGGAGGTGGTCATATACAGTATTATAATCTATGAGATAGTTGGGTCATAGAAAACTTTTGGTGTATTCCACTACACACACACACTCATCTCCTATTCCATACTTTCCTGATTGAGCAGAGTTTGGAATAATTGGAAACGAGGGTGCCCAACATACTAGGGGCACTAAACGTTTAGCCCTATTTATTTTGGTTCTTGGGAGGAAGAAAATTCCCCAATGCTGGTTCTCATCCACGCTGTCAACCATCCATTTGTTCCTAATTAAATTACAATTTCTATTTTCCACGGAGTGGATTGAGGTCTCTTTGCAAAAAGAACACAGAACACTGTTTTCTTTGAGACCTGTGAAAGCTTTACTGTCACCCTTAACAATTATCAACGTATCCTATCAGTAATACCAGCTGAATTGCCTATTAAACCTGCACTTTCCACTTTCTTACTGTATCCCAATTGTCACTTATCATTAAATGATAACATACCATACTTGTTCAGTCTTAAAATGTACTGTCATGAACTGTAACTCCAAACACAACAGGGGTGAAAAGCCCACTTAGTTTCACGTAATATAACTGAGTAGTCTTCCCTACTCTAAAAAGATGGACTTCAAACAGCTATTCCAGATGTGCCAACAGAACAAGTTACTGCTCCTCCATAGTCACGAAGGATATATACATATATACACACATACATATATCTTGTCAAGCAGTACATTAGAAATTAATATTTCTGAAGAGAAGGTAAATAAGTAAAAATACATGTGATGAAAAAGTCTTTCGTCAATAAAATATATTTATTCAGGCACACAAAAAATACAAAATGGAAAGCAAGTTCACAAAGAAAATAAAAAGAAAATTACAAAGAAGTATCTTGATTGATGAAATGGATAAGTGGGTAAGAGAAGATGATGGTCTTTTTCTACCATTGTCCCCTAGAGTAGCTTTTTTTAATACATAAGTTTTCCATAAACATACATTGGACATTACATCATGCTTGCTCACTACTACAGATACTTAAATATATTTACTTTACTATCATGTTTAGGGTATGTTATAAACATAAACATTACAAATGTAAGGAGAGTAGGGTGATTCTTTGTGTTCCTTAACTATTGTACCCTTCAAGAGACAGGTTCTCATAGAAATAGCTTAGATAAGCAATGTTAAAAACAAGTACATAGCTCTTCACCTTTCTCCTCCTGGTCACATGGACACATTCTCTAGGGCATATATTACTTATGAAATAAAATTATAAACTTTACCAAACCCCACACAAAAAAAAAAAAAGAATGAAGTAGAAAGTAGGGAAGTAAAGGTGGGGAAATTTGTAATCCTAATATTTGTTCTATTTTAGTATCCACTTGCATCTTCTCTTCCACTCTACTTGGGTACAGTTATGTAGTTGTGTCTGCGAATCCAAGGTGAGCAAATTAATGAAAAAAAATATCTGTATATCTTTTTAGACTTGTAAAATACCATTTTATTCTAAATATGTTTAATTCCTATTGCAACAGGCGGTGCTTCCTTCATTGTCTATTTCCTTACTAATACTAACCACCCAACAGATAATGCTTGAGTAACCAATGTGTCAGATAAACTATTTAGTGAGCTACCTTTAAATAGCCCATAATATACTAACCTGTGGGTTTACATTCTAAATTCACTTTAAATACACATCTACAAAGCAAACGAATCAAGTCTGCATCCTATACACATTTATTACACCATAAATTATCTCTCGAATATTAGATAAAAATGTATTATGTACTAGCTTTGAGTTAAAGATAATGATACTCTAATTAAGGCCTGAATAGATTTGTCCCATAAATCATTCTCTAAAGTGACTCACATGCTTCTTCCAATTTTTCTAGCCTTTCTGTGGTTCTATACAAAACCTTAAGATTACTCCTTAAGATGATCTTATTATTTGATCTAATATGGGAACATTAAAAATCTCAACTTGCATGAAACGATTTATCATTTATTCCTGTTTAGGAATCCAATTTATTTGTCCAACGAGGATATGGGTTTAGCAATGTTGAATTTCAAGAAGAAGGCTACTATCAGATCCTGACAATTCTTGAACTGGAAAACTCAAACATGAGGCTGGAGAAATCACATTTTAGCTTGTAGGAAAAACACTTTAGGTCTGGGCAATGTCTTTGTTCATACTAAAATCTGTTGCTACAATAATTTCAGGATTTACCTGTATGGCAAACAGATTGTCCACCAAGAGGGCAGTACAAAGGGCCCGCAGAAAAATGTAGGAAACACTGTAAAAAAAAAAAAGTAATTACCCAAAAACCACATTTCCAGGAATCCTTGAGGATGGTTTACTTGAGAGATCTCATCTGATCCCAAGTAGTCACCCTGCTCACCAAAGAGAATTTGTGGAATATCTGCAGCTCACAGGAGTTACTAAAGACTTACAATTGAAGCTGACAGGCAAATTCTGGTCTAGGCCAAGCATCAGAAAAACCTCCTAGGATGGATACCCAGAAACCCCCCATGATAGATCTTGTGGGAAAAAGGCTTCCTAGCTACCCATATTGTAGGAAACACAGCCAGAGTTGCTTTTGTACCTCTATCCCCTTGTTCAACAAGTGTTGCTGAACCCAGTGGCTTACGTGCAAATATTTGTCGTTGAAAAGAATCTTTCACGATCCTTTCCAGCGGCTGACTGCACGATGCATGAACGAGTGCTGTACATACCGTACTGTCCTGTGGAGAAAGGAGGGGGAGAACGGAGCGGCACCCCTCCATGGATCCGCCAGGACAGTCGTTCGGACGATGGATGATGGCACTGTACACACACCAGATTCCCGTCCGATATCGGCCCCAGGCCGAGAACCATTGGACGGGTGTACGTAGCCTTACCCATGGCCTTTGAGCATCTTCCAAAAATCTTACGTCAAACTGTTCTAGAATGACTAAGAGGAGGAGCAGGCTCCCCAGTTTAACAAAATGTCATGCCATCAAATCCTACCAATAAATGAAGGAAACTTTCCTAATTCAGAGGCAGATCACCCAGGATGGTCTGATGAAAAAATGTTTGCATTATAGGGACTGGAGTGACCCTGATAGGTTAGATTAGTCAATTTCAGTGCTCACTTTTAAGGAAAAATAATCTATACTGACTAGGTGCTCAGACTGGCAATATAATTGTCCTCCATAAGAAATCATTGAAGTATTCTACAATGTGAAAACCACACCAGTAACGAAGTTAACATTGGACCCAACACCTTGGTGAGTATACAGATAGTGTACCACCTCTTGCAGGCACCAAAGAAATGCTGGAAAGATGGGGACATGTCCTCAATATTTTCTTAAGGCGAGTCTTTCTGGTATCTGGTTTGCCAAAAAAGCAATGAAGATAAAAGTGTGTAGCCCACCATATTTGGCAAAAACCAGACTCACACCTGCCCCATAAGTATAACGTAAGGTGGGGGGTTATTTGGAATATGGAAGCCCCTTTTAATGTCTGCCCCCTCACCCTGTGGAATGATTATAGGAAAAAATAGTATCCCCGACACATTCCTTGAAAGAGATAAAGATGACGTAAAAAAACACACTGTTTAAAAAAAATCTTTTTATTCTTTTTTGTAATACTTACCTTTGCAGGGTCCAAGCGACGTGTATATGTCCCATGACGATCGATTCAGCGATTATGTACTGTCTCATGATGGTTTATCTGCAATGGATCAGTGATTTCTCAGTTGTCAGCTGCGGTCTTCACTGTGACAGAAAGATGTTTTCTTCTGCCGTGATTGGCTAAACACAGAACGTGATCATTGTTTAGATTCATTCAACCAACCACCGTTGAACCAGATAACAGGACACAGATCCAACCATCGTGGGACATATACACGTTGCTGCAACTTGCTTGATCCTGCAAAGGTAAGTATTTGTTAAAAAAAGAATAAAGTTATTTTTTTCTTTTTAAAACACTCTGTGGTTGTGTATCTTGTTTTACCTTTTTTTATATCCTTGGTTGATTGCCAGAGCTGCTGAAGATGACCTTAAAGCGGAACTAAAAACTCCAGCCTCACCCAGTGTTCAACCCAGAAATTTTTTTAAGCTGGGTGGGAAAAAACTGTAGGCTAGTGGTAGCCCCTGTATTGTCACCCAACTTTTCAGTACCCAAACACAGTCGGGTGGTTACTGAAAAGTGCTGGGTGGTGCACCCAGATAAAATGGGCTGGGGAGAACACTGCTCACCTATACGTGTTCCCTTGCAGGGTGCCGCCAACTTCCTTTCTCCTTCTGCTCAGCCACAATCTTGATTGGCCATGCCAGGTTGACATAACTCCACGCAGCTGGGAGTGGGGATGGTTTATCTGATCCCGGCACACACAAGGGAACTTGGGATTGACAGCTTTTCCACATATTTCTGGTCAGGCAGGTAAGACATGTTATTGCAGAAGGGACTTCACCTGTCCTGTTCCACATTAAGCACCTTTATTTTGTAAAGTAAGACTCTAATTCCACTTTATTATTTGGAGCAATTGCCCCGGGCCCACTCTCCCCTATTGTACTAGTAAATCAATATTCCAAGATTTTTTTTATTTTGGGGTAGTGGTGGGGGTATAAGATGTAACAACCCTGCCAAAAGCTCACGCATACACAAGCCGTCAATAAACTGTACGCACGATGCTATCCACTTTGTTTAAAGCCTATCTAAACTCAACATTTTTACTTTACATAGAGGTGTAGACAACTCTTCTATATAAAGTATAAATGTTTTTTTTCTTTAAGTGCAGCACAGCCACAGCGATCAAGACTTAATAGGAGCACAGAGCCTCGGGAGATACCTACGTCATGCACTCCGGGCTCTGGCTGCTCCTTCTGCACAGGCCCTAGTCTCGGGCATGCCCAGAAGGGCCATCTGTTCCAGCAAGGGGTAAGAGATGCCAATCTCACACATGGGCAGTGAGATGGGCTCTCTTTCTTTTCCCTTCACAGCGGCTACGTCGCCCAATCTCACCCCTGCCCAGTGCCAGATAGGGGGATGTAACAAAAAGATGGCGGCGCCTGGCGTTGGGTAGAAGAGGAACCCAGGAGGATGTGGGACGGGATCGTGGGAAGGACCAGCGCCATTGAAGGACCTGCGGGATTAAAGGTGTGATTTTTTTTTTTCATTTTAGTTGTGCTCTAACAGTCCTTTAAACTAGCAGCTCAGCACCCAAAAATCTAGTTCATGCCATAAATAATGCTGAACCTGTGCATGGCATTGTGATAGTGTCAGAGCATGACATGTGCATTGTATTACCACATGCGCATTCCATGGAAACACAAACATGAATGTGATAACCCAGGCATTGTACTCCCTATATATTCCTCCTGTGCTCGTATAGTGAATGAAGTCTATGTGTATATATAGTTAGAGCCGGTACCGTACATTCTTCCTTCACACTGCACAACACGAGCCCGGGAAGAACTCACCATGGTACGCCGCTGCCCGGTGCCCGCTCTCCTATTCTCTCTGACAGACATTAAGCCCCGCCCCTTCCGCCGTACGTCACTTCCCGTACATTACCCACGCCAGTACAGCGCAGAGCTCTCAGGTGCCGCACTCTTACTAGTCGTACAGAATATTCTGAGCCAGGCGGGGGGCGGCGGGTGACCGAGGTGAGTGAGGGTGTGTGTGAGGGCGGGCGGGAGCTAGAAACAAGATATACATTGTGCTCTTATCTCCTCACCTGGCCTGTGACTGGAGCTCTGCCATGCTGCAACACACACAATGCTCATAGCTTCCCATGACTTCTCACTACTTCCCATAGCTTCCCATTACTTCCCATACCTTCCCATACCTTCCCATAGCTTCCCATACCTTCCCATAGCTTCCCATACCTTCCCATAGCTTCCCATACCTTCCCATAGCTTCCCATACCTTCCCATAGCTTCCAATACCTTCCCATTACTTCCCATAGCTTCCCATTACTTCCCATAGCTTCCCATTACTTCCCATAGCTTCCCATGACTTCCCATAGCTTTCCATGACTTTGACTTCTCATAGCTTCCCATTACTTCTGATTACTTCACTAACTTGCCGGGTACACTGCTGTGTGAGCAGCCATGCGGGGTACTGAGAACACAACCACATCCGCAGGACTTCCTATTCCTTGTGCATGAAGAATTATAGAGTATGGTGGGTCCAGTCATTCTGTATGTAGAACTATAGTCTAGTTCTGTGAGAGTGGTGCTGGTGGGTCCAGTCATTCTGTATGTAGTATTATAGTCTGGTTCTGTCAGAGCGGTGCTGGTTGGTCCAGTCATTCTGTATGTAGTATTATAGTCTGGTTCTGTGGGAGTGATGCTGGTGGGTCCAGTCCTTCTCTATGTAGTATTATAGTCCTGTTCTGTGAGAGTGGTGCTGGTGGGTCCAGTCAGTCTCTATTTAGAATTATAGTCCGGTTCTGTGAGAGGGGTGCTGGTGGGACCAGTCATTCTTTATGCCGTATTATAGTCCGGTTCTGTGAGAGGGGTGCTGGTGGGTCCAGTCATTCTGTATGTAGAATTACAGTATGGTTCTGTGAGAGGGGTGCTGGTGGGTCCAGTCATTTTTATGCCGTATTATAGTCGGCTTCTGTGAGAGTGGTGCTTGTGGGTCCAGTCATGTAGAATTATAGTGCGGTTCTGAAGATGTGCAGGCATGATGGGGTACAAGTCATAAAACATGATGGCCGTACAACCCTTCAGTCTAGATTTACTTCCACATGATTTGTATTGAGTTAGAATGTAATGTGTTACTGTGCGCCCATCTCCCCCAGCAGAATCCAAATATTTTTGTTTTTGCCTGATTCATGCTGTGGGTTACCCTGTGCGTTATTTTTGTTGTGAAACAAAGTTGCACTCCTAGCAATGAGATCACAGGAGCAGTGGGGCTCATTGGCTGGTGCAGCTTTCCTCATTGGCCAATCACAGAGCACTGCTCTTTCTGTACCAATGTTTTCAAAGGTGGTTTTGAACTTTTTCTCTTGCTAGTTTATTACAGTGGCCCTTGTTCTTGATTTTGTTTTCATGGTAAAAATACAGCTCTCCTAGGCTTTAAAGTGTACCTAATCTCAAAATTTTTACTAGATGATATAAAAAGTAGATAACCCGTTTACTTAATGTAAAAATTGTATTTGCTTTTTTTGTTAAAAAATAAAAAGGTGCAGCACCTCCCCTTTTTGTCTTGATCGCCGTGGCGCAAAGCCTCCTAGGATTCCTACGTCAGTATCCCGGGAGGCTCTTGGCTGCTCTTTCTGCATATGCCCTGACCTCAGTCATGCACAGGAGGAGTGTTTTTTTTTTTTTTTTTTAATTTTGGGTTTAGTTCCATTTTAAATAAACTCTTGATGTAGTTTTCAACAGCAAAATGGGGTGTTTGAAGAAGTTAAAGAAACAACTTATTGTAAAAGGTCTATAAAACCAAGGATGGTCCATAAGTAAACATCATATGCTAATACATTACCCTCAGTTTTAGGTATATCAGAGGATAACAATTTCTTTATGTATGTTTAAACCATATAGTCCCAACATGTTTTCCTGAAAGAGGATCTGCTTCTTCAAGGGAGATAACGCCTGAACCGCTCCACCTCAACTTTTGAAAAGGGACCAGGATCAGCCACATTTTGAGGATAAGATACTCCTTATGTGAGTTTTACCCTAACTGCTCAGCACAAGTTGGTATAGCCACATTACCCATTATCCCCAGGCCCTGCATAGCAATAGCTCCTCCCCTGAAGAATCTCTCTGCGAAATGTGTTGGAACTACTTGGTTCAAAAACACACAGAACTTGTTATTCTCCGATATACCTTGAGAAGTGACAAGTCATGTTTTAACATATGATGTTTACCTATAGGACAGCGGTCGCCAACTGGTGGTCCATGAGAAAATTTTAGTGGCCCGCGGGTCTTGCTGGTGCAACCCCCCCCCCCACCCCCACCCCCATAGTGGTCAGGAGAAGGAAGGGCTCTCCAATTGCAGGCCCAGACCAGCGATGAGAAGAGTAGGCAGGTTCTGACATCATGATGTCATGAGGGAAGTTTCTTCCCCTTTGAGTGACACACGGCTCCTCGGGCATCCGTGGTCTTGAGTTCGTAAATTTAGTGCTTCGTGAGGTCCTAAAGGCTAATGACCACTTTTATAGCAGTGCTTAACCCAGAAATTTTTTTAAGCCGGGTGGGAAGAAATTTTAGGTGGGTGGCAGCCCCTGTATTGTGACCAAACTCTTTGGTAACCACCCAAAAACAGCCAGGTGGGTGCTAAAAAGTGCCGGGTGGTGCGCCCAGCTAAAAGTGCCTGGGGAGAACCCTGTATAGGATATCTTTGGTTCTGTAGACCTTATACCATTTGTCGCTAACCGGTCGTCCGCAAGAAAGTTTGGGGGGCTCTGGTCGGAGAAGGACCCCACTAAGGGGACGCACCAGAGCTGCGGGCCACATCCCCGTACAGTTCCCAGGCTCAGATCTGCGATGGGAGAGTTGGCAGGGTTATGTCATAATGACATCACTATGGGGGAGACACCCGGCTCCCCGCGTATACGTGCTCAGGAACCGGTGATTTTAGTGGTCTGCGGGACCGAAAAGGTTGGCAACCACTGCCTTATACAGTAAAATTTCTTTCTTTGACTTGCCACCTCAAAACCACACTTTCCTGTTTTGCTGTGTTGAAAACCATAGTTACTTATATAATTATGGGTCTTGTCACAAACATGAAGTAATTGGGTGCAATCTCAATTTTTATGCTAAGCTGTAAAGCGGAACTAAACTAAAAATTACACTTACATTTAATCCCGCTGGTCTGACCCCCTAGCCGGCCCAGCATCATTCTTGAATTCCTCTTCATCCCAGCGTGGGGGAAGCAACGGGCTCCGCCATCTTTGGGTTTCTCTTCTGTTTTCTTCTTGTCTTCTTGCTACGTCACCTGATCTCACACTGCGCAGGTGTGAAATCGGGTGACGTGACCGCTGTGAAGGGGTAAAAAAGTTGATCTCACTGCACATGCCTGAGATCGGCATCTCTTCCCCCTTGGTGACACAAAATGCCCCTTTTGTGCATTTTGGGCATGCGCAGAAGGAGCAGCCAGAGCCTCCCAGGATGCATCACGTACATATCCCGGGAGGCTCTGCGCTCCCATTCATAAAGGAGAGGTGCTGCACCCTTTTGTAAAAACCCTTTTTTTGTAAATCTAGCTACCAATAACTATTAACATTTCAGGGATGTTTCTGAGAAAGGGCAGTTACATAAAAGTTTAAATGTTATTGGTGATACAAGATTCAGTGGGATATAAAAGATGCTTTAAGGAGACCCTGTCACCACGTCTAACCTGGAAACTAAATACATGCAGAGCTAGTTTCTGAAATGTAAACCTAACCTCAGGGGGCAATTGATTCCATTGTGTCATTTATAAAAATGAGGCCAACATAGACAAGTATTGTGTGAAAAATGACACCCCTTGATTTTGATTGAAAAGCCACCTTTAGCAGCAATAATGTGAAGTCATTTTCCATCTCTCACATTACCCACTTTTCCTTACAACATTGCTTCAGAGGTTTGCAGGCTTTTGTTTATGCACAGCTGTCTTAGGGTCCCACCACAACATTTCAATCTGGTTGAGGTCTGGACTTGTTTTTGCCATTACAACACCTTGATTCTTTTATTTTTCTGTGTGCTCATCACCTCTACACCACTGATGGTTTGAGGTGTTTGCGCTAATATGCTGATTTTTGATTTTACAAAATTAAAGGGCTGGTAGATCTAATCAGTCACAGTATTCATTTAAAAAATAAACAAGAAACATTACAAACTTTATTTCAATAAAAATTTCATAAAAAGTTTGTTGTTTTTCTAGATTGTACTATTGGGGTGTGGCAGAGATAGAATTGATTTTGGTAATGGGCTGGCCAATGAATTGTCTATTTTTGGTCCAATGTGTCTCTGGCCCCATAGCTCTACTTTGGTCTCCTCTGTCCAAAGGACATTGTTACAGAAGTCTTGTGGTTTGTTCAGATGCATATTTAGAAACCTAAGCCATGGTACCATGTTCTTTTTAGACTGATGATGCATTTTCCTGGCAGCCCTTTCAGACAACCTATACTTGTTATTATTTTTCTATTTGCGCTGTCATGAACTTAACATTTAACATGCTGAGGCCTGCAGAGATGTAGCTTGTGGGTTTTTTGCAATTTCTCTGAGCAATGCCCAGACTGACTGGGGTGAATTTGCCGGGATGTTCCCAGCAGATTGGCAACTTTATTAAACATTTTGCACTTGCAGTTATTCTCACTGTACCATTTACAGAGTGATAAGCAACAATAATTGCTTTTCTAAGATTATTGCTGTTGATGTATTTCTTCCTTGGCAAACACCTGAATCATGGACATTATGGTTGTTAGCCTATTGCTTAGACCTGCCTGGTCAATAAACAGATTTAGTTTAAAGTCCTACTACGGGCTTTAGTAAAATGTATCTATATAGTGAGTACAATCCCTGCACTGCAAATTGTAAATGCTTGTTTTGTATTAAAATAAATTGTTTACCTCCTTGGTTCTTGATCTGTAGGCCTACTCCTTTCTGTACGACTATCCCATAAAGCACCAGGATCAACAGGCCTATATTGTACATGAGGACGAAGAAGGCCTGTTCACATCCTGGAGGAGAGGAGTGTTGGCTACTAGGAAAGTGACAAAGTAAGTAATTCACCTTATTCATCACCCTGTATTTAACACAAATGTTTACCCATCTTCAAAGATATTTTACACCAGCCCGTTGATTAGCTTTAAAGTATACATAAGGCTTTTTTTCCCTAGACACAATGGGTCTGATTTCTTAAACTTCTCCAAGGCTTGAGAGGGTACACTTTAAGCTGGGTGATCCAGCAAACTTGTAACGCATCTGGTCAGGATTGAAAGCATTTGCTAACAAATCGCAAATTACTTTGGAGAGCTTTAATAAATGAGGCACGTTGTGTAGGGATTAGAATGCATGCCAGTTTTTATTTATTGATTGATGTATCCACCTAGGGGAGGTTTGCACTCTTTGTCCTAGTGACAACTCTTTCCAGTACAAAAAGTGATGGGAAATCCAAATGTTTAGAGTTAGCAGAACAAAAGTAGAGAATAAATCTTCTTAATTAAGATTAGGATATTTAAGAGTGGATTACCCCTCTCACAAGTTGCAAATGTCTCTGTAAAAAAGAGTAAGGCTGGGTACACACGTGCAATAATTGTTGTAAAGGATCTTTCACAATCTTTTCTAACAACAAAAGACTGCTGTACATACAGTGCCGTTCTGCTCCATGGAGAGGGTTGGGGGAGAAGGACGGGAGTAGAACCTGCTGTGCTCTCTCCCCTTCGCTTTCATTACATTCTTCGTCAGGACGGTTGTCTGAATAGCGAGCGCGGTACACACGCCAGATTCTCATCCCATATCGGCTCTGAGCAAATTATCAGACGACAATCATCTGACGTGTGTACATAGCCTAGGAAAAGTGAGACGTTAAGTACCTCAGAAGGGAAAAAAAAGTGAGTGTGTAAACCGGTCCCTACTGTATTGAAAACCTGACTTATTCCAGGTTTGATTTCTAGGGTTGGACTGTATTTTCATGGAGTTTGCAAGCTTTCCATGTGTTTGAGTAAAATGCAAGAAATTGGCTTTAGTTTGTAAAATTCATTGCCTAAACTTTTTTTTTTAATTAGAGAACTACTTATGTCCCATTGGGGCAATCTACCTTCTCTGCTCTAACTACTGTCACAAGTCCAGAAATGTTCTAGTGGAGACAGTTGTCAGGGTGCCAGCTAGCTCCCACTGTAGGTTTGGCAATCTGTTTGGTTCAATATAATTGTGGTGCATGTGGAATGTTGTCAGGCTATACAAAGTTAGTAACTAAAGGAAATAAGCACTTCCTAAATCTGTTATCTCCTATCTGTTAATATCCACATTATCACTTGTTGTGTATACGTTTTCCTGATGATTAGTATCTCATTACCAATGTCTAAACCAGATTTTTTGGAAGTGTTGAACTGTTCCTAATCAGTCCTGAAGCACCTTCATAAACACAGGAAGTGGCTGCCAAAAGGCCAGATCAGAAAAGATCAGATTCTCCAATTAGCCATTATCTGGAGACCTACTATGTCAGTAACTGGTATGTACTATGCTGGAACAAGCCATAGTCAGGACACCAGCTGGGTCAGAAACAGGCTTCTTACATGCAATTATGATAGATTTCGTATCTGGGTTACTAGCTTTTCATTTGTTGAAAACATGGGAATTTGATGGAGCCTCCTGTGTTTCTTGCTGCCTTACATTGCTTGTTTTTACATCATGTGTGAAAAGCTCTGTGGACAATCGTGAGCATTTTCATCATTGTAGATCTCCTGACATGTCCTGAAGAAGCGGTCACATTTGCCGCGAAACGCGTCGACTGATTTGACACCACTCTTGGTGTGTACACAGGAGATTGGATCCTATTGTATTCTATGTATACAAAAAAATGCAGCTGCTACTATCATTGTTGTTGCTATTTTGTACTTGAATAAAGGTTTTATTGGTTTATACTGGATTCTAGTTGGCCTTAAAAAAGTTTTTGAAGTATAGCTTGTATTAGGGGTGTGGCCTTGCACATAGAATGATAGAGGAATTTGTACACTTTTTTTACAGATTCTCCAATTACTTTTATTAGCTGACTGTGTTTCTGTGTTACATCTGTTCATGAAGAATGTAAAAATGAACTGTGTGAATCATATTTTTGTTGAACATATTTTTATTTTATAAAATGTAATTCTGCTATTGGAACACAAGAATAAAGTAGGTTGTGATAGCCATTAAAAAAAGATTTGAGAAAATAGGGCTTTCGCAGATAAATGAAAAATGTAGAAAGGATGCACATCAGTGTTCTCCCTGATACCCCTTTAACCGTGCACACTACCCGGCACTTTTCAGTAAACACCAGGCTGTTTGTGGGTGTTTATTTAAAAATTTGTTCACAGTACAGGGGCTTTCACCCGCGTACAGCTTCTTTCCAGTCCATTTGGGGAGAAAAATATATATTTTGGTAATGTTTTGTGTAAATTGAATTTATCTGACAATGACAATTTTTTGTGGGATAAATAGTGATGTGGTTATACCACATCTGTATTAGTTAATTAAAGCGGAACTAAACTAAAAACAAAAAAATGTCACTTACCCAATCCCTTAGATCCCTCGATGGTGCTGGTACTTCTTGGGATCCGGTCCTGGGTCATTCTTGGATTCCTCTTCCTCCCAGCATCCTCTGTCTTCTCTTCTGGTCTTCTTGGTACTTCACCCGATCTTGTACTGCGTGGGTGCGATATCTGGTGATGTAGCTGCTGTGAAGGGGAAATAAAAAAATAAAAAAAAGAGCCACAAGCGTGGGCTCGGCATCTTTCCCCGAGATCATTATTTCCTTTATTTAGGTTTGTCTACCCTTCTATGTAAACTAAAAAAGTTGCGTTTAGGTACGCTTTAAGCCTGTTGTGGAGGTTGACTTCCACGCCACCATATTTTGGTCTTGACAGAACATAAAATTTGATGGTTGAGATATTCTGAAGATTACAGAGGATGCAGACTAAAATTACAAGTATTTGGTAGTGCAAACAAAGCCACCAGGAGCCAGGGCATTATTTTTTCGACAAGACACCTTGCATGTATAGTTTGTCAATGTATCTCCTGGTGACTTCTTTTTGTATAAAGGTAAAGCTGCTTTAATTTGACATAAACCTGAAACTAACTTGAAAAATGAAAACTGAGCATATGATGAAATTATATCCCCTTGTGAATCTTTAATGAGATATGCATATGAAGATAGATAAGGCTTTCCTGTTGGTCATTAAGACCACATATCAGGGGACAGTAGGAAAACTCTGGAAGTGCAGGGTGACATTTTATTTAATGTTTTGTGATCAGGTACCATGCATTTTACATTATATTACTGGACTGCAAATCTATAGAATGAGATATGAAGTTCATGATTGTTTTCAGTTTTACAAAAATGCTGCGCACCTCCCAAAGACATTTTGTTCATATTTATGAACAATGCTATCATTATTTCTATGCTTTATCTTGTCCTTGAGGATGTTTTCTCTATATCACATGAAGCTAGTCATTTATTTTCCACATAATTAGTCTAGTGTTTTTAGGGAGGTCTTAAAACTTTGTGCAAAAGTTAATGGCCTTTCCGTGCGCAACTTATTTAGCCGTTTGCTTCACCTCCTACTTCTAGAGAGTTATAAATCAGGGAGTGCTGTTTACTCAAATAGCATTTTTATTTTACAGAATATGACCTATGAGCTCTGGGAATAAACACATCTTTGCTGTAACTTTCACTACTGTTATGGTAAGTTTTTTTTTTTTTTTATCTTATTTTATGTAATGACCACTTTGATTGTTTTTGTAGTAAATAGTTCCTGTGGGTAACTTACACAGCTTTGTATTTTTTAATGGTTAATTACAGTTAGGTAGTTTTGAATGTGTGGCTGTTCCAAAGGCGTTGTCAGTATAAATAGTGCCTTTTTTTTATTCAATACATATTTTAGGTACTTTTCAGTAAGATAATTTTGTGACATTTTGTGTTTGTTTAACTGGTAGCAGGCACAGCTAAATGGTATTTACCACAGAAGAAAAGATTAGCACATGTTGGCTGAAAAATAAAAAAGCCAAAATAACGTGGCTTTTTATTGTTGTGTACTATTTATCTTTATTTCCTGGCCTGTTTTTTATGGTAGATTTTTCCCGGATATTTCCATTAACAATTGCACGTTTTAGATCCTGGAGCATCTAAATGTTTTTCCTCTAAATTGTGTTCACCAATCTTGAAATTGTAATCCCATAATCATTGATAACACTAAGTATTTATGTTTATCAACACACCAATATAACATATAGCAGCCAGTTCTACCAGTTTGTCTGCTTTTACAATGCTTAGAGTCATTTATAAACACCAAGGCATGTTTTTACCACAGTTGTGATTTTTATACAAGTTGTTATGCATGTATAAATTAGAGCTTGGAATATGTTTATTTGTATTTTTAAAAAACTAAATACAGTTTTGCCTTTTTTTTTTTTTCTTTCTAGGTACAATAGAAATGAAGGTACACGTGCACACAAAATTCTGTTTTATTTGTTTACTTACATTTTTTTTTCACCACTGTAACCATTGCCATAGTTATGCGCACGATCACAAAATCGCATCAGATGAAAACCACGTTCACAGTCACAGCGACTATCAGATCTCACAAGAGCCTTATATTCAGAATGGGGCTGCGGAACTGTTAACAAGCCAGTCTTTGTCACCAGAAGCTGAGCATGAACAGAAATATTACATTGAAAAGCTGTTCAATCGCTACGGGGAAAATGGAAGGCTATCATATACTGGACTAGAAAGACTTTTAAATAGCTTGGGCCTTGGTGAAGTAAAAGTAGTTGAGATTGGTCATGAAGATGTTGGTCACGACCCAGTTTCGCATTTGGATGTTTTAGATGTTCAAGAAGGAAAGCACTCTCACATTGACGATCACTATGCCCATGTGGATACGGAAAATGAAACCAAAAATGCTGTATCCACCAACAAGCATTTACAAGACTGTAAAGAGAAAAAGGCATCATTGCCAGCGGATCATAAATTATCACATAATCTTCACTTACATAATCACACTCATAAAGGTACAAACCATACTCATAACCATAGCCACCATGGTCATAGCAGTACAGTAAATCAAGTGGAGCATGGAAGACCTATAAATGAGCCAGTGAATGGTACAGATATAACATGGGAACAACTTGAGAAAAAGCCTCACAAGCAGAAGAATAAGAGAAAAGGAACTAAATCCAGCGAACCTACAACAGACTCTGCTTTCGTTTCAGAAAGAGATCAATACAACCATGTTTACAAACCTGACCATAGCGTGGATGTAGGTCACCTTCATGGCAGCGAGAATACACCAAATTCTGATATAGAAGAACACAGACAAATTAAAGATGGACATAGGAACACACGTAAAAGAGAGGCACCAGAGGACCATAGTAGTATGAAAAAACATGGCTCTTTACAAACTCATAAGCAGCATCAGCACGATGAGGTAAGAGATAATTGTGGAATTCTCAAGATTAAGATGTACATTTTTTGATACATGTATAAAAGTATATTTAAGTTATATCTTTGTTTGACATCAAATTTTACTGTGCAGTTTTCTAAGCACGAGAACTAAAGGGTTATGTATTGCAGTTTAGCAATCCTTTGATGTGTTAGCTGCAGTAGATTTTACTTTTTTACACTGCTCTAAGGACTATATCAACCTCTCATTTTCTCCATAACATATAGGGAAGAAGGTTGTGTAGACATTGAGGATGGCCAGGAATTAAAAAAAGCATTGTCAGTGTGCACAGGAAAATCAGCTTAGCTTAGTAAGATATGTAGCAAAATCTGTGTTTTATTTAAACAGATAACTTCTTGTTTGGTGCCATTTGATTTGGTAAATTGTTAAAGTGAAGCATTGCCCACATGGGGCTGACAACACTGCTTATAATTGTAAGGTAGTTGCTTGTCATTGTTGGCTTGCAACAGGAGGTATTCCAGGTAAGAGATTTTGTGGCATATTTAATTAATTTTGCTTTAGAAAGCTACAGATCTCAAGGCATAATAAGACATGATAAACATATTTAAGATTTACATACTCTTTCATAAGAGAAATACAGGGTCTCTCATTGCTGATCTCTTGTAATTTCTTGTTTGCTAATCCTGTGACATTTTTACTTGGTCATTGAACCATTAAAAAGTATGCAGAGTTGAATCTGATTTAGCTTGCTTGCTTGGCGTAAGTAATCAAAACTAATCCCTAACTGAATTTCTTCTGAAGTTGACATTCCTTTATTCAGGGAACAGTGCTGTTGGTGGTAAAACAAAACAATCATTTACCAAAAAAGAAATTCCAGGCACAGAAAACTATTGATTTCTTTCGCATCCACACAGGACACAGGATATTTTGCACCTTTAGGTTATACTACCACCTACAAAAGTATTGGAAACTTGTAAACAAACTATGGGCAAATTATCACTTCTGAGGATCTGCCTTCGATGGCCTATTTGGGTATCCTACTGGCAGAAGCAGTTTTAAGCTTTCTCACTGAAAGAAGTCTTGTGATATAACAAATACTTCACTTCTGCTTGAACATCATCCACACCCTCTAAATCTGGCACTGGTTTTTCCATAAGACTGGTGGTTATACGTCATGTCATCCTTCTAAACACCCTTCCTAAATTTTATGGTGCACATAGACGCTTCCTTGTGGGAGAAACTACAGATCCTGGTAGACATTGGTTAATCTGGCTTTGGAGGTCCTATACGGCAGACAGTGATTTTTGAGTTCGATTTTCACACGTACTTTCTGCCCTGGCTTTGGTGGTTCTTTTTAACCACTTTGATTATTTGATCACCAGTCAGGTGTTGTTCACAGTGTAACTGTAGAGGTGGGTGCATAAACTATGCTAAACTTGCATGTTCTGGAAAATGTCAGTACTCCTGAGATTCCTGCCCCAGTTCCAAAGCTGGGCCTCCTGTTAATAAGTTTGAATAATTGAACGCAGCTTCTCCAATTCTCCCTTTTAATATATCCCTCCACCATGGGCTACTTTCAGAGCATGCTTTTAGGTACTAGCTCCTGGGTAAATCCTGTCATATTTTCATGGCTTCCCCTGTGGGCTAATTAGATGTAGTCTTTTAGGAAGCGCTGGCATTTCAAACCCGGACAGCCAGTGTGCTTCTGTAGGGTTAGTACCCATTGAAAGTACTCTGCATTGTGAATTCTCAAAGCTCAAACACTAGACTTGCCTAATTCCCAATTGGATCTTCAATATGGTCCGTCTGACACGTCTGCAGAGTTCCTAGGCTCAGAGTTGCCTTCCTCTGGGGGAAGGAAGGATAAGTCTTCCTTGCAGGATCACTAGACCAGTTTGAACTGATAAATCAATGTTATATTGGTGACCCCGTTCTATAAACAGCTATATCTACTTTGACTCCCAAGGTTTCCTAATCACTTTCTGTCATTCGTGATCTAAGTCAGCTATGATCCTTGTCCGTCTGACTCTGGGGTAGTTCCAAGTACACACTGAAATGAAGGGGGGGAAGTATAAGGACATATGTAGGAGGTAGTATAGGGAGTAGTCATAACATTTTGTCCATTAGTTACCCATTGTTCCCAAATAGTGTGGCAAAACCAGTCCATATTTCCACTCGGATGTACTGCTGCATAATATGATGGCAAATCTCTGAAAACAGTTCCTCCATTAGTGTTGAATGACCAAAGAAGGCTGAAATGAACACTGGTCAAACTCTGTGAATATAGATCTCCGGAAATAAAGCAACATTTTTTGGTATACTAATCAGAAGGGCATGAAGTTGGTACAGTAATTTCTAAAACATGATCATCTTTCAGTGACCAAACCATTAAAGCCAGCACCTGGACTTGTAAAAATTCTTTTCCTATGTAATGTCCACATTAGAAGCAATGAGTTCAGTACAGTTGGGACAATGTTTTGGAAACTTGACCCCTAGAAGAATTCAGCCTAATTTTAGATTTGCTCCCCTAGGGCTATATCTAGGTACAGAAGTTAATTTTGGATACAGAAAAAAATTTTCAGTTGAACTGTCCACAAATGGAGCCCAGCGAATCTTGCGCTTGCTCGACTTCCCTCTGCTTTCCAGTGCGCATGCAAAAGGGGGCATAGTCACCTTTTCTATAATGTAAAAGTGTGGTGATACTTTAAGAGCATTAGCAGATGATGATAAATATATATATATATATATATATATATATATATATTGAAACCGAAACTGTTGTTTGTAAAGTCTTTAAATGTTCAGCCACCCAACTTTAAAGAATTTCCAGATATGAGGGTCTTCTGTGCACCCTAAAAGAAACATGTAAAGTCTCTGAGATGGAACTCCAGTCAATGAATTTGAATGATTTTTCTGTGTTTATTAGAAAGGAGAGTCACCCCTAATTTTTGGCTTCATACATTAGGCTACAGACACGCCAGATGATTCTCGTCCGATAATCGCCTCAGGGCTGGTATCGAATGAGAGTCTGAAGTGTCTACAGTGCTCTTCCAACGCCGTTCGTGGATCTGTCCTGGCGAATCCACTAATGACGAACGACCAGAAGGCGAGAGGTCGCATTGGGGTGCCTCTCTATAGAGCTGAATGGCGCTGTATGTATGTGAAATGTGTACTGCAAGCTGAGTTTTATTGGGATCACATACACATTAGGACACATGATTTTTTTAGTGATTACTGTACAGTTTGGTAAAGTTAATGGATTCAGGATGTGGTCAGAAATAGAAAAAGCCCCCTTTGATTATTTAGACATTTCATAACTTTTGTGGGATGATAGTTTGTCTTTCAAGTAAAGAGACATTGCTTCTCTGTAGCCAGAACTTTGAGAGGTAGTTTTTAGATTGTCTTCTTTACATGTGATTTTTTTTTTTTTTTTTTTTGTTTTTTTTTTAATGTTAGCTTTCAGTTGATTTATATTTTTTATTTCTTACATTTACAGAATTGAGTCATAATGGCTTATGTTATTTGGGATTGTTCTACAACCTAGTTTCTGCCCTTCATCAGATTTGTGAAATTAAAATGGCTATCATGTTATTTTATTGAAGTTGTCTTAGCGGTATGTTAACCATGTATCAAAAAAAAGAATTTACTGTAAAAGTAGAATGAAAAAAACTCAGGGAAAAAGTCCATAGTAGTCATCAGTTTCTTACCACACTGTTGTTCCAGTACCAAAACATAAAAAAACATATGCAGCGATAAATAGGAGAGCTTCCTTTGTTGAGTACAGAGTTGCTGATGAAGATTTTACAGATTAACTCGGACAGTGCTAAAGCAGATACTGCAGTCGGATATACCGTCATGTTTTTGCACAGGTTCGTTTAAGGTTACAGATACTTCATGAACCGTGTGAATGTAATTTTCATTCGACATATGTTGTCCTTGGTGTTGGTTCTGTCTTCGTTAGCCAATACCTTATTTTTTTGCAGCATTCATTGGTTTGTTGAAACTGATGTTGTTTCTTGTTTGCTATGCTATGAACACAGGAAAATTTCTCCACCATCATCGAGTGAAATTAAGTTTCTGTAGCCAACATATTTTCAGACCTATTTTAGTTGTTGGGTTTTCTAATGTGTTTAACCCAACTACAGTCAAAGCTTTTAATTTTCTGCCTGTCTGATACACAGTGGACGGAAATTGTTTAAAGACAACATGGTGCTGTGGAGTAGACCCCATAGTTTTTTCCTAGTGTTTTGCTTATGAATAAAGTAAATGCTTATGAATGTGATCATTTCTAGTGCAATTACCTGTGCAACATAGTTTTCTTCTTTTATGATTAGGAATAAACTTTCTTTTCAGTTTCAGTGCATTAAAACTCAATTTATCTAAACATATATCATATGCTTTTTATTGCATTTCTTTTCAGTGTTTGAATGTCACCCAGCTCCTTCAGTATTATGGGCTGAAAACCGAATCCCCAATTTCACCAAATCAGTTTGCTTACCTTTGCCCAGCCCTTTTATATCAGATTGATAATAGATTTTGCATCAAACATTTTTCTGATCTGCATGTGGAAACGGTAGAAAAAGATAAAGATCAGGCTGCATCTGGTAAGTAAAAATTTCATTCAATTACTTCGTTCATAATAGCTTTGCCTTGGCTGGTACTTTATTCTGTCAAACATACCAAAATCAATCCCAAAACTCAAAACCTAAAAACAAAAAAAAACAAAAAACTGAAAATAATAACTAAACTTTAACCTGCTCTATTTCTAAATCGGGCAATCGGACGTTCCCTCAAATATCGCTGATGGAGAATGTGTTTCAATGACCGTAATTGATTCTCCACCTGGCAATGTTTGAGTGAAATGTCAGTTTTCCTGCTTTTTTAAATAGAGCCAAAGGAGTTCCAAATGCTAGTGTGGTTAAGATGCCATTATAGACCTTCAAATAGGAGGTGGTGGTCATACTTTATTTACAGAACATAAAATAAATACAGAACATAAATGTGTAAATTAATGCTATTTGCATTCTACACATTCCTTGATATTGATATAAATGAAGAAAGGATCTTGGTTGTTCATTAATGTATAAAATATTGTTGATTGTTTAACCTTATTTATCTTATAGATCCTATTTATCTTACAGATGCAAATTATCCCTTTTTGTGGGGGTATCATTTAGTATTGTCATTGACTTTAATTTAAGAGCTTAACCACCTGAGCGTTACACTGAGGTCTAGATTTCTGTACCAAAAGTGATCCACTGTTTTTCATGAAATTTTTTTTTAAATTGTAGACCTGTAACTTACAGAAATATGTCCGAACAGGGGTTCTAGTAGATAATATGAATATAAAAAATGTA
>NC_092864.1:67114608-67142351 GCF_032062135.1 Pyxicephalus adspersus | reverse complement strand
TTCCAAGTTATTTACTTTTATTTTATTTTTATTTTTTGTATTGGATTGAATACAGGAGTTTGTATTGAATCCAATACAAAATGTTTGAATGAGTTTCAATTTGAATTTCCCGCACACGCGCCGACGTCATCAGGAGCCGACGCAGGAGGAGCCGTCCGGTTTTTTTTTTCTCCGCCGGACAGCTTCTCGCTTCAGAGATCATCCGACGCTGGAAGAAGGAGGTGGACGATCAGCGGGACCAGGTAAGAAGCCGGCCGGCATCTTGTGTTCGGCCGGCGGAACACAAGATGCCGGCCGGCTTCTTACCGGTCCCGCTGGCACCCGACGAAGGACACCCGACGCTGGAGAGGGAGATCGGAGGACGATGATCGACGGAGGACGACGCTGGAACACGAACACGACGCTGGATGAGCACAGCGGGACCAGGTAAGTAAGGATGGGAAAAAACTCGGGGTTAACCATCCTAGCCATTTTTTTTTTGCCCGTACGAAGGTCGGGCTTAACGGCTAGGAGGTTAAAAAGTATTATGTGAGCGTTTGTTGGTTTAAATGCCAATGTGAAAAATGCTATAATCCTCCCAAATTTGTTCATATAGATAACATTATTTTATATATCTCATCTAAATATAAATTGTGTGAACCTTGAGCAGAACCTTAGTTTCTCTATAGCAAAAGAAAATTTGCCGTCAGGCAGGTTCATTATTGCTGGAGGTACAGGCAGTGTCTGTTAAGTTAGCGGTCGCCAGCCAATTGTGGCCCACGGCTCTGGTCAGTGCGCCCCCTGCAGGGTCACAAGAAGGAAAACCGCTGGGGGGGGCACACTGGCCAGACCTGCGGACCATGTCGCCTGTAAGGATCGCAGGCTCAGACCTGCGATGGGAGAGTGGGTGGGTTCTGGCTTCATGGTGTCACTCCGGGGGCACACGGCTTCCTGCTCATACACGGTCCAGAGTTCATGAAAATAGTAGTCCTTGAGGTCCAAAAGGTTGGTGACCACTGTGTTAAATTATCCCTGACAGGCCAATAAAGGTGACCAAATACAGAACCTGGAGAAAAAGATGGCAGTGTCCCTGATAGAACAGGGAGACAAAGTGTATTTTAAACATATTGATCAGACCGGTAAGATTTTAGTGCATAAGGCACATTGCATGCCCCTTCTGCAATATGAGATGTGCCTGATCGCAATTTTTTTTTAGGGTCTTGTCTTCTTTAATGTGTGGGAAAAAGTGACATAGAAGAATAAAATAAGTGAAGTCAATACACATGATCTTCATAAAAGTATTTTTAGGTTGATGCAGGTTTAGGCCCATTTCCTATCTGAGATGATCATTTGGATCCGCTGGACCTTTTTATCTCTGGGAAAACCTGATCTCTCCTTGCGCTGTCCCTGGTTTAGCCATCTTGATTGGCCGGGCTGGAATGGCATAACACCCACACATGCACCCAGGAGTTCACTCATTGGTGGGACTGACACTGAGCTTCACATGCACAGTTTAATGTACATTAAAGAAAAGATTGGGAACTGGCAGGCAAAAGTTTGTTTTATTGCAAACTGGTCATCTTCTGCCCCTTTGGCACCAAAAAAAAAGAACCCACCTGCTTACAAGGTAACTTCTAAAAATTAAAAAGTAAAGTATGTAGGTTGTAGTTGTGCATGTTTATGTATGTAACCGTTTAATGGGAATCTACTATGAATTGCATTTATGCTCTATTACAGGACCAACTATAAATAAAAAATTCCAAATGTGATTCTACTTTCTAATGCTTTAATTTTTTTTTCCCCCTTTTTAGTGTGGCTTTATGGTTTCTTCTCCATCACAGTTATCAGCCTGTTATCCTTGCTTGGAGTTATTCTTATTCCATTTATTAACCAAGGCTGCTTCAAGTTTCTTTTGAATTTCCTTGTTGCGATAGCTGTGGGAACATTAAGTGGAGACGCACTACTTCATCTTTTACCTCATGTATGTTAATGTTCTAAATAGGACCTATAAAGTGAACCTGGGAAAAATGTAAATGTTGAATTATATTTTGAAGGAGCTTTAACTGCTGCATTACTTATTGGCAGATTATTTATTTGTTTAGTATATTTCTGTAGAATTGTGAAAAAAGAATGTTTTAAAAACTTGGCTGTGTATAAGACATCAAACATCAGTGTTATGTTCTGGGTCGGACAAATCCTACAGTTACCAAAGTGCTTTTAAATGAACCCTAATCCTGAGATGGAGATCCAGGATAGCCTCATGAAACTCAACATCAGGCTTATAAATTGTAGATTAAGTTTGTGTCTCTAAAAAAAATAAAAAACCTCCTTGGTGCCTATTGGCAACCACTGGTCACCTTGGTCACTTCAAGCAGTTACAAGTAGTTATTGCTGGTTTTTTTCAGATGTTTGCAAGTGGTTTCCAAAGCCTGGCAAACGGTGCAAGTTTTTCCCCCCTTAATGTTAACTATTTTTTCCAGGCATTTTTAAGTGGTAAACACTTAAAACTGTGTGCAAAAAAAGGGTTTGAACTAGCCCTGCTTTATTCCTGTTTGGTAAAATATTATAATAGTTGTTTTTTTATTACACCTTTGATCTACGAATGAACAGAAAGAAAAGCTGGGAACAGTCTTTAACTTATTTTGTAGGATGATGACTTTACATAAAGTGCAGTTATTAAGTATGCCCCTATTCCCTGACTTAAAGTAATCCCCCTCTATAGGTTTAATTCCTCATATATGCATTCCTCGCATTCCAGTGCCGCTGGTAGACATGCCTGGGTAGTACAGCTCTATTTCTATGAGACTGTGTCCTGAGGCCTGAGAGCCACCCCATAGAATACAGTCTGAAGAAATCCAAACCGTATTGTGCAGGTGCATTCACTCTGGCCCTGAAATGTGATGAATGTAAGCAAAAAAACTTGCTAGCTCTCTGAATCTTGGCACATATAAATATATGCAGGGGGTGGCGGGTCACTTAAGGTCAGGAAACAGGACACGTTTCACAACTGCTCTATTTGTGGAAGCACAGCAATGCTTTAAAGTAATCCTGGCATGGGAGAAACTGGCTTTCAACCTTTAACTTTCTCAGAATGTTAATTTAGTTAATGTTTTGCTCTAAATAATTAACTCAACATGTTTAATTCAGTGGCATTGTCCACTTTTCACAGTTCAGGGTTTTTTTAATGTAAAGGTCTTCTGCTTGGTTTTAGGATTTTCTATTAGCCTGGTCAACTGAAAAGTGAAATCTTTCTTGAATGTTTTTTAATTTGTTCAAAAATCTAAATTCAGCAAGTTTTTGTGGGTAATACTGTTCCTCAGCAATATATTGATACCCAATATCACCCAAAATCAATATACTTGGATCTATTGAACTTGCTTCATTCTTTTAATCTTTTTTTTTTTTTAAACCTGCTTGATAGGATAACATGACATTTTCAATTGTATTATTTTTTTAACTGCTTTACTTTTTTTTTTTTTTTGCAGTCACAGGGTGGACATGATCACGGTTCTGAACCATTTGGCCACAAGGACAGCAATGATATAGACCAAATGAAAAGCCAGGAGTTTTTGGTGGAGTATGACAGTGTTATGAAAGGTCTAGTTGCACTTGGTGGCATTTATCTTCTATTCATAGTTGAGCACTGTCTTCGAATGTTTAAACACTATAATGAGCAAAGGGTATGTTCTATTCTCATGTGTTTTTTTTTTATTTTTATTTTTATTTGCAAGATACGTTTTTAACAGGTAGGGGGGAGTTTTAACAAATCATATATCAAGAGAACTAACCATATTCGGATACAAATATATACTACATTATTACAACCTTAACAACTGGGTAAGTAAAAGCATCCAACAATCACCATCGTCTGCGGCATTGTGAAGTTATTTGGTATCGTAGAGCTTGAGATCCTCGGGCTTCACCCAGTCATGTCAATCACACGAAATAGCAGATTATCATCTAGTAATACCTACTCCTTGTATCATGAATCTCTAAACAAGTGGTTTTGTTTCTCTGGGGCTCCTAGTAAACTTTTATATTTATTGGCATTCTGAAACATCATCCAGAGGGCCCATGTGTCAAGAAATTTCTTGGTCCTATCCCCAGAGATGAGATCCTCCATAAGAATTATTTTATTGACCTCATCTATCCACATCCTCATAGTGGGTGGTGTGGCTTTTTTCCATAGCCCTGGGATACAGGCCTTCACGGCTGTCAAAAGATGTTTCACCACCGAGTTGGCATAACTTTTCTGGGGCCATTTGTTTAGGTGTAACAGAAAAACGGCCAGATCTTCAGGGATCATATAAACTGACATTTTCTAACATTATTCTCATGTATTTTTTTATTATCATGTCAAATAAGAAAATAATGGCATTTATTTGAGGCTACCTAGGTGCCATTAATCTTCACTTACTTTGCTTGTAATTAGACTCAGTTGTGCATCAACTGGTATATAATTAATCGATATATATAATATTTACCAGTATCAAGTGGAATCACATGCTAGTAGTTTCCATAACTTAGCAAACTTAGTATTGTTATGGTGAGTAAATTAAACAACTAGTATTCTAGTAGAGGAGCCTTAATAACAGCTTAATATAAAAAAATGTTTGTTTACCAGTTGTAGATTTTTGCACACACCTTAAAAATATCCATTCCGCAGTTTTCTGGTCCTTCTTACTAGTAAATTAAAACTGATTTTCAAACGTGGGACTACTGTATTACAGAAGAAGCTCTTACAGTTCCTAAGTAAGTTGACTCCCACTGAACAGACTGTTTTGTGTGAGTCAATTTAGTAAGAATTATGAATGATTGGGTTTTTCATTTTTAAAGCACTGAATTAAGACCATTTAGTTTTCTGAATAACTATTCTTTCCAATGGACAAGTCATTTCAAACAAATTTGTCTAGTTTTACTCTAAACTGAGCATGGGCAGCTCAGTATTTTTAAACAGAAGATAGAAGTGTGTTTTATTTCAGAAGGGGCATTGCCTGTCCTTTCTGCAATAATAGACCTGACTCTTCTTAATATTCTTTTGTGTAACTGTAGTCCCGCTTTAACGTGGTTTGTAGTAGGTAAATTAATATGCTTAGACAGTTTAATATTTTGATCTTTTATTTAGCACTTACTAATATTATCTTGTATTTTTTCCTAAAATCAGTTTTAACTTTAATATAATTCTGTGCTTTTTAATCATGATTTTTACCTAAACTAATACTGAGTCCCTAAAAGATGTTTGTGCAAGTGAACATATGTTAAATATAGAGTTATATATTACTTTAAACATTGATTTTAATGTTGAGCGCTAATATGATGATTACTCGATGTGAGATGCTAAATTCCCCAGCCCAGTGGTCGCCGACCTTTTTGGTCCTGCGGACCACTAAAATTGCCGGCTCTGGACCGCCAATTCGCGGGGAGCCAGGGTCGCTCAAAGGGGGAGAAACTTCCCCCAAAGTGACGTTATGATGCTAGAACCTGCCCACTTTCCCATCACAGGTCTGAGCCTGCGATGGTGGAGTGGGCAGGTAGTGTCCAGGGATCTGTACAGGGGACATGGTCGCGGCTTTGGCCGGTGTGTCCCCCCAGCCCAGTCCTTCTCTGGGGCGCGCCGGCCAGAGCCGCGACCGCTGCCCCAGCCGATCAATATCTGTTTGCATAGTAAGAGTTGAATGAAAAACGTATTTGCGTGGTGGCCATATTTGTTTTTATGTGAGCTATTCATTTGTTAAACAGTTTTTTATTGTAAGCCAAATATTGTTGACAATGTTTTTGTCTTATTTAGGGAAATAAAAGTAGACTAAGGCGGAAGCCTAAAGCTGATGAATCCTCAGTTGGGAGAAAGTTATCCGATCACAAATTAAATCGGAGATCAGATGCTGAATGGTTACAACTTAAACCCTTATCAGGTAAAGCCATATGTATTTATATACAAGTCCATTTGGTTTGACAAATACTGTTTTCCAATTGATCTCCCATTAGTGTCAGGGCCCTAGTGTTTAGTGGTGGAGTTCTGATGGGGCTGGGGAACCCGCTCCTTCCATTGGCCCAATGTGATTTGGTAACTGGAAAAGCTTGATGTATCTATCTTTTTCGGATCATTTCTTACACTGTGTAACCCCCCCCATTCTTTATATAAATATTATTTTTAAACAATTGCTGTAGTTAAAAATTAGAAGCATTTAAAGAACATTGACTATTTATCATGAATATGAGAGTATATTTTTTTTTACCTGGTGGCAAGGGAATGGTAGCTGGTGGCAAGGGAAATCGCAATCACAACAAATCACACAGAAAGCAGTTGCAGCTTCTTCAAAACGCACATTTGTAATTTGCCTAAAAGAAATATTACTATGTAATGACTAACATTAAACCCAGATGTTCAGAGGCCCCTTTAAACATTGCAAGGAGTGGGGACAAAGCAAAAACCATTAACTGCTAGTAATCACAACTAATCTTCAGAAGTGAGACCAATATAAAATAACTTCACCTTATCCATAACGCACAACAAACCATACATATACCTGTTGGATATTTGAAGTCCGCAAAGCAATAGCAATGTTCTTTTGAAGAACAGTTTCTTCCACTGAACTGTGGATTGAACAGTTTAGAAAGGAAGAGGATTAGGTCTTTAATCTGGTTAGTAGTGCATCTGATTTTAAGCTTGATTCATGGAGGTGTGTAAGTGGCTGGTAACAGTTTTTAGGAAGACAGAAAACCTAGGAAAAGAAACTTAAAGGTCCATCTGCCTGGTGTGTAAAGCACTGGCTAACTATCATTAAGAATATATTTTTTTTATAAAAAGTTTTCAAAATTCCTGTCAATCTTTAAATGTACTTCTATATTTACTTTGCTTTTGATTAAAGCGATCATATTATTCTAACACAGGATTTATATTGCGCCAACATATTACGCAGTGCTGAACAATAAATAGGGGTTGCAGATGAAAAACAAATACAGACAGTGACACTGGAGGAGAGAACCCTGCCCCGAAGAGCTTACAATCTAGTAGCTGCGGGAATTAACCCACAATAGGGGGGGGGATATGTAGTGGTGGGAAGTAGTGACAGTTTCAAAGAACACAAGAAGATGGGTAGGCAAGTTTTAAAAAATGGGTTTTGAGTGCTCTCTTAAATGAGCAGAAAGTAGGAGCAAGCCAAATAGTATGGGGAAGACCATTCCAGGGAGTTTGGCAGCTCTAGGAAAAGTCTTGTAGCCATGAATGTGATGAGGTTTTGAGTGAGGAAGTCATTAGTAGGTCATTGGAGGAGAAGAGAGCGGTTGGGGGAGTATTTATTTTTACAGGTCAGAAATGTAAGTGGGACAAGAACTGTGGAGGGATTTAAAGGCAAAGCACAGGAGCTTGAATTTGATTCTAAAGTAGATGGAAGCCAATGAAGAGAACTACAAAGAGATGCAGCAGATAAGGAGTGGTGGGAAGGATGGATGAGTCTGGCTGCAGCATTCATAATAATAGATTGTAGAGGAGAAAGTCGGGTTAGTTGAATTACCAGAGAGGAGGAGGTTACAGACGAGAGATAAGAGCGTTTTTTGGTCTAGGGACAGGTAGGGGCGGATTTTGGAGATGTTGCGTAGATGAAAGTGACAGGACCTGGAAATGTTTTGAATATGGGGGGTAAATGAGAGGGCAGAGTCAAAGGTGACGCCAAGACAACGTGCCTGAGGGAAGGAACGAAAAACAGTGTTACCAGTTAGGAACATGTCGGGGCGATTTGGAATTAGAAGGGGGGATGATGATGAGGTCTGTTTTATCCAGGTCAATTTTCAGAAATTGGGTCAGACATCCATGATGACATGGCTGACAGGCAGCATGAGACCTTATCCAGGACTGAGGGATACAAGTCAGGGTTGGACAGATAGATTTGAGTGTCATCAGCATACAGATGGTACTGTAAACCAAAGGAGGATATGACACTGCTGAGAGGAGAGGTGTACAGAGAAAGGGGAACTGGTCCAAGAACTTACCCTTGGGGAACACCAACAGGGAGGAGAATAGGAGAGGAGGAATTACCATTGAAAGAAACTTTAAAGGAGCGGTCAGACAGGAAGCAAACCAAGAGATAGCACTGTCACTGATACCATTGGAGCGCATGATTTTGTATTAGAAGGGGGTGATCAACCGTGTCAAAAGCGGAGGGAAAATTGTCTTGACACTTGGCTCTGATGAGGTCATTGGCCACTTTAGTAAGGGCTGTTTTAGTGGAATTGGTAGCTCGAAAACCAGACTGGAGCGAGTCTCCTACCTAAGGGCTTCCTACTGATTTGAGTGTGAAACTAATATAATTTGAATCAAATATTAAGGAGAAATAGTTCATTTATATATGGTAAGGTAAAATAAACACTTTTTTTGTGTGTATCAAGCCATTATACCGTATTTTTCAGACTAGAGGATGCACTTTTTTCCCCTGAAAAGTAGGGGGGAAATGAGGGTTCGTCCTATGGTCCAAATACAACCCGCCTGCACTTCCATGAGGGGCCAGATAGGCGGCTGCAGTTCCACCTAGTCTGGCATGGCCCCTCGTTCTGCAGCCTTGTAAACACTGATGCCAGTATCATTCAGGGACAGGGAGGGGGAACGGCTGCAGTGCCGGTCCACCCTCTTCAAGGGATCTTGCACTAAAATCAGGCAGTGCAGAAAGCCCTGCCTTCCCCTTCCCTGCTGTTTCCTAGCAGCCCCATCTATAGGGATGCTGGGGGTGTGTTTCAGTGTGAGAAGGCTCAGTGTAACAGTGGGGAGGGAGGCAAAGACGGCAGGAGGAGGGCAGTCTGAAGTGAGCAGTGCTGGTTTTCTTGTGCAGCACACCATTCTCCAATGACAGGTGAGTTGTAGCTTTCCTGTCACTATAGTCTTGTAGTGCAATATCTGTGCAATGTGCAATCTCTCTCTCGTTAAATGGTATTCTGCTATATTTTATTAAATATTTCTTTACACAATTTGGTTCCGAATATTTTTTCTAAATCCTGGGTGCGTCTTATGGTCCGAAAAATACAGTATTTTCCCTTTAATCAAATGTTAAGGTATACATGGACATTTTAAGAAGGTAGTATTCCATAGGTATAGAATAAGGACACAGCTCTCATTTCATGATGCTTTTACTTCTTCTGGATTATGTTTTATGTCATTAATATAGTTTGGATGGTATTGTGTTTTTGATTTATATCGGAATTTAACATTCATAATTGTTTTTCTTTTAGATGCGTTCACCAAATACCACAGTAGTATCTGTAATAAAATTGAGTAAGGTGCATACAGAGTATTTTTTAGTGCTGCATAATTAACTTTTTTTCTTGATTGTAAAGATGTAAATGTTTCACAAATCTTTTCTGCTTTTTAATATAGGAACTGAAGATCTAGCTGCTACTGAAGGCCAGAGACTAAATGAAACAGAAATGACTTATGTTGATAGCCTTCAGTCTCCAGTGAAAGTTTTTGTTGCAGTTGATGATGTAATTCCACACAATAACAAAAATGGATCTTTTGATGATGATCACAGCGTGGATGATGGACAATATGAAAATAATCACACAAAGAAAGTGGTGTCAAAGAAACACAGTCATGGTAAACACTCCCACCATTCACATGGCCATTGCCACTCTGGAAAAGATATGAAAAACACCGGCATTGCCAATATAGCTTGGATGGTAATAATGGGTGATGGCATGCACAACTTCAGTGATGGATTAGCCATAGGTAAGTACAAACTTCATTAATTTAACAACTACATTCCCTGCATTGTTTGCCTTTGTAAATACTGCTGCACTATGCAAGTGTTTATTGCAAATACATTCAAATAAAGCATAATTATTTTGGAATAAATAAACAGTTATTTTAGAATCCTTTGTATTTCCTGGTGGTTTACTATCTAGTTTCTTTACAGGTGCAGCTTTTAGTGCGGGTCTGCCTGGGGGAATCAGCACATCTGTAGCAGTGTTCTGCCATGAGCTTCCCCATGAATTAGGTAAGATTTGTGCTTCATCACCATCCTGTGTTTCTTTTTTTTTTTTTTTTTTTTTTTTTTTTTAATCTAATTTACTATTTTACACTTAAAGACAAATTATAATATTTTGTGGTCAGTTTAATTTGTTTATAACCTGGGTTTTTCGCTGTATGTTAAATACAATAGAATCGGCCATATCCCAAAAATGTCCCTAATGTTTGTTTTGCACTTGACCAACCACCTTTTGTTGTTGTTGTTCTTAGAAGAGAAAGCCGGCCGGCTTTTTCTTCTAAGGAGAGGACACCCGACGCTGGAACACGACGATGGACGATCGCAGCGGGACCAGGTAAGTGATCGCTAAACCCAAACTTTTCTCACTGTATTTTCATACAGTGAGAAAAGTACGGGCTTATCGATAATACTAACTTTTTTTTGATGGGAAAAGTACGGGCTTAACGGTTGGGAGGTTAATAAAAAAACAGGATTTATATAGCACCAACATCTATTACACAACGCTGTACATTAAATAGTTGATTTTCCAAATATTAGAAGATCAGAGTGTACTCATGAATGATCATTCATAGGTATGTAACTCCTTAGGCTCATCTGCTCCTTAAGGCATTGGATTCAGAGTATTTCTGCTAGTTAAATATTAGAAATACTGCCTTATTTAAATGAAAGCTTAAAAACCCATGTTTAAATGGCACTTTACTATATTTTCCATCTCTTGTTTGATGCTAGCGCTCATTCATCCCTTGACATTTTGATTGCAGTCACTTTTTTCTTACAATAATTGACTATTGTAAATGTAAAGTTGTTCACAGCTCTGATTTTAAGTAGCCCTCTAAAATGTGAATAATTAAAGAGCTCAGCGGTATACAAAACACCATCAAAAACAAATCACATTGTCGCTCAAACAAGTTGAAATGTTAAAAAAAATTCTGTAAATCATTTGTCCTCTAATATGAGTAAATCAACTGTACATAAAGGTGCAAAAGTGCTGATTGAGGACGTTAGTTAAATGTCACAATGGCGGTGCTAGTTTTCTTAATAGCCAGTGTTGCATGTTTTTTTTTCTTCTGCTGAAAAGTGGATGCTGCTCAATATCCACACTGTCCTGTTTTATTACCCCAATGCCCTGTATAATATATTGGTGCTTTATGAATAATTTATATTAATATTCTGGTGTATTGAGAGCTGGCAGGATTGGTTTTAATTTTTTTTTTCTTTTCCTGCAGGGGATTTTGCAGTGTTACTAAAGGCTGGCATGACTGTAAAGCAAGCAATTGTATACAATGTTTTGTCTGCAATGATGGCCTACATAGGCATGTTTATAGGCACAGCCGTTGGACAGTATGCCAATAATATCACTTTGTGGATTTTTGCAATTACAGCTGGCATGTTTCTATATGTGGCACTAGTTGACATGGTAAGGTACCAATATGATTATAAATGTCGTCATACAGTATTTGTTTCTTGTGTTTGTGTGTAGTCAAAACCAAATTCTTTCAGTTTTATACATTTACATGAACCTCACCTGTTTACCAACAACATAAGCCAACATTGTTAGTTGAACCTGCATGGAACTATATCTGTCTTCCAATCAATATTTCAAAAAAAGAACCCTGACTCAAAGTCAAGAATGGGCCCCACAAACAACCCCTTAATTTATGAATAAAACAGACAGTCATGCTGTGACGGCCTCCTAACACCTCTCGTCTGTCTTCTGTACCACCCATCATATATTGTGTCATCTAGGGAGGCCAGGAAAGCAGCAAAAGGTGGTCACAGGCTTCCTTTAACATCTTTTGTAGCTCTACAATGTAGAGGCACTGGGAGCTTTCATGGCACCAGATTACTCATTTAATCTTTGCCTGTGCATGACTGTGGTAAGATACTACTGCGATATTACAGAAATTGCCTTTAAGCAAAAATAAGGTAGACACTGCCCTAAATGAAAGGTAAAAATATTTTGGCAATGGAGTAATGGATTATCATCTTTTTATACACACATTAAACAGGAAGATTCAAGGACAGAAGTTGGGTAACGTGAAGGATGAATCATGTCATAGGTTGCCATGTACTGATCCCACCCTGCTTGACTCACCATTTCCCCTCCCTCCCAAAAAAGGGGGCCAATATTTAAAGAACTGCCTCCATGGCAGGTAACCACATACCAAATACCTGGGATCACAAACTAGTTAAGGGAAGACAGATGGACATGGGATGTGCTTTATGGACAGCACATACTTTTGGATACTGATTTTGGAGGCTGGAGAAGCAGTGAAAGAAAGAAACAGCAAAGATTTTTTATTTTTTTTAATTTGTTGCTTGATTTTTTACATTTTATGCTATTAAGCAAGAGCTACACTTTGGTGATTCCTAAAATAATCAGGGAATTGCCCTTTCACAAATTTGGTTCTTTCATCCTTCTGTAGTTGAGTTTTAATGGTTCTTCTTTTTTTAAAAAACTTTGTTTTATTCATCCTAGCTTCCAGAAATGCTGCATGGGGATGGAGAAAATGAAGAACATGGACACTGCCCAGTGGGACAATTCATTCTGCAGAACTTGGGACTTTTGCTTGGTTTTGCCATAATGCTGGTCATTGCTTTATATGAAGATAAACTAGCGTTTGACATCCCCATCTGACTTTCTTGGTACTTTCCTTGGTCCATTTGTAATTACTGTGTCCGTATGCTAGCCTTGTATGTTGAAAATGTTTACAGCATAAGCTTGCATCTTGAAAGCAAATCAAATCAACAGCAAAGTACACATGAATTAACTCACCGGTACAATTCTCCAGAGATCACTGTGATATATGTTAACTGGCATTGTTTGTGAAGTCTATCTCGCTGCACTTGTTAAGTGTTAATAAATTGTCATCATAAACGCAAAGCAAACTCAAATTCTACATGATCTGAGTGTCAAGTTGTTTAGTATTCAGATAGACAGCATAGTATTTGATTTCATACAAATGAATATGTAACCAGTGGAATTTATCATGATATGTATAGATGAAACTAATGTGAAGTCATTCATTTTGTTTTGCTTTGCTTGTCTTCTGAGACTAGTTGAGACTAACCTTGATAAAAGTATTAACAAGGATTTGCTGAAAAGAAATGTACTTGAGCATATGTAGGTGTTTATGTTTACGTTAGTTTTTTGTCAATGAATGCTGAAAAGATAAACTACTTCTTCATTTTTGTATACTTTTTGTTTTTAGAAGGATCTGAACAAATTGTTTAACAATAAAACAGTCATTTTTGAAGAAATGGTAAAACCTACATGGAAAATGTTGATCTTTTGTTTTTAATGCTGGTAAATCAGAGTCTTGTCCTATTCATTTGGCTAGTGTAATCCATTTTCCAAATCTATTGTAAACATATCAATGCATGCTAATAATGTTCTTCGATCTAGTCATCTTATGTCCTCATTTCACATGTAGCCCAGTTATTGCACATGCATTTCAATCAAAAGGCAGTTAAACCCCTGGTGGTTTGCCTGAGCCAAATTTTTATCTGTAAAAATTCCTGTTTCTGTACTCAAACTTAAACTGCAGTAGTAACATGTATGACACTAACTGCAATGACAAATACAATGTTTTTTTCTGTTTGCTATGTATTCACACACTCATCTGTTGCATGGATAAATGTTTTTTTTTTATGTTTGTTGGTTTTTTTCGTTGCACAGTGCAGTTCACATGCAACCCAGTAGTCAGTCATCCTTTACTTAAGATTTCCATCAATGAGTAATGCTTTTACCTGTTAAAAATAGGACAGATTGCTTCACGTCAATTTATAGCTTTTATTTTTTTATTCAAAATACAAATGTGGACAAATCTATTGGTACTGCTTCTCGAAAAAAGAAGGACCCACAATGGGTTCTGAAATAACTTGAATCTGGCTAAAGTAATTGACATCCATCATTCATTGTTCCACATGTAACAAATATCAGCCTTTGCTATGGGATTTTGAATTTTTAGAATATTGCAGGTGATAAAACTAAAATGTTGCAAAAATGATGAAATCCATAACCCAATTTGCCACAACCCTTTAGAGGCAATTGTTGCAAACAAAGTGATTCCTGTGGCTCTTAAAGAGACATCTGCATCTCTCAACACAGTTGAACACATTCTTCCTAGGAAAACTGCTCCAAATGTGTCAGGTTTGAAAGGTGGTGTCTCCAAAATGCGTGTTTCAGTTTTTTTCATAGATTTTTGATCAAATTAAATTTAGGGCCCATTGAAGGCCACTTCAAAATCGTTAGTGTTTTTGTTCTTGTCCATTCTTGGATGCTTTATATTTTGGATCATTATCCTTTTGCGGGATCCATGACCTGCTACTCAGAGTTCTGTGACTCATAGCAGTCAGTTCCCTGCACATACTCAAGGCAAACAAGAAAAGCTGCCTCCATGTTTAACACTAAAGTATGCTTTTCATTTCTATATAGCTGAACTAAACTCTAAATAAAAAAACGCCTTTAATCCCGCAGATCTGTCAGAAGGTTTCTTCGTTTGGGTCATGCGTCATCCCAGTATCTGTCTTTAGCTCGGTGCAGGGGAAGTTGCTTAACGCTGGCATCTTGCTTCTTCCAGGTTCTTCTTCCTACGTCACCCAATCTCACAATGCACAGGCGCAATATCAGGTTATGTAGATGGGGGAGAAAAGATTGCTGATCTCACTGCACATGCGTGAAAGGGCTCCTTCTGCGCGTGCCCGAGTTTAGGGCATGTGCAGAAAGAGTAGCCAAGAGCCTCCTAGGATGCATGACGTAGGTGGTGTCTACCCTTTTAGGTCCACTTTAAGTGTCAGTTTATTGTCTGTGCACATAGAGTAAATGTGACAGACACTTCCAGATTTATCATCTGTCCAAAGGACATTTTTCTGTAAACTTTATTGCCTGTCAATATGCATTTTAGCATAATTCCATTCTGGCTTTTCCATGTTTTTATTTTAACTGTGGTGTCCGGGGTCTTCTTCCATTGAGCCCACTGTATGAATTGTGCAATCACAAACTGATGAACCTTGACCTTGGAGTTCAGCTTGGATCTTTTTGGAAGGTTTCTTTAGATTTTGTATACATTCTGAATAACCTGCACAACCTATTGTCTATTTTTCCTTGACCCTTTCTATGGAAGATGGGTACAGTCCATCCGACTTTAAAATTCTTGATAATATTAAATGTAAAAAAATTGTAATTTCACGTTGCTTGGTCATTTACCCAAACAACTCTTCTGTCATTTCGTTGGCCCATGTTTAGTGTGGGATGCCCATTTGTACTGATCAGCATTCAAGTATACGTGGTACAATTTCTTTTAATTTAATTGCATTTAGAAGGCATGAAGCACTTTTTAAATGAGCTGTAAGTGTAACAACAAACGTTTTCATGGCTGTAAAACATGTTGCTGTTAACTTCTTGGTAGTTCTCATCTTTTAATTTCATGGTTATACATGCAGTTAAGAGACTACATATTAAGGTTGTGTAAAGACCGTTCAGTGTTGGGAGCTGACAAGGGCTATTTGGGATGACCTGTGCCTAATATAGATATAAATGAGGTGGCTCTCAAAACAGTTACCTAGGTAAAGGGGATTTAGGTTTTCATGTGGTTCCCCATATTACATTTTACCAGGATATTCTATGTAAAACTCCACATTGATTGTATGTTTTAGTTTTTAAATGGAAGCAATAGCCTTTGCTATGGGTAACTGCAAACTCGCTGCAGTATATTATATAATTTACCAGCCCCACAATGTCCCTTATATCAAAGACCGTAGGGTTTAGATGGTTTATGCTACATAGCAAGCCTGAACATTGTTTCATTTTTCTTTGTTTTATACAATCAATATGGCTTTAATGACCTTGTCGGCTGATGTATGTATTGTTTTTAATGATACACACTTTTATTTTCGTTTTCTTTTTTTGCCATCTAATGAAACATGACAATGCATGGGATATGTTTATTTCCTTAGTGGTTAAACCTGATGGACTTTGAGTCTTTTTTTCAACCTGACTTACTATGTAACTATGTAATGCGGTACACCAGAGCACTGCTTTAAGAGAGAAAGAGAGTAAATCCAGCTTAAATGTATTGGAAGTTTTTGCCAGAATTCTGAAGGAATAATCCTTTCTTCAGATTGTTAATCCGTCAGGAGGTTTCCTGGTATGGGTCCCGTGTCGTCCTGGAATCCATCTTTGGCCCGGCACTTCCTTTGGCGCCAACATCTTCTCTCTTCTTCTGAGTTTTTCTTCCTGCATCACCTGAACTCGCACTGTGTAGGCATGAGATTTGGTGAACGTAGATGGGGAAAATAAAGATTCTTTTTCTTCCAATATTAAAGGGCTCTTTCTGCCCAAGCCCGAGATTAGGGTATGTGCAGAGAAGCATCTAAGAGCCTCCCGAAATGCGTGACGTAGATATCCCTGGAGGGTTTGCACTACCATTCTGTCTTTATCACTACGGCAATCAAATCAGGAAGGGTAGGTGAGTTGTTGCACCCATTTTTTTTTAAAGGGTGCAAAAAAAAATTACAATTTTTATTTAAAATGGTAGGCGCAACCCTTTAATGAAAAAAAAAATTTTTGAGTTTAGGGTCAGTTTATTAATATCTACCAAAATATTCATACTGGTAATCAAAGGGGACATGACGCTATTGTCAGTGCAGCACACTACAATGCACTGTATATTTGCACGTGTATCCCGCTCTGATGTACAATGCATGGGGTTGGTGTTCACAATGACTGACACTGCATAAAGAGTAGGTGCTTTACAGAAAAACAATAAATTGCACATTGCTGCAATGCACAAGTATGAATAGATTTTCAACATCTAGTGCATATTAACTTTAAATTGTAATTTACACAATTGTTTTCAAATTGTACCTGATATGACATTTATTTTAATTACCATTAGACTGGCTTTGCTTTGGTTGCGTCAAGTTCTGAATGATGTGGCTATGATTTTGTACTGCGGCATGTATTCATTTGCATACCAATGAAGAGTTTCCTATGATTGAAAATGAAAACTGATTAGAATAGGTGGTCTTTTATCACCTTTTCTGTTATAATTTTGTAGATTTAACAGTTAATATTGTAGACTACATAACCTCTATGTAACTTAGTTTAGGAATTGCTGGAAAAATGTGTCATGTGAGATCTAGACATTGGAGAAAATTTATGTTAAAGCTTTAACTTTTCATTTGGTGCTACTCAGTTTTACATATCGAATTCTAATCCTAGCTGTACTTGTTAAGTAGTTTGGTAAATTAATATGTAAATTTGAGGTCTAAAAAACTACAATAAACAATACGCAAAATAGTTATATTTATTTGACACTTTAGGATTACATTAAGCTTAAATGGTTGGACCTCACACTATCATTTGTATTTTTGTTCAATTTTATAGGCACCAGCTTTAGTCAAAGGTCCAAATAATCATTGAAGCATATGCAGACATCAAACGTTTTGCAGAGGAATTCACACACTGTTGTGATCTTATGATCACCGTATGAATGTAACTGTTTTCTATAGCAGCAGTTCAAGAGCCTCCACCACTGGCTCACTTTAACGCTTGTTCCATACCATGCTGGTATGTCCCGTTCTCCCTTTTCACGTCCTCAGTTACCACTTATCTGTTTGATAGTCATTACAAGCCTGATTTAATTTTTTGCCAAATTCTGGAAAATATAAAGACAAAATTTCAAGTAACTGCATTGCCTGGGTAATGTATGTAATGTATTGTTGAATGTCATTAAAAATTCTTTTTGTTTTTTTTGTTTGTTTTTTTGCCATATCATCCCTCCTGCATTATGTTCCATGTATCAACATTCCAGCTCATGTAGTGTTTGGGAGCTACATTTGTTTTATTCAAAACAAGATTTTTTTGAATAAAATGTTTTAAACATTCTTATGGAGTTCCAGCCTATATGTACTTTTTTTAAATATTGAAATATTTTAAAAGAAAATTGAAGAAACTGAAATTCTTACCAAAAATTGTGTTTTTTTGTGTATGTGTATTTGGTAGACATCCAAAATCTCTGAGAATGCCATCTTGGATGCAATGTATTTGCCCACAATAGAGAGAAGTGACGCTTTATAAAATCATTCTTTATTTCCTCACAGGGAGCTCTGGGAAGAGTTATGCCAGCACAGGCAGTAATTAGACATTCCAAGAAGGGCAAGGGAGTTGTGCTAAGGAATGGAGTCTTCATGTAGTGGCAAACATATTTCTAGCAAGGAAATGCTACAAATAAGCACTTATAAAACTGCCTGTCAATTATTTCTGTGCCCACACTTTCTGCATGTGACCAAATGTTTATTGGAAAACTGTGCTTTAGCTGCAGCTGGTATAACTGAATGTCTGCCATTGTGCTGAAAAGGCTTCATGCATACTCACTCTTTGTATGTACAACATATTCATGCATGAATTTTACCTCTTCCTAGACTGATTTCAGTTGCTCTTCTTAGGCAGCAATTTTAGGAGTTGCAGAGTTGTAACATGGATAACCATCTTTAGTCCGTTAGTATATTTTGACCTATTACAAATACTAATGTCTGATTTAGGAAAATTGATTTTTTTTTTTTTTTTGCAGGTGTGGGATACTGTTGGGTTTTTCTTAAGCCTTAAGTACACATGTATGGAATTGAAGAGCATGCAAAGCCCGTGTTGGAGTAATGTGAATAAACTTAAGTCCAGGGCAGTCCTTGCGGGCAGATTCTGTAGACTGAAATTTTCAGAATATAAAACAAAACTGTCTAGGTATGTTTTACAAGAACCTGTTGACCACAAGCAAAACCCCCTTTCCTACATGGGTAACATTAGATCGTCTTTCCAGTTTCATTGCTGTAGCTGCCATAGTTAAATTCCCCTTATTTCCTGCCTTGGAGGCACTGGTCACCAGCACAGAAAACCTGAAAGCTTTAGTTTTTAACAAAACAGATGTCTCAGCTACACAAGGTTCTGTGATGTGAATAAATGCCAAGAATTTTTTTAGCCAACACCTATAAGCCAAATATACATTAATCAAGTCTTTTTTTTAACTGTATAGGAATTATTTACAATCTTTCTTAAGAGTTTTAATGTAAAAAACATTTGCACTGCATGCTAAAGATTTTACCTTGTTATTATCTCTAGTAGGTTCATGTGCATGTACAATATCTTTGACATGCACTAATGAACCTGAAAAATGATTTGGGCAGATTTTGGCACATTTTGCTGCTTTTCCTAAATTAGAATCTCGAATATAAACCTGAAGGGTTCTTCCCTTTTTCTCTGGTCCTTTGAATCTAGTTTAACAGCTGTTTGTGTTAAGAATCGGAGAAAAACAGGTGGTTCTCTTTCCATTCATAAATGGCAGCATAGAGCAGACGGTGGCCAAGGAAGGTACCCTATGGTTAATATTATTATTATTACACATTATACATACATATATATATATATATATATATATATATATATATATATATATAGCCAACATTACCCAGCGCTTTACATAGTCCATACTAATGTCACTATCTCTTCCTTGCAGGAGCTCACAATCCAATGTCCCTACCATAGTCATATGTCATTAATACAGTCTAATGTCAATTTTGGAAAGCCAGTTAACCCCCCTGGCGCTAATCCCGAGTGTGGCTTGGGGTTAAATTTCATCACAAAAAGCGGTAACCCCGAGACACACTCGGGGTCAGATTGAGGGCTTACCTGGTCCTCACAATCCCATGGCGTCCTCCAGAAACGCCGGTCCAGCATCTGTGTCCCCTGGCCTCGCATCACGGTGTGTGAATGTTGGAGACGCAAGGCTAGGTGATGCAGATCCAGCGGGCATGAATTGGGGCTGGGACAGACGAGAAATTTAAAAATGCTAAATCATACCTCCAGGGAGGTTAACCTAACTACATGTTTGTGTGATGTGGGAGGAAACCGGAGAACCTAGAGCAAACCCAGACAAACACTGGGAGTACCTGCAAATGCAATGCAAAGAGTGTCTATTGGGTCCAGTTTAAACTATTTGATTGACTAGAGCTTTCCAGAGCCTTGGCCCTGGCACTTTAAAAAATACCATTTACCTACCAATGGTAAAGCCCTAGGCATGCCCTTACCATATCTGTGTCCATGCCCTTACCATTGCACTGTCCATACCCTATGATTGATTGAAGCAGCAGATATAGTACTTATGCAACCAATGGCATACAGGAAAATGCAGGAAAAAATAAACTAAAAAAAATTAGATGATGCCTACCTAGTTTAGAATATTTTTATACATGTTTTCTCTAATCCCATTTTTACCACAAAAAGAAACACATTGGTAAGGCTTTGATTTAAGGGCTACAGCAACTTACAATGTTTTATTTAATAATGCAAACTCCAGCACACATGCAATCACCAGCAAAAAAAAAAACTTGTGAGTATTTTTCATGTTTCAACCTACACAGGATTCATCACCGTTTTTATTGTTGCAATGAATGTAAATTCTTAGTTGTATGCACTTCCTGTCCTCATTACAATTCCCTCCTAATAAAGTCAGACACAGAAGATTTTAACCCCATGGTTAAAAGAAATATGCTTTAGCTGGGCTTTAAATTCCATGCGTTACTTGTTATTACCTTGGTAATGCTTTAATGTGCATTTAACTATTTTACTACTGTTTTGCTGCATTTTATGTGAACTTTTGTTTGTAATAGTTATCATACATTCCAGCTGAAGTGATCATTTTGCAGTTAATTCTGTAAAATACATACAGCTTGAAATGATCATTGCTTGACCTCTGTGAAGGTAAATAATTCTGCTGTTATTAAAAAGTTGTCACTGTGTGGCAACACAATTGAACTGTAGCTTGACAATGCAACTAATTTGCTTCTTGCAAAATGTATAGTTCCTGTTTCTGCTTCCGCAATGAGTCTGTTGATGTGATAAACACTCTGTGAATCTAACCTCTTCCCATTTAACAATTTCATTTTGTCTTCATGTTAACTATAAGCTATTATCCTTCATTCTTGCTGTTGTCATTTTATGTATGTTGTTTACTGTGAAACATCAAATAAAATGTAAAAAAAACATTTTGTATTGTTAGAAACACACTGTTTAGGTTTATTGAGCATTATACAGTAACACTGATTAGAAGTGGTGTAAAGAATCCAAATATAACATTCATCCGCAGATGTGACATTTGATCTGCATATGTTGTCTTAGTAAGCAATTATACCGCTTATGAAAAAAGGAACTAAGAAACATTTGTTTCTATTTAACCCTTTTTCTGATTTTGATTAACTCTAACCAGCACTAATTCATTACTTTTTACCTATTGTTATTTTTCTATCTAATATTATTTTAAACTTTTTGGTTTTCCGTTTTTACTTTTTTGTCACATTAAAGTAGAACTAAAGTTTCACTTGTAAGTTTGCATGATCAGGCAGGTCATTACTGCAGAAAGAGACAAGTAACATCCCTTCTAAAATTATGTCTTGTCGGTCTGATCGTAGGTAAGAGGCAAGCACAATGTCATAGCAAGTTTTCCAGCTATTTACTCTAAAAAGTGCCACATCCCTATATACAAAAATTCAAAACAGATAAAAGAGAAATTGGGACTTCTGAGGCACATGCTCTAAATAAGTGTACCATTACATTATACATTTGTTCTAAAAAATATAGAAAGCTAACTCCATTCTGTGTATAAGCAACATTGAATGATTTACCAAACGGAAGCAGGTTGTACTAATAGGTCTATCTCATAGCATTTATGATTCTTGTTTGATCTTTCCGGCTTTGTGAAATTTGGTGTAATTGCCCATTTTTGGAAAGATTGTCTTATAAACAGAGTGAAACCTGCCCAGCCTCTGTCACTTGACCTCCATTGCCATTGTTGTTGAGGAGATCATATACCCATGAGGTTGATTATTTCCTGAATTCTTCAAACTTTTCTCCTGAAGAAGTGCACTAGATCCACGAAACGTATCGGAGGAAGCATTAAATGGCATATTTTTCTTGTGTTTTAAATGTTTTTATGGTATGTTTTTGTAAAGTTATTTATAATAAAAGGTGATGATATTCAAATTGCTTTTAACTATGTATGTGATATAATTTATTTGTATGTGTTGTTAAAGTCCCCTTGTTGCTTGTGGAAATGTACAGATTTGTTCTATAAAAAGAACATGTCTTTAGTGCAGCATTCACCCCTCATGTAAGAAAACAATGAATGATACTTTCTTGTGCATACACCTGGCATTGCCTCCGCTCTCTTGAAATTTGCCATTTAGCAAGCTTGATCTCTATTCAGACCTTGACTAGGGAGACCTCTTCTTGCACAGCTTTCCAGTCTCTATATTCAGCATTTACCATTTAGATTTACCACAAGAATCCACTGTTGGGTTGGTGTCTTAAACTTATTTATACGCAATTGTGCTCTTCGGCATTTACAACACTTTTTTTTACCTTCTTTGTTATGAACAAACCTCTGATACTTCTTGGCCTTTTCTTTTTGCAAGGGGTTGTCTGATGTCTACAAAGGTCCAGCAGGAATCTTTTCCGTCACATTGCCACATGTATTGGTCTTCAATATTTTGGCTTCTTTATCATTAAATAGCAATCCTCCGTAATGCCCTTCATACACATAATGCATTTCTTTTATGGACATTTTGTATTTTTTAAAATACATTGCACCAAATGGCCCAGTGTTGTTGATCATTCAGTTTTGATGCTAAAGCTGTTCCTTAATTATTAGTTGTCTGTTGTACCAATCTACCCACAAACAGGAAACACATGTACGTAACAGCATTCAACATTCTGCTTATCTCTTTCAGCATGTTTGTCATGTAAAGAACCCATCATTCAAAGTCAAAACCCTTTTCAAAACATTGAACTGAAAATGTGGTCAGACTCATAAACTAGAGCTTGTGAGAATGTATTTAAAGAGACCTTTTCACCACTTAATAACGGTAATAACTCTCATAAATTACACAATAGTCTGTTGCTCCGGTAGACTGTTACTATGTATGGCATCATCATTAATTCATTGGAATTGAGGTGCTCTACTTGACAACTTGCTTTAAATTCATTAAATTATTTTATTCATTAGCAAAACAATTCTACATAATCTTTGGAGGGGTATTTTTAACATCACAGAAATCCAAAATACCATTAAGCCTTCTGGCTATAGGGTTGTCCAAACTTTGGCTGTGGAGAATCTCTGCTTGTTTGGGTACTGCCTGGTATTCTGTACAAGACAGTAACCCAGACACTTTTAGCAGACAATATTCTGGTCAAGGAAGCACAGGTTCCCAATTTGTCCACACGTTTCTACTTTACACTTTCTCCGGGAGATGGTGCCCAGAAATCATGCTCTGTATCTGGTATATGATCATGAAACACCTAGTTTGACTCCCTTTTGCAGGAATAAAAATAGTAAATACGTTGTTTTGTTAGGTTATTGTTATTAAAGCTTTCCAAGAACAGAGGCAATAGACCATCAAGGAAGAACCTTGATGATCCAGCCAACTTTGAATTGATCTGGTCCAGGATTTAAAACATATCCCAAATAATAGCAAATGACATTCAGAAATCCATTCCAGGTTTGCTGGATGATAGTCGATCTTCTCCAGTCTTGGAGAGCTTATATTAATAATAAATAATAAGGCTTTTTTGGGGAGTCCATACTATTATAACAGAGCAGCAAGCAGTCATTTTGAAAACAATGACCATGTGCTGAGCAATGCATTTCAGCAAAGGACATTCACACTGAAATGTCACAAACACTGAGGTGTCCTTCCTTTCCCTGGAGAAACAAAAACGTCATGACGGCCCGTAACTCCAACGACATGAAACTTGCTTGTGCCTCTGCCATCACAGCTTCTCACTAAAAGAAAAAACTGTTTTAAGAATCGCAAAGACCTGATATTTGCACAGTTACATACTAAGATATTAGGCTGTCATATGCCCCCACACTCATTTTTCTATTTCATCTGGAAGGGGGCAAAGCCAAGAACATCCCAGCACCCCTTCATATGTGAAAATATTGTAACAGCATCAGTCAGTATCAATAGGACAACACTCATTTTTTCCACATCTATAAATGACTGTGGTACTCACTTAGCATGGTGTACTTTAACCCTAAAGAATCTCTATCAAGAAAACGACACCTGTTTATGTTTTTCCCCTGGATATTGAAAAAAAGAGGCTAAAGTTTGTCATAGAACACATTGACAGCTCTAAAGAGAAATGGTGCAACATTTTGTGAACTGATGAATACAAGATTGTTCCCTTTGCGTCTAGTGGCCACAGACAGTTTGTCAGACATCCCCTGAACACTGAATTCCAGCCACAGTGCACTAAAAAGACAGTGAAGCATGGTGGTGCAAGCGTCATGATATGTTTATCATACTTTGGTGTTGGGCCTATTTATTGCTTACCAAGGATCATGGATCAGTTTTAATACATTAAAATACTTGGAAAGGTCGTGCTTCCTTATGAAATGCGCTTGAAATTGATATTTCAACAAGACAACTCCAAACACACCAGTAAAAAAGCAACGTCTTGGTTCCAGACCAACAAGATTAACGTTATGGAATGACCAGCCCAATCACCAAACTTTAATCCAATAGAAAACTTGTGGGGTGACATCAAAAATGCTGTTTCTGTTCCCAGGTGCTAGAAGTTGGTTGACTCCATGCCATACGGATGTGCAGCAGTTCTCAGAAACAGTGGTTATACAACTAAAATTTAGTTCAGTGATTCAAAGGAAAGCAAAAGCTTAAAACATTTTTCAGTTTACACAATGAATATTTAAGTTAGTAAAGAATAATACAGACACTGCTATAATTTTGAACAGCCTAATATTATCTTTTCTTCACTTTCTGTAAAAGAAGAACACAAATGTGATACATTTTTCTCCATGTTTTAATTAGGAATAGAATGTGCAGTGTTCTCAATGCATTTGAGTGTATGGAAATAAAAGCTGGTATACAGATTCGGAGATTTTCATTTTTTAGTAAGTGCTATTATTCTTAACACAACCCATGGATCAAAACAGAAAAGCTGTATTTTACCAAATGAATGAAATATAGGTATACCTTCTTTATTTTATATATTTTTTGATTTCATATATGATGTTATAGTTGCTAGCACTCTTGATTGACATCTTTTTGTGTTTACTTCAGCCTGTCCCTTGTAATGACAGAGGATAAGGAAGGGATTCTTCACTGTAAGGTCTGTGACAATGTGGAATCGGCTCCCTCAGGAAGTAGTTTCAGCAACTACTTTAGATTGCTTTAAGAAAAAGCTGGATGATTTCTAGAAGCACAGAATATAACTAGGGATTATAGTTTTAAATTAAAGTTAACAGAGAGTGTTGATCCAGGGAACATCCGATTGCCCCATGGAATCAGGAAGGATTTTTTTTCCCCCCGTTGGAGCAAATTGTACCACAGATTTTTTTTTGCCTTCCTCTGGATCAACTATGTCTTATAGGGTTTTATATCTGGGATATGGGATATGTTTATTTCCCTAGTGGTTGAACTTGATGGACTTATGTCTTTTTCCAACATAACCTACTATGTACCTATGTAAAAGGAAAGAAAACAGAAGATTTTAAGTATAGTAAAGGCTATGTAAATTGCCCCCAACTGATGTGGACAAAATCCCAAGCCCTACATTCTGTACTTTATGTTAACCATAAATAAAATCAATCATTATAACCAAACTGCACTTGAAAAGTGTTTTTCATCTTGACCCCCCTGCTTTTCACACTGGGAAATATAAATGGTCTTAACCTGTAGCTCACTATTTTATTAATTTTAAACACCTACTCTATGTTTAGAAAAGATAAGATGAAATATTCTAGCAATTGTCTATAGAGAAACAAGATTTACTAAATATATATTCTTACATTCCTAAGATGCCTGTTTGCATTCTTTCCGCTCTACAACATCAAATTCAACACCCAACGGGTATATAAGGATTTTATTTGCAAAGCACCAGTCAGTAATGCTTGTTTTTCTACATTTGTGCACATAACAAAAGAAATTACAGATAGCAAAAAAAAAAAACACACACACTTTCCCAAGTGTTAAGCAAATATCCAAAACTGACACAATGGTCTTTTATAATATATACTCATACCCAAGGGGCTTGCTGGATTGGCTAAATAATGAGCTGGGTTGAGTTCACTGTTCAGCAAAAGGGGGTACGTGGGGACACCTGTATTCAGCACCAGTGGAGATAGCCATCCCAGAGAGAATAGAACAGTGGTGCCCAAACTTTTTCATTTGGGGGCCACAATTGACATTGGAATAAAACTTGCGGGCCACATGTTCTTACTACTACATCTTCAGGTTCAGTTGCTAACATCCCAAAATTCCAATTACATTGAGGGTCACAGAATGTATGTGTACACTATGTGTAACAAGTAGCTTGCCAGCCTGTCAGTCCCTCGCACCGCAGCACCTGCATATTTGACTCCAGGTGGCAGTGAGCGGTTCTGAGCATTTCCCGCTAGGCAGGGTTCTATGGCACGATTAAGGGGTAACCGCACCGCAACCTCAACGCCTATCTGAACGCAGTCTTGAAGTTTTGTGTTTTTTAAGGGGCACCACAGTGGACAGACAATTGGCAGTACCCTAATGTTCATTGCCATAAGGATGTCCCTCAGGGGGTCCCAAACATGCAAACTCAATTTGGGGACCCTTGTCTTGAAATAGCCCCCCTATATTGTGAAAATATCCTTAATTGTTGTTAGGATTTTATGCTTGTGACCCCATATCAGGCAACTTCTTATGTTTATGGGGGGGCTTAAATTTGGTTTAGCAGCTCTTAGGGTCCCCTGTGTACCCTGCAAAATGCACATATTTATGATAATCAGTAAAGGAGATATGAGGATTTATACATGGGGATAATGACAGGAGCATGAACACAGCTCTCATGCTGCTGGGATTATCTCACAGTACAAGCAGTTTCCTCTGCTGACAGCACGATCTCCATAGAGAAATATAGCGGATGCAAGCGCCCCATCCCACCTAAGACAATGAGCAGAGAGAGAAAAGAGGGAATGAGAAAAGCACCAGATCTGGCAGCTCTGCGGGCCAAGCGTGGCCCACGGGCCATAGATTGGGCACCCCTGGAATAGAACATCATGGGATGTCATATTTGAACATCTGTGGACCCTGTAGAGTGTAAACATTAAAAAAAGGAGTTATAAAGATTGTCATTGGGTGAACACAGTAAAAGGATCCCTTTCTAGCATGACTTCATATTATTGTTCAGTCAATTCGGGTGCTGAACAACAACATCTGTATGGCAAAAACAGGAATGGCATACCAATATCACACTATATCCAAATATACACCATACTAATATAAACTATATCCATAAAAGGTTTGAGGAGATCTAAAAATAGCAATACCACCTCAGATTCTGACTCAGACTTGGAACTTTTTTTTTTTTTTATCTTTTCTGACCGGAATCCTTCCAACTTAATCTAGGGCTGCTTTTCTACTGCCATGCAAAACTGTTACAGACTTCTGCCAAAACAACACGAGTTATGAAGATTTTACATTGCTACATACACTAGGGGCATTTCTTTTGTTACCAGACTGTTCGGTTTTGTAGCTACCTTTGATTTTGAAGACACCACACACAATGGTATTTACTAGAGGGCACAGTCCTAAATCCTGGTGCTGCATGACCCTATAGCACCTCTGCTAATATAAATAATAACTGTTAGATATAATATTTTGTTGTTCAAATTTTAAACCAAGCTTGCTGTAAATTTTCAATATCAAGGCATGACAATGTGATGAAAATTGACTTATTTTTTTGTT
>NC_092864.1:67070095-67113773 GCF_032062135.1 Pyxicephalus adspersus | reverse complement strand
AAAGGTTTGAATTCAAGTTTGTTTTTCTATTGTTTTCTGTCTAGACCAGCCTTTCTCAACCTTTTTAGCATAGGGGAACACTTAAAATAAGTTTCGGAACTTGAACAACCCTGCTATAATTACTGTATCAGCAGCTCAGAGTATGTTAGTGTGGGGGTTGGTACGAAGAATGTAACGCCTACAGAGCCAAAAGGATCACTGAGGTCTAAATTTCTCATAGCTCAAGGAACCCCTAGCAACTTCTGGAGGAACCCTAGGATTTCACAGCACCCTGGTTGAGAAACGTTGGTCTAGACCAGGAATAGGCAAACTCTGGCCTTTAGGCAAGATACGGCCTGGCCAGTAGTCCGTTCCGGCCCAACGCCCCCCGGGTCGATCTGACCTGATCCCGACAGGGGTTGGCACCCTGCGGCTCCGGAGCCTCCTTGTTATGACTCCCTTTCCTATTTACCGCGGCTGGCGTTAACACTTCCGCCACCGGGGTAAGGGAACACTCCCTCTCCTCCATATGCATTGCGGAGGAGAGGGATTTCCCTTCAGGGGTGATCCTGGTGGGGGCAGGGCCATCAGCGCGGGACTCGAGAGAGAGTCTGGCCTAGTGTGCCTTCTTGACCTTCTAAAATGCCCTAGTAGCCAAATATAGTTTGCTGACCCCTGGTCTAGGCTGTAGAGGAAGTTGTAAATTAAAGCATGCTTTTAGGTACCCCCAGGCATAAGAATCTGCCAGACACTGCCTAAACAGCAATTTTTTGATAGGCAGAACATTTCTGTTTAAGTGAATAGAGAGGGGAGAGGGAGAATATGAGCAGCAGCCATAAATGTTGCATGATTTTCTATCCTGGCTAATCAGTATTTTCAGTAATATAGGCTAGGTGGACCTTTTGGGCTAAGGCTTTCCCAATAGACAAAATAACGTTGCATGATCTGGCTGTAAACTGCACTGTTTTCTCATTTCTCTTTAACATATTACATTTGGTTGTCAGCAGTGATAATAAAATGTCTTTTGTAGGCTTCAAAATGAAAAAAAAGCCATTCATTTCCTTTTAATATTTAATATTCCGGCAATTGCACCTACTGAGCAAATGAAGTAAACTGAAATTTTACATTCTCAATGTAACCATTTAAATCAACTAATTTTAGATTTTAATACTAAGTCTTGTATACCTGGTGTTATCAAATAAAACAATTAACTGTTTGTTTTAACTTCTAATATTGCAGGAAAAAATGGAAAGTGGAATCTCTGTAAGGTAAAGATCTTCACTTTGCTAAATATGAAATTTCACGACTGATCTGATGCAACTTTCACATAGCTGATGTTATTCACAGATACCTGATCAGTAGATAGAAAACACCTGCTCTATTTACCCTTTTATATCTGTAATTAGTACAGTGGAGCAATGATTTCACCATCATCTTTCATGACTGTCTTAATGTAATGCAGACTTTTCGTCAGTCCTAAGAGCAAAACAAAGAGAAGTACTTGAAGAGCGAGCAATTACTGTATGCATTCAGTTTTCAAGTTTAAATTAAAATTTCCAATTTAGTCAAACTTTACAAGTGCATTCAAAGTAAAAAAAGCATGTAAAAAAAGATAACTTCCACATAGCAGAGACCTTTTGTTTTTATGTACCTGAAGTGTATTTAGCTGAATGAAACTGAAAGTTCATTTGGCATTTATAAATACAGCCCGGCATTATTATTATATGTCCTTCATGGTAACAAGAAAAAATAAACTTTTTTATTGCTAGAGTATTTTTGTATCAAAACCTCTGGTCTTCAGCATGTTCTAAAATTGTTAATTAAGTCTATGAGTCAAAAAGTTTGCAGCAATAACGGGAAGTAATTTGTTTGTATGTCTTTATCAGTCTCTCGCATTGGCCCTGATTTATTAAAACTGTCCAAGGCTGGAGATGATATACTTTCATCAGTGAAGCTGGGTAACACAGCAAACTTAAAATGAATCTGGTCCAAGACTGAAAAAACTTGCCAACAAATAGCAAATGACCTTTAAGAAATCCATATCAGGTTTACTGGATCACTCAGCTTCACCGATGAATGTGTATTTTCTACAGTCTTGGAGAGCTTTAACCTCCCTAGCGGTTCATTTCTTTCCGGTTTTATATGTCTAAAAGTGGTACATTGTTTTTCATGAAAATTTATTTTACAGAGTAATATAATAGTATGAGTATAATAAAGTTTGAAACACAAAATCATGTAAAAAAATAAATTTAATGAATTAAAAAATCTATATATTTAAAAAAAATACTAATATATACTATAAAATAAATGTTCTTGAAAACAATGTACTGCTCTTACACGTATAAATTGAATGTATTGCATTCAATACAGTTATTTTGTATTGAATGCAATACAAATAGATTTTGAATTTCCCGCCCCCCTGGCAATGTACACACACACCAACGTCACCGGGAACTCCCCGGTCACTCATCGAATGCAGAAGCCGGCCGGAAGAAGAGAGAAGAAGACGGAGTTTGCGGCGATGGACGACGCGGTACGCCGGTGGAACAGGTAAGGCTCTATTTACTATTACCGCATTTAGAAACTTTTTTCTACCCTGAGTCACATTCGGGGTTACCTCTAGGGAGGTTAATAAATCAAGCCCACTGTTGTGAAGGAATTTCAGCCCACTCTTTTTTACAACATCGCTTTAATTTATTGGGGTTTATTCATTTATGCACAGCTATCTTAAAGCGGACCTATCACCACATTTTAGCATTATAAAAAAAAAAGTAATTATTGGAAAAACTCATCAGGGGTTTTCCTATAATGTAAAAAAAAAGTGCCCGATTTTACACAGTCAGCAGGGGCGAGTTTGGGTGATGTGAGAAGAACTTGTAAGAAAAAATATGGCAGTGCTGGACACAACGGCAAGTACTGGAAAGAAGAGGAAACCGAGCCAGTGAGGGGCTTGCTGGACTCGGTTTGTGGGCGGATCAGGGGCTTGTCATTGGTAAAAGCAAGTGAAATTTTTTTTTTCACAAAAATTCTGCTTTAGGTCCCCCACACAACATTTCAGTCGGGTTTTGACAGGGCCATTGCAACACCTTGACTATTTTCTTTTTCAGCCATTCTGTTTTGGATTTATTGGTGTGTTGATGAATACCTATATTCACCCCCATATCTTATCATATGATACCAAACAATTATGTTATTTTAGATCAATCTTACTCGGTTAAATACTCACAAATGTATAGACATTTAAATAAAAGTTTTCAACAGCATCTACCTACCTTTGATAACCTCGGCTTATCATTACTACCTTAGGAACTACCTGTCCTGAATACATTATTTAGACCCGACCTTTCTACTATTCACCACCAATCGTATAAAGTCATATACCCCTGAGGAAGTCCAACCTGGGCAAAACGCGTCGGGGACTTATATGGAAAATACGGTCTTATCACTATTTCTCGTTTTCCATACATATCTTTGCTGTTTAATGTCCATGTTAGCAATAATATGTCTAGTGAACTACCCTACTACCTACCCTATTTCTGTGACTCATAACAGAACTAGGCAAGACAAACATAATATGTTTTACTAGCTTGAATCAATGTTCCTACTTCTGTGATTTCTTTTTAACAGAACTAGGCAAGAGAAATATAACATATTCTACACAACATAAATATGTCTGTGAACTATGTACTTGTATGACTTTGTTATATATGAAGTTAATATGTACTAATACATTCTTAGTTTGACATAATACTTTTGAGCCTCGAACCTCTTTCTTTGCTTTCTGTCTGTGCTCCCTGTTTTTTAGATTGTATTTGTAATAATGACAAACAGCAATCCCACTTTTCAATCAGCCAATATAGTCATATTGTTCCATAAAGATATTAAAACATACAATAAGGCACATAAAATATACAGTAAAGCTTTTATGAATTTATCTATTAGCTATAATAATATATCACGAAACAACAAGCAACAGGAAGCCTAACTTGAGTACAATGTTAGTTCCACAAGTCATAAATTATGATATCTACATTATACTGCATTCATTACATTAAGACTTGCTTGGTGTCCCTGGATATATTAGGAGAGTTAATAAGTTTTTAAAATTTAGTTATCCCCAAATGTACCCTTTCACCTACTACAAGCTGATAGCAATTAACAGAGTTTAATTAATATACAAAAAATGATAAAACTGGTGAGGTGTATAACACAGCGTGAAGTATTACGAGATCACAATGCCACTTTTTCTGTTCACCTAAAATTGTAATTCAATTTTCCTTCTAATATCCTATTTGAACTCCTTTGTAGCTGTGTTTTTTTCTGTAACATATTTTTCCTATAATGTCATGGAATATTTTAGAAAGTTTACTTATCTTTAATCAACAGCAGAAAGAATAAAGTAGTCAATTCTTTAGGAATTACTTCCACACCCACAGGAACAAAAATGACATAAAAGCCTCTTAAAGTGGAACTAAACTAAAATTTTTACCTTACATAAAAGGGTAGACAACATAAAAGGGTAGACTTTTTTGGGGGAGGGGGCCCATGTCAAGATGGGAGCACAGAGCATCCTGGGATACATATATCATGCATCCCAGGAGGCTTCTGGCTGAGGTAGAAAAAATGCTGATCTCACACGTGCACAGCGACGAATACACATTAGCACCAGGACGATGCGAGATGGAAACCCCCGGAGTGATTGGCAGCCCTGCAAAGATAAAGGTTAGGGAGTTTTTTTTCAGTTTACTTCTGCTTTAAGAGAGATCTCTAACAACTAACTAGTTCTAGTTCACTCTCTAGACCCCTGATGCTTTCATTAGGAAAAAAACAAGATAACCTGTGACAATGATAGCCCAAATAGCACTATCAGAGCCCATTAGGACCCGTGGTGTGAAACCATGTGGCTGGCAGCTCCCAGGCATACAGGAAAATAAAATTGCAGCAGTGGTGTATATCTTCAACAACAACCAAGCACCCAAAAGCCTTGTTAGGTGAGGCAGAATTTGTTAGTGCTATACAAATAAAATTAAAATAAAATAGTTTGTACTTTGTTTTTAAATAATTCATATTACACAATTTTTACCTTAAACGCTTACCCGAATTTTCAAATGTTTTGCTGTAAAAAAATGTAACAAATGTGAGTAACAAAAATTTTTTTGTATGAACAAAAGAAATTAAAATAAACAGTACATTCAAGTTATTATTTCATTATTTTTCTATTGAATGTAAAATTTGTATGTTTTTTGACAAACAATGGAGGGTACCCTATATCGTAAAAAACTGGATGTGATAGCAAAAAACTGGGGTCATTTCTAGATTCATCACCCAAAAAATTAGTATAAACAAGTGTAAGATCTAACTCAACAAAAATGCGTTCCCCGGGGTTATCATTTTCAAATATGCCATGTCAGCAATGTTTCTGTGTCACAAGGGTACTGTCAAAAAGCCGCTATGTTTCATATTGATCCTTGGTAATATCAGCATTAGCATTCATCTCAAAAATCTTAGAAGAAGAGTTCAGTGGATGAGTCTTCATATGTAATGGTTGTGCTTGAAAAATTAAACGATGAACTGTTAGGAAAGGGATTTTGCTATAGTTCCAATTTATATTTATGAGCTTAAAACTGCCTAAAATCCATTATCTTGTTCACATTATCTTCATCTGTGAAAATAACTCTCCAGGACATGACAATGACACATGATGATCTGCAATCTTCTGAGAATGAGAGACAATCTCCATGCACTGCATTTTTTGAACTTGGATAATTGATAAAAACAATTAGGTGTTATAATGATGATCTCATCACTGCTTATAAATCATCATTTTAATTAATTACATCATAAGATATATAAGGGAATGCTTATATTTCTTTGCTACAAATACCAAGTAGAATATTATAAATGAAGTACTTATATACCATGTAAAGTACTGTAAGTTAAAATAACAAAAATGTTGTTATGATATTTCTAACAAATATAAAGGTGAAGCTTAAAGTTTACATTTTAACTTACATGGTTCCTCTGTGCTCTGTGCATCAGCATAATATCATCATTTAATAAATTAAGTTTTCCTGTTTTCATTATGTGTCCCTCAGCAAAAATATTAAATGGGTTCTATCTGACACTCAGTAAAATCAAAATAAGTAATTTCAGTATAGAAGAATCAGTCCAAGACAATAGGTAAGGCTGGAGTTCAGCTTTGGGAATATGATTCATTCACATGGGTAGGGTGGACCGAACAAGTTTGCGATTAGCAAAGATACACAACAACTACTTTGATCAAATATCAATAAATAAAAATCTAATTTTAGTAATAAGTTTAACAAAAAAGAAATAACTTGCATAGGTGATCTATTTTCCAATGTAGAAAGCTGTTGAGATAGATAATCAGTGTAACTAGGCCAAGGACAGGTCAAGCAAAACACGTCATTTTTATTCAAGTCTGGTTATCTTAGCAAAACATTTTATTACTTTCCTTCACTATATAAAACTGAAGATCGTCTTGTTGACATGTTTCATCCACCAAAACAAACACATCCTGCTTCCTCCAAGAATTTTGTTAATTGAAATACACAGCCTGTGGTGTAAGCTCAATACAATGTACACTATTCCATGCCCGGTATATATAATATATATATAAAACACAAAATAAGACTTCAGCAGTAAGTGCAGTTTTTTTTTAGCAATTTAGAGATTTACCATATGTCTAGCAAGCATGAACTAATTGTTACTATTTACCTAGCAGCTGCACTTCTATTGGTGGGTATGCCAGACAATAGGTAAGGACCATTTACCTAGTAAAAGTCCAATGTGTACCCTAGATGTCATTCGTAACACATACTGTGTGTTCATCAGCTGCAAACATAGTAGTAGATATAATAATAGAAGAAGATGTGTATACATAATCCATTTACATGCTGGATTTGTCCCCAGCTTCAAACACATAATGTTACCAAATGAAAGTATAATAGTTTGTACAGACCTTAACACTTTGAATTTAGCACACTTCTATGCAGTATTGAAAACAATTGGAAGGACAGAATATTATACACGTGTTTGCAGTTTTTTGGGCTTCTGACTCAAGGACCCTAGACAGTTCTAAAATGTGCATTCAAGACTCGAAAACCAAATTGACCCATACTGTGATTATATAGGACCTTGGGTAGATCAGATATTGATTTAGATGACTTAAATTCTTCATTTTATTCCATAAACCACACTACCAGCCTAATGTATAGAGGGGTTTATGGGGAGATTAATTGCCACCTTTATGGGTGAAGTTACATGAAAAAAGTTCCGTTGGATGAAGTGGCACAGGATAAATGAAAAAAATATCACATCCTGAATTACATTTTAAGCAACTTTATAAGAAATTATGTTAAACACTTTGGCCAATTTATTTAAAAATTAGGTTTAAGTTTAAAGTTAAATCATGGGAGAATTCCTCTTTACCTGGCCCACAGATCTTTGAACAACTCAATGCCTTTGGTAATGTTACAGCAGACCTAAAAATAAAGTTTTTACCTTACATAAAATGGTGATCGGGGGGCATAGAATGAAGGCCAAAGAAGTGGATGAAAATGGCGCTCGATGCTTTCTTCGCACTAGGGTGAAGGAGCATACCAGAACGAAGCAGGACCCGATCCAGAAAACCTCTGGAGGGATCGACTGATTTGCAAAGGTAAAGTGAGTAAACTTTTTTTTTCAGTTTACTTCTGCATTAAACAAGCCACAGTCACCATTATTTTACACTGGTTTTTAGAGCCCCTTTTCGGATTAAATGAAATAGAAAATCCTAGTAGGTGTAAATGAACAATGCAAACTAGGAGATATCTATAGTTCAGCTGTAATCGTTAATTGTATAATTATTTAAAAAAAAAAATTATTCTTAGTAAATACAATCAATAACTAAGTAAACATGTGAAATGAACTGTTGAAAACTTATAGTCTAGTTCAGTGTTTCTCAAACATTGTTCAATGGAACTCTAGTGAACCTAAAGGTTGCTAGAGGTTCAATTAGTAATTTGTGCCTCTCAAGTCAGTTAGATAGGTGACACCAATGACCTTTTTGGCTATCTGTAAGGGTGGTATCCCACGGGCCAGCAATGTAAGAGGCAATTGTCTCAGTGATCACCGTGCTAATATACTGTAAGCTGTGGTCGTAGTAATTATAGGAAAGGTTCCCTGAGCACCCAGAAGTTATTTCAAGGGTTCCCCTTGTTAAAAAAAGGTAGAGAAAGGCTGGTATATTACTATTACCAGGATGTTAGATCAGATTAACTGAAAATAAGGCTAGGAACTAGTGCAAAGATGTAGAAAGTTTTGGTTCCAATCTTTTATTCCATGAAGGGGTCCTAAAAGAAGTAGGAGACCCAACATTGGTCAGAAAAACGTAGGAATACAATTTTGTAAATTTTTGGGAAATCAACTTTAATTTCGGCTTTTGTATTCTAGTTCATAGGGTTTCTTTTAATTTTTGCCCAATTTGTCTAAAACTGGCCCTATGTATGGCACCCAGAGCTTAAATTGAAAATTAGAACAAATTGCACATAAACCATCTGCTGTTCAATCAACATAGTACTAGTTGTAACTGAACAACATATCATCTTGAGACTTGAAATATTCTTTATCAAGTGGCAACACTTTGCAAAGATGCATTTCCTGACATACTGATTGATTTAATGTATGTTGCAGTAAAATGTCTATTATAATAAATGAAACAAAAAAAACATGGTGCAAATACATGGTTTTAAAATATGTTTTAGCTAAGGCCTATGATCAGAAATGATCAGGACAGAGAAAGGTTCATTTAATTACATTTATGAGTTGTATTCTTGACCTTTATATATGATGTATACCGAATAAGATCTGTCTTTGAAATACTGCGCGACACAAAGCCTCATAGATTGGAATAATAAATCTAGGCGACTGGATTAAATACAGACGGTGACCAAAACTGTAAAGACAAATGGCCTATAAAGAACAATGAAGTCATGTTAAGGAAAGGGGATAAAGTTTTAATAAAGCAATTCATTTATAACAGTCACAACTAATGTTTAATTACAATACAGCACAATAGTGTGAACAGAAGGCTTGGAATTGTGTTGGTGCTACTGTTGTATCATTAAAGAATTTTCTGTAGGTACAACATTATGTAACCGTGCTACTTTAAGCCCCACCAATTGTTACCATTTGAATAGAAAAGATTAGGTCATATGGTACTTCCTGCAACAGGGGATGATAATAGATTGGAGCCTCTGGATTTAATTGCACTATATATGTACTATATATGTATATGTATTATGTATATTACATAAAACTGCAGTTCCATATGGGTGCATGCATATTGTTGTACACAAGGCTTAATGATCCAAAAAATTCAGGAAAAGAATAACATGATAACACAACAAGCAGGATTAATTACAGATCATTTGTTTAATAAGTATAGGAGCATTTTTCAATAAGTGTCCCTAATCAGGTCCCTTTTCAAGAAAATGTTGGCCTTGACAAACTAATTAAACACAATTTAGTGGATTAAAAAATTGTGCTGTCACCTCATTCTTTCCTGTACTAAGTTCCTAGCAGCCGAATAATCAAATGCAATCATTTTTTACATAGAAATCCTATTTAAAAACAACATGACTAAAATATACAAGTCATAATTACCAAACCATGATTAAAGCATTCTGCATATTTACAAGGAAAGGAAAGGACATTTAAAGCAGAACTAAACTTTAATAAGAAAAAAATGCCAACAGACAGGTTCATTATTGCAGAAGGAACAGGTTATATCTCTTCTGCAATGAAATAAACATACCTTCCCGTTAGCAATGTTTTTTTTCAATATTCACTGAGCTGTACATACATGTTCATGACAGAGAGAGGACATGTAAATGTAATAAAAAAGATTGTGCTGCCAATTTTTTTACTGGGTATAGCTATAGAAAACTGAAAAACTGAAAAAAAAAACCTTTGCAGATCCATAGATCCCTGTGGAGGTTTCCTTGATCGGGTCCTACATTGTCCTAGTACCCTCCTTCATCCCAGTGTGGAGGAAGCACCGGGGACCATCATCTTCTTTGCCCTTCTTCCATCTTCTTTCTATACAGGTGCGAGATCAGGTGGCATAGATGGCGAAAAAAAGAGTGCTGCTCTCATGTGTAAGATCAGCATTGTTTTTATCTCATTGAAAAAAAATCTGGAGTTCCGAAGCCAGGCATGTGCAGAAGGAGCAGCCAGAAACCTCCTGGGATCCATGACGTATGTATCCCGGGAGGCTCTGTGCTCCCATTTTGTCTTGATCTTCACAGGGCGGGGGGTTACCCGTTTTTTCAAATAAAAAAGGGTTTTCCACCCTTTTATGTAAGATAAAAGTTTTCGTTTAGGTTCATTATGAAAGTTTCACACATAAAAGCTCAAAGGTTCATGCAGGTCTCTGCTATTATCACATTATTAGCCATGTTAAAAATATCGTAAAAGGATAATAATTACCAATTTCTTGCATACAAATTTAACTCCAGTATTATCCTACCAGTGCAATACAAGTCAATCATGGTTCACACATGTGACTCTTAATTAGTCTTGTTTATTTCATAGGGTAAATTCTATCCAATGGAAACAAAAGTTCTTCTTTAAGCAGCACATTGAAAAATGCTTCAATGAATTTTTATGAATTCCTGCTAAACAAATAAAAAGCATATAGCTAGGTCATGAAATGCTTCAGAATGTCTTTTAAATGTATTAAATTACTAGATATAACAGTTTAAATTCAAAAGATACAAAAAAGGTATTCCACTGTTATTCAGAAATCCTGATTTATCTCATTGGACCTTTAATTTTCTTCATTAAAATGTACACTCATGTAGTAGTATGTTTTTGTTTCTGATTTGTATGGAAATCCCGTATTACTCTGTATTTGTTGTACTGCATATTTTAAAACATAATAGAGTTGATTTACTAAAGGAATCTGAAACAATCAGTTCAGTCATTCAGTGGATCATCTTCCTGCAGGGGAAAATTCACTTAGAGGTTTTATTTTGATTTTACTGCACATGATTGGGTATTCATTAAAATTTAATTTTAGGCTACCAAATATACTTAAGTATAACCCAGGACATTCACACTGAAATGTCACAAACACTGGGGGAGAAGTGTGAATGTCCTTTGCTGACTTTCCCTGGGGAAACAAAAACTTCATGACGGCCCGTAACTCCAACGTTGTGAAACTTGCTTGTGCCTCTGCCATCACAGCTTCTCACTAAAAGACAAAACAGTTTTAGGAATCGCAAAGACCTCATATTTGCACAGTTACATACTAGATATTAGGCTGTCATATGCCCCCACACTCATTTTTCTATTTCATCTGGAAGGGGGCAAAGCCAGGAACTTCTCAACACCCCCTCGTATAACTCCAGAAATATGAGGATCTCTAGTTGGTATAGTTTTTCTGTACGCATTTGGCAGAACCCCAGTCCACTTCTTCAGGAGATCTAGATAACCCATATATTACATTATATTAAACATGTATTTCAACATCTTTTCAATTGCATATTCTTTGAATATCTCCAGAAGAAGTGGACTGGGCTTCCGCGAAATGCGTAGAGAAAAAACTATACCAACTAGAGTTCCTCATATATCTGGGGAGAGGGATCCCTATGCGTCTTGCCCAAGTGGATGGCAGCTGGTCCTCAATGCGCCCTTAATATGCCTTGAACAAGAAATGCCCCCTTAGATTACTTTAGCGCCCACCAGTGGACGGTACCTCCCCCATTGGGAATCTATGGTTTAGAAGCTCTGTCATATTTTTATGCTGTTTCTTTTTGTTCCTGGTAGAAATCCAGTTGGCTAGTAACCACCAGTATTCTCTGCCTCTGCTGCACTGAAGCCACAAGCAATATTTTTAGCACTGCTCAGTTTTCTTCTGTGGACTGCAGGAAACCTTCCCTATGTTATGGAGAAAAAAAGAGAAGGAGGTGTTTTGTTGCCCTGACATAATTCCTGGAAGGCCAGCACTGCTTCTCCATTAGTTAGCACATTTGGGAAGGTGTTGTCCAGATGACAATAAAAGAAAAACAAAAACCTAAAAAAATAAATAAATGTAGCATACTGTATAAGGTCTGGTAAGCTGCCAGATATAGTTTTGTTTGTGATTTTCAATACATTTTTAGGCTACGTACACACGTCAGATGAGTCTTGTCTGATAAACGCCTCAGGGCTGATATCGGATGAGAATCTGGCGTGTGTACAGTGGACGACGGAAGGACAAGGAATGATCGAAATGAGTGGGAAGGGGGGAGAGCACAGCGGGGTGCCACTCCATCGCTCTCCCCTCTCTATAGAGCAAGATGGAGCTGTATGTACAGCACTCGTTCATGCATCGTCCAGTCTTTTGTCGTTGGAAAGGATTGTGAAAGATCCTTTCCAATGAACTAATGCCAAGAAAGAAATTTCAACTTTCTGTAAAATCCTTTTCTTCTGTAGTTCTGTATTGCTTGTGTGTACGTAGCCTAAAAGTTGAGATCCACATTCCTAGAAATGTCAATCCCAACCAATTATTTTTAAAGATTATTTGTTTGATTTAGCTTGACACATTACTGCACTTCCTAAACCTAAAATAACCGAAATATTGTAGGATATCAACAAGTAATCACAGATGGTTGTATGACATGTATTCCTGTGTAGCTGGATATTACACATTTGTGTAGGTATATTTATCAGAAAAAAGACCTCTTCCCTTAAGGCAATGTTTATAAGCATTACTAACAAGCTTTGCGTAGCTAGTGAAGAACATCAAAAATGAGATAGGATCCATCAGGTATGAGCGGATAATGTTAGAACGCAAGCCTTTTGGCTCCTCATTTGTCATTTGCACTCCATTGTGCAGACACTAGGAGATTCGGTGATGGATAACGTGTAAGCCAGAGGCAAAAATTTAGAGGTCTAGTCTCCGGAATCATCTCCTGTGAAATTATAAAACATTAAAGTATAAAATATACACTGAAAATTCACCTATGTACTGCACAGAAAATATCAGTTTGTCTATTAATCTAGTTTTATTTGTTCAAGTTGGGATAAAAAAAAAAAACTATTTCCTATAAATATATTGCTAAATATTTGTTTCTCAAGAAGAGCTATCAAATTACATTTATCTTGCCATACTGTCTGTCCCAAGTTGTATACATGTGGTTTGTAAATGTGTCACAAGTGAGAATCAGCCAGTTACAATGTACTTGTTACACATCTATTTTCAAATACAATTATTAACTTTTTTGATTTTTTTTTTTGCATAGTTTGAATACACATGGAATTCTATATTATTTATTTATTTATTTTTGGATGCTTTGGACTGAATGAATTCTGATTTACACAAAACTTGTCGCCTTAAATCTTACCACTGAGAAGCTTGTCTAGCACAAAAGATGTGTGAAACAAAGTGAGATTTTGTTAATATCCGTCATTTCCAAGAACTAAATCTAAGCTGGCAATTAATAGTAGGCTGTAAAAAGTTTCAAACAGCATTGTAGAAACTAATGCAAACGTGAAACCATGGTTCTCAGGTATGATAAGATACAACTCTAATATAAGGCATACTATGTTTTATATCAATTTATATTTGTTACAAAGAAACATTTAAAAATGTAATAGATTTGCATAGATAATTGTTAACAAATAAATGTTAGGAGACCGTCTTCTTGTGTGGGGTCCTCAAAAGTCTTTGTTTAGGTTTGTCATGCAAACCTAACACATTGAAGGAGCAGAAAAAGCCCCCTAAAACAAATTGGCTTTTTGTGTCAAAACCTAAAGATTAATAGCAAAAAATACTTTTATTCAATTTTGTATGCTTTCATATGTTTCAACTGGCTGACTAGTACATACTGAATGCTATTTAACTCAAAATGGCATATTTTTCAAGATCCACAGTGTGCAAGCACATCTTCAGGTGTCAAACAACACCAATCTAAACCAATCTAAACAAAAAAGTGAAGTGCACAAGTGCACCACACAAAAAATTGCACCAGGCACCTTGCATGGTCCCATTCCTAAAGGAACTAGGGGCTCTTTGCCTGACCCCCCAGAGCGCAAGGCTTCTGACAGGGGACAAGCTTCTCAAATCTTAAGCCCACCTGACCCAAGCCTTAGCCTAGGCCAAGTGGGTCCAATACCTTAGAGGGCTGACTGGAGCCAAGCCCTCACCAGTAACTTTGAGCATAGGGCTCTCCCGAAAGGAGACCCAGGATTGAGGAGAGCACAGAGCCATGCGCCCTCCTCTCACCTAACTTTTAGGCAAGGCTCAAAATGACATATAAATATTACAAACTATCAACATGGCACAGGTTTTTTCCTCCACCGTAAAGCCAAAGAATATGTATTACACAAAGCCATGGCTATTAGAGAGAGCTATTTTCCATCTGTGCCATTTTACTATATATAAATGACGGGTAATGGTATTTGTTTTTAGGCTCATGTAACCCCAAAACCAGAACCATTCCTGATAAAACTGTCCACAGCCTGCAGTAATATTGGTGCATACAGGGATGTGGGACAAGGGCATCCCTCCAGGGAAGGTTTCAGCTGCACAAAGAATGTTTATCTATTCCAGCCAGTATTTGCACCTTCATGCCACTGGGCCATCATTTTAAAGAAAAACTTGTATGGCTGGAGATCCTGTGCTCTGTGCTACAGCACCCTGTTCATTCTGTTCATTCGCTTGCAGCGACAAGGAGTACAAGGAAATCGCAGCATCTCCTGTATCCCTTTAGCGGTGCAGCCTGAGATGTACCTTCTCTGCATCCCCAGCACACACTCTGAGGCTGTGCACAGCTGAAGGGGATTTCAGGAGCAGATTAGTCCTTGGCTTCATCCTGCGCTGACATTGGCAGGTATAGCTTTATAGGCTTTCTTCTCACATTTCCTAGTGCCTGTTATAACCTGGGTTGACCTGCTGCTGGGGTGGTTTTTGTTAGATTTACTGTTGCTGACCTTGCTCATTTCTTACCCATGCGAGTGTATGCTGCCATGATTGACCTTTGCCTGTAATCCCGACTCTGCTTCTCTCTTGTATACCTTGTCTGGTAGACCGATTATCTGTCAATGACCTCTGGGTCAGTATTCTGGGCTTCATTTAGTCCTTTGCTAGGTGCCATCCCTTGTGCACAGAAGTTCTGGACGCAACCATGTGCTGGTATTGCGCATCTAGCCTCCCGAGTGGGGGCTTACGATAGGGGAAGAATACGTCATCAATTTGGGGGACAGGAGTTTGGTGAGCACTGGTGCTGGACAATGGCTTCTTTTTTTTCCAGTTTGATAAACTACAAGTGTCATTATACCCTTATATCCTGATCTATGTTGTCAACGGCCTTCCAATTTAAGCCATTTGCTTTTTTTTACTTTTTTTTGGTCATCTAATCGTAGCATCATGTGTGGGAGTTACTCCTCCAGACAAAAATTGCATCCTAGTTGGGAGAATTCTGCATTTCCATTTTGCACAATGATATCCTCTGCTGGTCTATGGTCTATGGTCATGTGATTAAGACTGACCAGAGATCTTTTAGTTTGTAAAAGCTTAACTTTGCTAAAAGTTATTTATAATTTTTCAGTATTTCTATTTGTAAAAACTTTTTTAATTTTAAAAATTCATCCTGTTCTGTACTTCTAACCTTTGAATACCAGGGCATGTACACGCACGATAGGCGACCAGTAGGGCAATGGGACCCAACATGTTCAGGGCAGGAGAAATGTTATTAACAACAAGATTTTGTAAAGCAAAAAAAAAACAGATATTACCAATATTATGATAAATAAATGTTCAGATACTTCTCTGCAAGATCAAAAACCTTTGGAGATGTAGGAGTGGCACAGAATACAAAATGAACTATCATTGGATGGCCAACGAGGGCTTTTATGGGTATTTATTGACACTTTTGTTCTGTTTGCCACTTAGATATTGATGAACCCCATATAAAATATTAGAAAACACTGGTGTTCCTTTATACACCCTGTTCAAGAATTTTGATGCAGATAAAGTAGCAGTATGTGGTCGCTTTGAAACCTAAAGTGCTCTTTCTAAATTAAAGGTATTTCTGATTACTCCTTTGGAGGTATTACTATATCTATTTCTTCACCTTTAGATCCTTAGTAGTAGTAGGATTTCTAAAGCAGTAACAATAAGCAATGCGATTTCTAAAAGTAAAAAAATATAAAAGTAGAGAACATTTTTCTGTTCTCCATTTCTCAATAAATAGGTCCCATTAAAAAACTAATGAGTACGAGCAGATGCTGGTCATGTACTAATAGTTTGGAGATTGAAACAATAAAGTCTTGAATATGTTGTCTCTATCTCTATATAAATATATATTGCTTATTATTATGTTGTAATTTACCAAGTTAAAATAAATTAATTTTGCTGTCACTGGTAAAATATTTGCACTGTACTGTCTGTGCTTCCAGTTATTCAGCATAAACTGATCTGCATTAAGATCATGCCCTGACTTAGTGGCTTTTTTGTGCTTAGGCTAATATTTTCTCATAATAACAAGAGGGAAACAAATGAAACATGTTTGCAGTTACAGTTTTCTGTCATGCTCCATTATATTCAGTGTGCAATGTTGATGTTTTATTTCGGGAAACCATTCTCCCAAAACTGAGCATGGACAGACATTTAAATTGCTGCCATACTTACTTTGTCAGGCCTGAGGCAACTAATGATGAGGATCCTTTGGAACTCACCCACTTGTTCTTGCCATTCAGAAAAAAAAGATTCATGGTGTGGTTCCTACAAGTGCACACACAGCACATTGATTCAACATTGTACCAAACTTAAGTGTACTGGATACAAAAATGTAATAGTTAGAATAATATTTTTGTAGGATCATAGAATTAAAACATTAAAATGCAATATAAAAAGCTCTAATACCAAAGTAAATAAAAAAAATCATAGGACTGTAAAAAAAAAATTGCATAAAACTTTGTTCTATGTTTCAAGTCCCACATGCCCTGTTTTTTGTAAAAATAAAACCTTACAATAACAGTATATGTTGGATATTCATTCATGCAATTTCACTGATGACCTGTGTAGGGACAGGTTTAGTAAAAGGACAATACAATCTGAGGACGGAGCTACTTATTTACAATAAATACAAATAAACTATACAAATATCCCCAGCTGAACAGTGGACTTTAAGTCATATGGACACTTAAAACTAAATACATACTTCAAAATCCTTGTCAGTTCCTCTGCTCTTGCTGCTTCTGTGTAAAGAAAGTTTCTGATAAGTGCTTAGAAGCCTAATTAATAATTGTGATGTTGGAACATTGTTACATTATGGAGTATATTTATAAATTATTCACATGTCAATTCAGCCATTTATTTGTTTGAGGATAAACTATAGTGTCTGCTGTGTTTTTTTGATTATTGATAATTGATGAGTGAAAATGTATCAATACAGCCTTATTTTTAACCTTAAAAGTATAAAATTAGAAGAATTTGTTCCAATTTACCATTTTATTAACCCCTTGTGTACCAGCCCTAATCCCCTTCCCTCCACTCTCCATAACTATAATTTTTTTACCATTTTATATTTTTATATTTTTAACCATTAAAATTTTAAACTTTTTAATATTTTGATTGATAATATTTTTAGAGTTGCTTTAAAAACATGAAATGACCATCACCTTATTTGGAAATAACTTTGCAATGCTCTGTAAAATGGTAATTTTAGTCTGAGTATAAAAGAGATATGTTTTAGCATAAAATGTATACTTTTGTGGTAAACCATTCATCATCCCAACTCCTATTACTGGAAGGATTTCCTGATGAAAAGTCTACTTTCTTCTATGTACAGCCAACTTTGTGCAGACCTTGGATAGATTTAATTACATTTAATTAGTAAGGGGCCTATTTTTTAAATTTTTTGGTAAAGTTCGCCTTTTAGACTCTGTACACACGTCAGATGATTCTCGTCCGATAATCGCCTGGCATGTGTACAGCGGTTGTCGTCCGTCGAGGAACGATCGCAATGAAAGTGAAGAGGAGCGAACACAGCAGGGTGCCACTCCATCGTCCCCCCCACTTCTCCATAGAGCAGAATGGTGCGGTATCTACAGCGCTCGTTCTTGTATCATGCAGTCTTTTGTTGTTGGAAAGGATTGTTAAAGATCATTTCCAATGACAATTATTGCACGTGTGTACCCAGCCTTAGATTTGCTTTTTTTTCCCTCTTGAACATCAAATTCACCTGACAAAGTTATTCCTAAACCAGATTCACTTAGATCCACTCTGAATATTTTCACTCTTTAAAATTCACATAGCATCTGCTTAACACTTTTTGCCCCATTCCTTCATGTGCAATCCAGATTCTAGAGGATCTTTTATAGATAGGAAAGATGGCACTATGCACAAATTTTCTATCCAAGAAGGTCTCAAGCCTCATAAACTTTTGGTCTGGTTTGAACTAGGAGGACCCCATGCATTTTTGGTTAAAAAAATAATAATTTGCATAAGCTTTAAAAATGTCTGCAATTGCCTATAAATGCCTGCAGAAATGCTTCAATCTTAGTTGTTGCCTGTAACCAGTCCTGAGTGCATAGCTGTGGAAAGTAAGTACCAAGGAGCTGTAACAAAGCAAATTTCTGACAGCGAAGGCCAACAAGATTTGCTAGACTCAAAAGGAAGAACAAGTCCATTAATAGACAACTGAGAGATATATTACAGGTAGTCCCCGGGTTACATACGAGACAGGGACTGCAGGTTTGTTCTTAAGTTGAATTTGTATGTAAGTCGGAACAGGTACATTATTTTAATAAATATTATTAGGCAGTATGGTGTCAGTTACTGCTGATGGTGGTCAGGGAAAAGAAAATTCATATCTGTTGGTTATAAAGAAGATATTGTTTAGAAGTTATGTGGGAGGAATAAGGGTTGGACAGTTAGTGCTCAGTTGTGGAAGTGGGGAAGCATTGACATCCACCGATTATATACCTGAACTGTATTCTGCTGCAAACAGAACTCAAGATCTTGTTGTGATGAAAATTGAAATAGTAATTGGGAATTGGATATACATTTAGATGTGTATATATATATATATATATATCATGCCGGGCTAAGGTTGCCTCCCTCCTCTTATATTGTTCATTAGAAAGCACGTTTTTAACAAATAACCCATGTCTATATTTCTGAATTATACTTACAACTTGTGAATGAGAAACATTATAAAACCTAGGATCTTATTTTGTTAAAAATTCTGGATAAAGCTCTAGACTATTTTATATTACAAATCATGGAAGATAAATTGTTGAGCAAGTTGTCAATTTCTTTCATTATGTATTTTCACAACAATGGCAATTTTCAAACACTTTAGTTTATTTTCCCTGAAGCTACAGTGCACAGCGACCTTGCTTAGAAAACGGGGCACCTTTGAGATGTTCTATGTTTGTTTTTGAAACAGTTACAAATAGGCAGCTGGCTGGAAAATGCAACTTTCTTTACTCAGGTGAATAAAAAAAATCTTATAGTGACAAACTGTAAATGAAATAACTGACATTTGGATGTCTAACATTATACAAGCACAGCTTATACAGGTAGTCCCCCAGTTACATGATAGGGACTGTAGGTTTGTTCTTAAGTTGATTTTGTATGTAAGTCAAAGCAGGTACATTATTTTAATAAATGCAATTAGTACAGATGTTTGTCTCAACATATTATTAGGTAGCGAGGTGTCACTTAATTTATAAAAACCTCACTGTGAGTTAATCACAAACAAAGCAAAAAAAAACAAAACTTTATGAGGCCAAGACATTCATTAACTTCTGGAGCAAGCTGTGGTGATATGCAAAAAGAAACAACTGCAGAGTTTGTTTTGGTCATTAAAGAGTTACAAGAGGTTGTAGAAAGAGCTCAGTCCTTAAGATCACCCACAACCTCAGCTGTGTTTAGCAAAAAATTTCTTCTGCAACTCATGCCAACTGCCCCCTCCCTCCTCTAATCCTCCGTTCTGCACATGAGCGAGCGGGGATGCCTCGTTCGTGTCTAGGAGTGGTCCGTATGTCGGATTTCCTTAACCCGAGACTTCCTGTACTGAAAAAGCAAGTATGTTTCGAAATTTGCTGCATATTGAGTCAAGCAAAATTCACTCCAGATTGCCCAAAGTATTTTAAAATAAGGAAATCCAAGCCAAAAAATGAAGAGCAAAATACATTAAATCTCCATGGGCAAACTGCATGAAGCAGATTCACCCAGGGAATGTGGGGGCAAATCATTTATTAATAGACAACTTTTCCCTCCCAAAAATGAAGATACTGATTTTTTAATTTTTTTGTAAGTAGGATTTCTAATTCTTTTTATTATTTAGTTACAAACCTCCTATTCCTATATAACACCTGAATGCATTTTAAATGAGAAAATTGTATAGCTAGTGTACATTTCTTATTTTTTTAAGAAAATAGGAATAACCCTGCTAAACCTACATAATTCTCATCTCACTAGTAAATCTTTGTGCAAAAATAATATCACTAAAAATCTATGTCTATCTTGACAATCGTTAGGATGCAGTAGAATGTGTCACCTTCTGGACAGATATAATTTTGTACCGTTAGGAGACGCTTATTGGGCCAGCAAATCTGTGCTGTGCGCCACTGCAGTATCACAATCCAGATTAGTCCCTGGCTTAATCCTGCGCTGCCATTTACTTCAGGGCATGAGACGAGGGTAAAAGTGATAATCCTGTGGGCTCCAGGTCCTCTGTCAGTCCTTCGTCAGATGCCATCCCTTGTCCTGGGGACAACCATGTGCTTGGAGCCTCCCAAGACTTACTATAGATGAACAGTGCAGCGTTATAGTGGGGGACTGGCGTATAGCCAGCACCGGTGCAGGACCAGGGCCACAAGCACCTTATGGAGATGACCTACCTTTACAACTACATTTTTAATCCATTGTTTTTTTAGAAAGGCTACAGTGTATTTTCTGGTCTGGTTTTCAGAGACCCCAAATGCAACTGAAAAAGGCATAGGAGGACCCCAGGCCAACCCTTCAATTTGCAGTATCATCAAGTAGTACTTTTTTTAGTAGGCAAAACTTATACTATTTTCACCTATATGTTTGCATCAGACAGTTAACATATATTCCCAAATGTAAACTTTAATGCCATTAGAAAAAAAAAACTTATGCATAAACTTGCTGTAGGAGGCAATGAATTTGTTAAACGCTTTACATGAGGACATAGTGTCTGTCAATGTCAGCCTGTATGGCTAAGCAAATCTAGCTGGGGGACAATAACAATTGCCAAACTATTTTGAACATCCTTCAAACCATCTACTATATATGCCTCATATCATTTTTGAAAATTCCCGTAAATCTAAGTAGAGAATCTAAACAACATGTTTTATCACAGGACCTTAGGGGTAGCAAAGCACGTGGATTGGATTGTGGATATGCCCTAAAATACCCCATAAATATAAATTGTTCTTCATCAATTGAAGTCAAATTACTATATTAGGAGACTTTTCAGAAACTATATAAATATTTATTCATACAATCGTGAGCCGCACAATCAGCTTTAAAGTGATTGTATCATAACTGAAGAAAAAAAAGCTCACAGGTATGATGTGAATGCAGTTTTAAGTGCCCTTCCTTGTCCCAATCCTGAGCTGGTATGATTTGGTCATGTTTTAAAGTTGGCATTGGTGAAGATAGTGTTCCTGACTCCTCACTCCCACACATTCATGTTAGCCATAAAGGCAAATGTAAACAAGATGACCATATGACGTGTATTTCTGGCTTTCCCAACCTACCCATGCACCTGGTTCCTTTCAGCCTCACCCTCACTCAACACTTCCATGTTGTATACAACTCTTCCACCTGGGTCCCTTTTCTTGCTGAAAAATAAAAATGAAATATGCAACACCATTTTCACATGTCAGGCAACAGTCTCTGCTTGTGGTAGGCAAAACATTTGGAAAAAAAAGGTTTTCCCATACTTTAGCTTTCTGGAAGGTATTCATATATTTGGAAATGTCAACATCCCATCGCCCTGAGGGGTCTGGGCTTCAAATCACCCAAAAAAGAGAGCATTAAAAAAAGAGCCTACAAAGCAAACTATAAGCAGTTCTTTCAAGCCTATGGAGGCAGCAGGGCAGCAAAACTATCCAAAAATGCTAATAATAATATTTCCCAGAAAGAATTCCATAAACTTACTAAAATATTCCAAAAATAGAATCTAGGAACATTAAGTTTATTAAATGCAATTTTGACCAAAATACTTACTAGTAAATTTCGTTATCTCTCTCACTGGTGGGGAGACCAGTGTGGTGGTGATGCCAGGAAAAATAATTAAGCAAGCTTTACTTAACTTAAAAGCGTTCTAATAATGGATATTTTGCATAACACATTTATTGAAACTTTTTATTCCTGCTTTTGCATTTCGAGATAATTTTGTAAATATAGATCTTAGGTATAATCATAAGGTGTGTTCCAACTAAGTTATTTGTCTTTATCTGCTCCTAGGGATGGGGGATGTCATAATTACAGGTAGTCCCCGGGTTACCTTAGAGTTAGGGACTGTAGGTTTGTTCTTAAGTGGAATTTGTATGTAAATCAGAACATATTTCATTTTTCAGAACATATTTATTAAATTCACCTTATTTGGAAATAACTTTGCAATGCTCTGTAAAATGGTAATTTTAGTCTGAGTATAAAAGAGATATGTTTTAGCATAAAATGTATACTTTGTCTCTTCACTAGTACTTTTTATAAAAAAAAAAAAAAAAATTAGGGTACAGACAAGTATGTGTTTGTTTTATTTTTTTTTGTCTATAAGTTGCACAGAAAGTAAATTCGTTTTTTGCAAGACAATATCACAAAGCCTTGTTAATCATAAAAATGTATGATTGTTCAATACCCAGACATTCACAAGAAATGCAAAAAATGCTCTGGTCTACAAGAAGTACAGGTAGTCCCCGGGTTACATACGAGATAGGGACTGTAGGTTTGTTCTTAAGTTGAATTTGTATGTAGGTCGGAACAAGTATATTATTTTAATAAATGCAATTAGGACAGATGTTTGTCTCAACATATTATTAGGCAGCATGGTGTCAGTTACTGTATAAAATCCTCATTGTGAGTTAATCACAAAGCAAGAATAAAAATCTTTATAGAGCCTAGACATTCATTATCTTCTGGAGCAAGCTGTGCTTTGATATGCAAAAAGAAACAACTACAGAGTTTGTCTTGGTCATTAAAGAGTTACAACCAAAAGACTTCTTGTGCAAGTCATGTGAACTGCCCCTCCCCCCATCAAGCCTCTGTCCTGCACACTAGTGAGCAGGAAAGCCCAGTCCGTATCTAGGAGTCGTCTGTATGTCGAATATTCCTAACTCGGAGACTACCTGTACACTGATGTAAGAGCTGGTGATGTTGGTTTGTTAATATTTTCTTCTACTACTACACAATGAACCTGTGAAAAAGTAAACCTGTAGTAAAGGAAACTATGAAAGAAATAGCAGATCACTGTCATACGTTTCTCTATTTGTCTAATTTAGTGGATAATCACACTAATCCCCCCATATCAGGTCCATGAGTAAACTAACAACAGCTCAGGGTCTGCCCTCAACTGACTAGTCTTTCCGAAAGTTCTTTCGCAAGTATTCTAAGTGATTTTATTTCAAGCCATGGCCTATCACTTTTAAGCAGTGCAAAAAAATTAGTTCACAAACCTAATTATTTTAATATACCTTTATGTTAGTAGGATAGGTTTTTTACTCCACCTGCAACCATAGCCTGCAGCAAAAATACTGCAAGTCTTAAAAAAGTTTTAAAAAAGAACATTTTAAAAAGCAGCGCTTCAGCTTGAAATGTTTAGCATGTTAACTCACTTTTTATTTTTCATTTGTCCTTATCTTCAAAAATGGCAAATGAGCCATGCATATCCACCCCAATCTTTGTCAGATGCTGATACAGCTAAACAGCTTCTTGAAATGAAATGTAGTTTGCTTCTGTCAGTGACAGTGCTACTGCTGTCTATTATCTGCTCCTCTAACAGTATAATCTTAGTATTAAAAAGTAGATCTAGTAGCTGACTTGCAATCTTGTCAAGGTTCTGTAAGCATCTTCCTAATCAGCTATGTTTGTGAAAAATGATGACGCTGGTTTCAATTTCATGCTTAGAATTTTAGACATCTTTGGACATGTAATTCAATCACAGTGAAGAGAAGTAGCAACTGTTTTTTCCACAAAACTCTATGACAACTGGCCTTAAACTTTTATTGAAAAATATTTTTCCTTTTCTCCTATAATTTTGTACTGTTATTGTACTGTTGCCTACTATAACTTTTATATATCTTTCATTTAATTGGACTGAATTTGCTACACTAAACACTGTTTTCTATATATTTTATAGTTTCTATGTGGTTCTTTCTGTTCCCTGGTGTTTAAATTCATTCTCATACCTGTCAGATTTGTGTTTTTAGTTAATATGACAGGCAGAGATGCCGAATAATTCATTTATTCTAAAACTTGAGCTATATTTGTTTTGAGATGCATAATATTTTTATGATGTTTTGTGGAAAGGAAAATGCATGCAAATTATTAGTGCCACTTTGCTGGTTTTAGAATTTATGTTCTGGTAACCTTTCTGGAGTTTAATGTATTTATATTAACATTTTCTGTTGTTCTGTTGCCCAGTTTGAAGCACATTATACTAAGAATGAGGTTTTGAAGCAAATACATCTTTGGTTGACCTATGCTGAGTTTTGTACAATAGATTTAATAAAGTGTGACTTATATATTAATAGCAAGCTGTTTGCAGGAAGATTAATGTTACTAATGCTTCCCCCAAACATAGTTGCATCAATTCCCTGGATCTAAATTTGCTCGGTTAACCTTCGAATATTATCAGTTTGTATATTATGAGTTGTAGGGAGACCATTCAATCCATTTTGTAATGATATTATTGTTTTTGCCATTATTACCTTGTGGTAAACCATTCATCATCCCAACTCCTATTACTGGAAGGATTTCCTGATGAAAAGTCTACTTTCTTCTATGTACAGCCAACTTTGTGCAGACTTGGATAGATTTAATTACATTTAATTAGTAAGGGGCCTATTTTTAAAATTTTTTGGTAAAGTTCACCTTTTAGACTCTGTACACACGTCAGATGATTCTCGTCGCTGATAATCGCCTGGCATGTGTACATCGGTTGTCGTCCGTCGAGAAACGATCGCAATGAAAGTGAAGAGGAGCGAACACAGCAGGGTGGCACTCTAAGGTTACCTTAGAGTTAGGGACTGTAGGTTTGTTCTTAAGTGGAATTTGTATGTAAATCAGAACATATTTCATTTTTCAGAACATATTTATTAAATGCAATTAGGACAGATGCTTGTTCTAACATATTGTTAGGCAGCGTGGTGTCTGTTACTTTATAAGATTTTTTTTTGCAAAAACAAAAAAAAAAAATTCATGGGGCCTAGACAATTATTAACTTCTGGAGCAAGCTGTGCTTTGTAAAGCAAAAAAAAAAAAAAAACTGCAAAGTTTGTCTTGGTCATTAAAGAGTTACAAGGGCTTGCAGAAGAGCTCAGTCCCAGCTGTGTTTAGCAAAAGATTTCTTCTGCAAGTCATGCAAACCAACCCCCTACCCCCTCCAAACTGACAATGGTTAGGATGCAGTAGAATGTGTCACCACCCCCCTACCCCCTTCAAGTCTCTGTCCTGGACACAGGGAGCAGGGAAGCACCGTTCATATCTAGGAGTTGTCCGTATGCCAAATGTTCCTAATCCAGGGACTACCTGTACATGTATCTAAACAATAGATAAAAACTTTACTTTGCCTCCAGATACCATCTTTAAAGCTTTTTTGTGCAAAATGAATCCAGGAGCTCTCTAACTGGTAACTAGATATGTTATATTACCTTTTCCCATCCAAAATTCTACGAAATGTGTTTATCAACACTTAGCATGAAATGTAGTGTGATTACAATAACAAGGAATCATTTTAAAGCATCCTCTGGGGAGTAGTTTAATTTGATTAAGTTAATCATAGCTGTCCACCAATCAGTACCACTCAGTGTTAGGTATGGAGGGAAAGGCATAAATAAGTGAAGACACGGGTCTCTTTGGTACACCAGAATAGCTGAGGGGCCACTCTATGCATTTTAAACTGCTACTTTTTAAATATAGCCTTTCAATTCAAATGTTTTGTTATGTGTTTCTTTGTCCGTGATTTTGACCTGAGTGCCCTAATCTTTGCATATAATTAGAAAGCTGATTTGCAGTGTAGGTCTAATGTACCCCAGGGAAATAACATCAGTCAACATGAGTGCCAAATCTCAAATCCAAAAAAGTCCTGCTGCAAGGACGTAGGACAGATACTCCACTTCTATTCATTTTACAACTTGAAAATGTTTGGGTCTGCATTTTGCTACATGCATCATAGTATATTCCAGCAATTGTTTGGGCTTCAATTCAACATGCCTTTATATAAATATATATATATATATATATATATATATATATATATATATATATATATAAATATATATATACACCTACATATCTGCTACAATTGCAAGCAACATAGAAGCTCCATGAGAATCAACATAGGAGTCTCGGGGACCACTAACCCTATTTCCTGCTTTAACTCTCATGATCCAATATTATAGACCCACTGTTGGATATGAATTAAAGAATTCATACGCAAAAAATACATGCTTGCATGTTATCTAGCCGTTTAAAAAAAAATTAAAAAACAAGTAAAGAAATATTGGTCCATGGGCTAAATGTTGGCTCTTGTTGCAATAATCTTTGTTTTTTCTGTTGCCTCTGCCACAGTTTACTTCTTAGAAATTGCATTTGTTAAAGCCTTGGAGGAAGACGATATTTTAATGGTAGTTTTATCTTCTAGAAATGAAAGTACTTTTTGAATCTTATCTTGAATTTCTTTTAGCTGCCTGGAAGTATCAGAAAAAAATGGTGTTACAAATTAGATGTTGGTTTTTAGTACTGAAAAGAGCAGATTTTTAAATGTTTACCTGTGTGCCAACAATTTAGTTATTAATGATCAAATGATTTCAAAATTGTATTTCAATTTAGAACCAGCAATTAAAAAAAGGTTCCTACATCAAAGACCTAATATTAATTTATGCACATTAAAATCAATTGCATTAAATCATGCATTCATTATTATAATGATAATGTACTCATCAAAACATTTAATTTGTGTACCTAAATATCACAGGGTTGTGAAAGTGTTATTTGTTCACATGAAATAGTTATTTAGCTGATGCAAAATTTTAATTTCTCGTAATTAATAGTTTATTTCTCATTTTTATCTTATGAATCCATTTTTTTATTTTCACCTCGAAGGCTTGTCAATGTTCTATCCTTATAGATACCTTGCAGAATGGTAAATCATCAGTCAGAAGCTAGGCATAGTTTATAGGGTGTAAAACTGTGTGGTAATGTTAATAAATTTACTTTATATACATAAACTAGAAAAAAAAAACAATGCTATAACACAACTATCAAGTACAGTAAATTAACCTGGCCATGCATTACAAGTATTGGTTTTGATGACAGAACTTTTCATACATGGTCCTCGAATTATCATTTGAATTACAGTTCAGTAAATTTACCACAAAATTTAATAAACCTAATAAAATGATGGCGAAAATAAATAAAAAGCTCTAAATCTTATTTTTTTTCAATATAGGATATACATATTTTCTTCTTTTAACCTAAAGTGAACCTAACCTCAAAACATGAACATTTACCGTGTTACAGGGAATATTTGTAAAAGTTAACTGTACCTGGGTGGAACATTTAATAAGGGACTTAAATGAGTATATCTTAACCTCCCTAGCGGTTCATTTCTTTCCGGTTTTATATGTCTAAAAGTGGTACATCAGTGTTTTTCATAAAAATGTATTTTACAGTATAATAAATTAGAGTATGAGTTTAATAAAGTTTGAAACACAAAAATGATGTAAAAACAAAAAATTTAATAAATTAAAATATCTATATATTAATAAAAAAATGTTTAATTTTTTTAAATAAAAAAAATGAATTTTGAATTTCGCACCCTGCTCGCCAACAACGTACATACGCACCGACGTCACCGGGAAGTCCCCGGTGACTCATTGGATGCAGAAGCAGGAAGAAGGAAGAAGAAAGAAGACGGAGATCGCGGTGCTGGACGGCGCGGGACGCCGGCGGATCAGGTAAGCACTCTATTAACTAACCTTCCCATAGGTTAACATAACCCCGAGTGTGACTCGGGGTTACCTCCAGGGAGGTTAAGTAAGAAAAAACAAAACACTGTGGTTAGTAAACGCTCGTACCATGCCTGTTGTAGCATTAAGCTAGGCTGTCTTGCTGCTGGTTTATGTATTTGCTATATTTACTGACCATTGCCTGTTCCTGACCTGCTGCTTGGATTGACCTTTTGCCTGTGACCCCGACTCTGTTGTGTCTAGTCCTTGTTTACCTCGTCTGGTGGACAGATTATCTGTGTATAACCTCTTGCTCTGTATTCTAGACTTATCTCTGTTGGAATCTTGGTACTGCTTTATCTGTGAGCTCCTGGTCCTCTGCCGGCCCATTCCCAGACACCATCACTTGCACAGTAAATCCTCAGCCATGTGCTGGGAGACACAACCAGTCTCCAGAGGCTGAGCGGGGGCTTGTGAAAGGTGAAGAGTGCAGTGTTAGATTGGGGGACCGGTGTCTGGTGAGTACTGTTGCTCCACCAGGGCCTGTAGGATGCATTAGAGGGACAGGGTACGAAATACATTTTTGTACAACACTAATTGAGCTCACATTGAACTGCAGTACTTACCTATTGACTTTCCGTCGCAGGTCACCACCATCTTCCTTTTTATTTTTTTCATTGGCCAGTTGGGATGATGTAACTCCTGCGCAGGTAGGCAAGAGTTCATTCATTTACGGCACCTGCAATGCAATACGGTATTGTCGGGTTCCCCAGACAACCAACATACACAACTCGGGGCAAGGATCAGTCAGGTAAGAATGGTTCTTGCAGAAGGAACTTCACCTGTAACTTTCTGCAATAAACACCTGCCTGATCCTGGATTTTTCATAGTGGAAGTTTTTAGGATCAATATTTTCTGCAATAAAAACAATTTTAAAGTATCTGTTCTCTGCTTTTGGTATCAAATTGCCATCCAGACTCCATATTTAATTATAACGACAGAGACTAGTTGCTTTGGGAAGACCTAAACACTTTTCCTGCACAATGGTAGGAGGTCTATGTCATATTTAATTCAACTGTTACTTTTTGTTTTCTGCACCTTGAATAATAAGTGCTTGTTTCTCATCCTCAAGATATTGTCTTTCCTGCTGCAGTAATACTCAACAGTTCATTCTGCATCCCTTCAGGAATTGTAATAAAATTCAGCAAGGTGAACTGCATGATGCAGAAGATATTGAAAGGAAGATGTAGACACATATTTTGCTAAATAAATGAAGCAACCAAATAAAACCTTGACTTTGAAAGAAGGCAGGATGCTTGACCTTTCAATACTGTAATTCACATTTGTTCAATAGGAGCACAGCATTTAAATGGCAACAAAACACATATCCTAATACAGCTAAATAGTCTACAAAGAACTGCTCTGGTGTTATTTTCCTTCACGTTGGCAAACATAGCATCTAATTTATTATAAATATCTTTAAAAAAAGGATGCAAATAAAAAACAACCAATTTACTTTAGCTAAATATGTTCACATAACACAAGTGATTTTAAAACTGACATTCCACATAAACTCATATTTTATTGTTTAATGAAACTAGTTATAAGAGTAACAAGACAGCTACTTTTGTTGACTTCCCCGATTGAAAATGATGGTTGCCTTGCTGTCATTCTGATCCTCCTGTCTCAGAAAGCCCTGAGGCCATTAAATATCTGCATTGCTCTGTTGGTAGCTTGTTTAGGGACCCCTTGCACCCTTTCCAAAGGAAGGTGAAGAATGTTTTAGGGATATTAGCCAAGCTTCTGGGGGCTGGTTGGAATGGACGAAAAGGGTCAAGGCCAGACTTGGACCTGAGGTTTACCAGAAATAGTGAGAAGGAGAGCCCACCATAAAGGAAATGCATACTTTGAATGTGAGTCCCACTGAATGACCGGGCATACTAATTTATTTATGTAGATTATTAATAATAAACAGTATTTAATAGCGCCAACATATTATGCAGTGCTTTACAAAGTCCATTGTCTCTAGCTGTCCATCAAAGGGGCTCACAATCTAATGACCTCTCATAGTCATATGCCTAAGGTCAATTGTAGGGGGAAGCCAATTAACTTAACTGCATGTTTTTGGGATGTGGGAGGAAACCGGAGTACCCGGAGGAAACCCACACAAACATGGTGAGAACCTGCAAATGCCATGCAGATAGTGTCCTGGCTAAGATTCGAACCTAGGATCCAGTGCTGCAAAGGCCAGAGTGCTCACCACTGAGCAACCATGCTGCCCTGTAGGTGACACAAAGATTTGAATGTAATAAAATTCATGAACAATGGGCCCAATTTATTAAAGCTCTCCAAGACAGGAGAAGATATACTAATATGGGCGAACCTGATTTACAATTAGATGTCAAATGTTCACATCCATTTCAGGTTTTCTGGATCACCCAGGTTCGCTAGTCATTGAGAACTTAAATAAGTCAGACCCAATGACTCCAATATAGGCACACCATTGTTTGGGTAACTACAATAAACCATACATTCAAAGTAAATAACAGTAAAGTTTGTATTTAAAGGCTAGAAAGATGCATACAAAATCAAAGTAAAAGTGGGAAACATTTCCATTCATCACAACATCTAGGTGTCTGGGGAATCATAGATTTAATCAATAAGCTACAATGCCAATCCGCAGCTTCTAAATATAGCAAGATACTGTCTTTCTCTTTTTTTATAAAGCAATATTTTTTTAGGAAAGTAAGACATACATTTGACCCTATATAAAGTATCCTTGAATATGCATTGCAAATTAAAATCTAGGAGATTTTATCCATACGTGGGACTTTAAGGGCCGATAATTACAAATTTCACAATTATATATCAAATACAAAACAGTAAGCTTTATTAAATATCATTAAAATGAATATTAAGGATATTATAATTTATTATATTAATATTAACAGAAAAGACTTTAAAAACATGCAAACAAAACATTAGAAATTCCTGTCCGGGTTACCCAATGGAGAGGGTGCACCCTGTTTGTATCGACGCGTTTCACGGATGAAATTTGCTTCTTCAGGAACATAGACAGGGACATCTATAATTATAATTAAATAGTACACAATTCAGAGAAATGAGATTAGAATAAATTTATAAAAGGAAGGAATAATATGAATCTTATCATTGAGGATTTCAATTGATAAAAAGTACACATGGATTGACAGCGAATATAAATGGTTTTAATTTTGATATAGATTATGGATATGGTGGTTAATAGTCATTCACCCCTATTGGGACTTAATAAGGAATTGGTGCACTTTTTATAAATGGTTTGACAGATACTGGAGATTATGATTTATGAAAGGGTTAATTATTCACGAATGGTATCAGTAATTTATTTTTTTCTTTAATTTTATTTGATTGAGTTTTGGGTTTATCCAGGCACCCTATACAATTATACACCCAAGTTAATGGGTATTTAAATAATATGTTATTAGTCAAGTGTAGTTAAATCATTGATGATCCTGTTTTATGTCATTAGATCTTTGAGAACAATTAAACAGCAATTTAATTATATTTCATGTTCTGCTGTCCTCGATTGATTTCACCTGGTATGGGTGAGCTCCTTTGTGCTGCAAGCCTCTGCTACATCCACGATTGAATGAAAAAGTTCTTGAATCGTGATTGTATCTATAGTGATGAAAACCTGTTATTGATACCAGAATTGTGTACTATTTTAATTATAAATGTCCCTTTCCTTCTTCCTGAAGAAGCGGATTTTTTCCGTGAAACGCGTCGATACAAACAGGGTGCACCCTCTCTATTGAGTAACCGGACAGGGAATTTCTAATAGAATGTTTTGTTTGCAAGTTTTTAAAGTCTTTTATGTTATTGATTTAAAAGATATTTAGTAAAGCTTATGGTTTTGTATTTGATATATAATTGTGAAATTTGTAATTATCGGCCTTTAAATTTTCATGTATGGATGAAATCTCCTAGATTTTGATTTGCAATATAATTAATAGGGATGTGGCCTTGTTAAAGAAAATTAAAATACAGTTATTATTGTTGTTCCTTAAATATGCAGGCAACTTTGGGCAAAACTAGAACTTAAAAGAATGTAAAGAAAGGTAACTAAATATTGTGCATGGGTTGTGAAAGGTTTTTTTCTTAGAAACTCGTAGATATTTTTTGTTGCTGTTGTTTAATTTCAAACAAAAAGGACTCAAAGAACAAAAGTTATCCTAAATTTTCTAAAATACATATTTATCCAGCAACCAATCCTATCACCACTAGGGGCCATGAATGTAATTCTACCGGATGATGCCAAACAACCACACTCTATAAGTATCCTTTCAAAACTGAATTAAACTGAAACAATAAAAAGTTCAACTAAAATTTGAAAGGAAGAAATGTGTGATTTTTTGGGTTATAGTTGATATACATGTCTCTATCTATCCGTCTATCTATCTTTCTGTCTATTTAGGTCATGTCTTTCATTGTATAAACTATGGCATTTTTAAGCAAACAGCTGCATCAAGGGAAATCATTTAATGAATACATAAATATGCAGTGCTTTGCAGTACAATTAAAAGGAACTAATTAAAGAAACTTTCCACAAATGAAATTTTGAACATGCAGATTTCACCACCTGCCGTTAACACAGCAATTACAGTTTTAATGTGATTAATGAGCAGTGCAGAATGAGTAGGAAAAAGTACAGCTCACTTTTATAGTAAATGTAAATTTAAAAGATTTAACAATTTGATATCCACATACTATTATACAAATATATTCACCCAAAGTACCAACCTGAATGCAGTTTTCCAATGTTCTTATAAAGTCAGGGTCACTGAGCTCAATAATATGTAAACTGTTGTTTTTTTTTTTCTATTTTGTTCTTTCTTCACCCATTTATTTGCTTGACCCTGTGGATCAATCATCAAAGGCCATCGCCTGGTGTTCCTGTAATGCATTCATAGAAATATTTAGCACTAATTATTTATACATTACATGATAAGTATTCATTCTTCAGTGTGGCTTTCTGAATGTAATCTCTTTCCTATCACATCAAAGGAAGCATGAATAATTCAAATGAAGATAACACTGATAAGTAAACTCTTTGCTTGCTTGCTTTTGTATTAAAGATAAGGTGAACTTTATCAAATGACATCTTTTAAATGAACTTTATAAAAAGTGAAAATTAAACTGTAATTGTTTTTTGTTAGAAGTGATTTTTCAATGAATAACTGTAGCTAGTAAAACAAAAAAAAAACTTTGCTAAGCTACATATATTAGCCTAAATTACCCCCAAGATTTTAAATAAAATCCATGGTATATGAACAGATATAACAAAATATAAAATAAATTACATAAAAAGACACAATGCCCCTGATTCATCAATAAAATCCGTGCTCGCTGGAAGCGCGAAAGTACGCGCGGCCATCGATCGCGGTTTACCGCGGTCCGGACTCGAGTGTGCGCGTACACTCGCCTCACTGCCAGCCGGATTCCTGCCTTCACAATAGAGCGATAATCCGATTCTGCTTGATGAATCAGGGGCAATGGGTCTGATTTAATAAAGCTCATCAGTGAACCTGGGTATTTCAGCAAACCTGGCATTGATCTGGTCCAGGATTCAAAATATTTGCTAGCAAATAACAAATTACTTTGAAGATATCCAATCCGAGTTTTCTGTATCACCCAGGTTCACTGATAAAAGTATATGTTTTCCAGCCTTGGGGAGCTTTAACAAATCAGGCCCAATGTAGGCAAACAAAATAAAAATGTAAAATCAATACATTAAACACACCTATGAATTGACCTGCAGGTGAAGTTCTATTAGCTGACGATACCTATTACAGATAACATTCTTGCAGTGTAAGAACTGATTGGAGGGGAGCTCAATCATGTGATTTTTTTTTTATTGGCAGCAATAGTGTAGACTCACCCTCATTGCTGCCTATACCATACACATACTGCTTTTAACAGTTGGGGACCCATATTTGGGGGACAAGGCTTCGTCTCCACCATTGTTGTAGGGGTTCTGTGGGCATAGAAGCCAACATGGCAAGATAGACAGATATCCCCACCCTGCGAAACAATAGAACACTTGTTTTTTTTTACTAACATTTAGCTCTGCAGAATTCAGCAATGTCCAAAGAAGAGATTCCACACCATCCTATCCAGTGTCTGCAGCTCCTACCACTTAATGACAGAAGCTCCACTGGCTTCTGAATAAATAGGCTGCTTAAATTATTCATCTTCCAAGGTTACACAGCTGGCAATACTAAACACAATCAAAATATCTCCATCCTTTTACTTTTTTCATTACTAACTGCATCCTGGTGGCCAGTAACTAGGAATGAGCCAGAAAGCCTCTGCCAGTTTCGCAAAAATTTCCTCGAACTTCCAATGGGTTAGCGAATTTCCAGCGAACCAATTTCGGGGACCCATCGGAAGTTCAAGGAAATTACAGGATGATTCGCACAGCCGTGGGAATTCTCCTGTCAGTGTGCGATCCCCAGGCACTAGAGGGTAAATGAGGACAGATCTCCCCATACATCACCTCTAGTTGGCTGATTGGCTGAGGAAAGGAAAATCCTGATGACGTTTTCGAGCTCCAGAAAATTTGAAAAGACCGTTCTTGCTTACATGTTCAGTATTTGCCACAAGATCGAATTTACAAATCACGCTCATCCCTACTAGTAACTCATTCTTAAGACTTCTTCTACAATTCTTCTACTACAATCTTTAGATCACACTTCTCACTGCCTTGTACATACTTGCACATTGTGATAGATCAAAATATTCATCTGATCTGTTAATCTGCCCCACTTTTTTCCCAAAGCCCGTTTTTTCTCTATATTTGCATGTTTCATGACCCATCCTAAAAGCTTTGTACTCGAAATCTTTAAAATGTCAATCCTAGATTTTGGATATCCAAGGCCTACTTACAATTTTACACAAGCTAAAATTGTTTTCACTACTTTGACTAGCATTAGATTTGCTATCAAAGCAAGAATAAAACCTCTCTCGAAGTCCTAACACCATAAGAAAGCATGTGTATTTAGAACCTTCATGCCTTATATTTATTTAAAGGTATGAAGATTTACAACCAAATCATATAAATGGCCTAGCCATGAATTAAATTGTTAACCTTTATGACTAAGGGAGCAAAGTATCACACTTTCACGCTTATAGCAAAAAATGAACACCATTTATAGTACGACAAGGAAACGCAAATATTAAGTTTTTTAAAATTATTTATTTATTTTAGATTCTTAAAGTTGATCCTTTAAAAGAAGCACATTTTTACAAATAATTTTAATTATAAATCCATCATTTAAAATCATACACTGATTTGCATCCAAATTTCCTGATGTGTAAAACTTACTCTGAGTAAGCTATTTAAAAATATTTCTACTTGGAAGCGTACTGGATTAGACAAGCTGCCAAACTTTACGGGAACCAATCCAGAATATTATGAGCCTGATTTTGAGATCAAGCTTAGTGACAAGAATAACAATGACACAAGTGTTTCTTACTGGCAATCTGAAAAATCAGTTGTTACATGCCACCAAACATTGTATCATATCCAAATATTATCCCAATTATTCCAACACCCAACAATAAAATAAAATCATTACAAGTTTGTCAACTAAATGCATGGTTTTATCACACAGAGTTTTGTTGTGTCATAAAATATTTCACTTACTTGTCTATACTAACACATAAATTATACTGATATCTGATGTTTTCCTCATACTTTAAAGATGAACTCTAGCAAACTGTTCTACTTTTAGATAAGTTCAGGATGTTTCAAAGGGAAACACCCTGCAAGGGAATTCTTATTTAACATATTGAATGTGGGGAAAGTCACTTGGTAAAAATTACACAATTATGTTCAAATAAAAGTAACATTTGCTTTTGCTTGCCCTTGATTGGATGGTGAAAGCCAACAAAGCTTTACGTTATTTTACTTAAGTGAAAATTCCTTTGAAATTTAATAGTTCACATTACACATTATCAATGCCAATGTGTAAGGGATTATAAAAGGTAAAACCTATTAGACCCCCTACTTACCAGTCTGGTGACAGCACTTTAATGGAACGAAAAATAACAGGGACAAAAATATATATATATTTTTTAATTTACCAATAAAGGAGATTTTTTACTACTTTTAGAAAGGCCATAAATTGAGACAAATTTTTCCCAAGGTTAACTTAGAAAGTAATAGCAACAAGTGATCCACATACTATAAATTTACCAATTCATATAAATAAAGGGACCTGGCACAGAAATTGTTGCAAATATGTAAAAAAAGCTTTTATTGGGGTTCAAATCAAGTTTGTACTTTAAAAAATATAATTGAATCCCCCAGTTTAAAACTTTATATTAACTTTTACATTACTCAAATGAACCAATATCCAGAAACACGGTTTGTCATACAAATTAACACCATATATTTAGAACTGTGGGCTGTTTACATGCAGACAGGGAGACAACTGTTTATCCAAAAATATCTCCAAAATAGGTGCACACTATATACCATTGGGAGGTAGGAATGAAGATCAGAACTGCTAAAGAGAACCTGTGGGGAGTGATTTATATACGGTAGGTAGATGTCATTTGTAGATGTAGCAGGCTGATGCAATTTATTAGGTGACTGGTTGTTCCTCCAAAATCCAGTAAGCAATCATTAGTAACAGCTATCAGAATCATTCTTGGTGACAGGGAATACATGAAGACATACTCAGTGACAGCTGTAAGCCAATCCTGCAACAGATAAGAGAGTCAGAAGAAGTTCCAACACTAGGCAATGGTGTGTAGAAAGAGATACAGTTTTATTTATTAATTGTATTTTGATTATGCCATTGGTATATATCCCTATGTCAATGCCCTGACTCCCCATGCCTTTTACCTGAAAGTTATGTCTGCTTATTAACACAAATGGCCAACATTTAATGAATATATTCACTGCCACAGACTTATAGGACAATAAGATTTAATGCAAAGCTTGATCATCAATAAGGATATGTAGAACTGTTCACAAACTGGGCCTAGGCACCCTTGTACATCCTAATAAACCCCTCTGGCACATATTTCCATATATTATGTTGCTATCTAGAGTACTTTGCTGGTAAAATATGCATGAAAACTCTTTTTATCAGATAATATATAAAGTCTATTATCTGACCTTATTTTGCTACATTCATTCCTAAAATTCTAATATAAACAATCCTATTCCCAAAAGGAAGTTTGCTAAAAGAACTCTCTAGAGATTTCCACGTAAATTAAAAGACACTTGTGCTAAAAAAAAAAAAAATCACATAGGCTACCACTGTTGCGTTTGGTGCTTGAGACATATGCTGATTTTAAAATTTTTATCATCCATCACTGGATGCTCCTAACAGTGGGAGCCTTTGGCTACATTATTTTTATCTCACAAACACCCCAGCTAATTTAGGAAGACATACATGAACCATAGAGGTATCTGTCACTTCATTACCAATTTAGTTCCTTTTAATGAAATCTTTTTAACAAAAAAACTTTACCATCTCCAATATCACTTGAATGTTCTCTTTATGAGTATCCCTGAGGAAGCCAATAGGCGAAACGCGTTGGGTGAAGAAGAGGCATTTGGTCCCTAATATGTTGATATATCAGGAGAATATATGTATACTATTGTGGTCACCAACCTTGATGTATTGAATGGGGTGGACCTTTTACTTATATTTCCCAGCATGGAACCTTCTACATGATTGTACGATTTACTAAGCACTGTCTCCTATATATGTATGAATACAACACATATCAAATTGGCAAAAAAAAACTTGTTTTTGCTTTTTCTTTTTGTAAGTACAATGTGATTTCAAAACTTCATTAGATTCTGTTTTGATGGCAACTTGAAAGTTTATAATTTTTCCCCAGTTTCAACCTTGGTGTACATAGTCAAAAGGACAGTTAGAAAGAATTGTCCATCCCCAGATGAGACACAGCTAATGAAAAATATTCTGTATCGAAAAAAAAAAATACGACACTGGGTACACTTTAAAGTGAAAGCCCAGGTAAAATGATAACCCCCATATGATCGCTAGGGATGGGGCCACAATTCCATTCCATAGGGACTAGCAGAATGTCTCTTAGCAATCCTGAAAAATCACAAGCATAAGGATCGACAATATGACATGACCCTTAAATCACAAGTTCTGAAATCCACACCAGGGACCTGCAATGGAAAGGGAAAAGAACAAAAGGTGGCATCACATGACCTCAAAAACAAAATTAAAACATAGAACTCAGTAAACTGAAGAAACTAGATTCAGAAACTGAAATATCAATATTAGCATTGCCATTTACTGTTTGTTACATTTAGCCTTTAAATCTATTGTAATATAGGGGATAGTATCTGCTAGAAGTGAAATTACTTAAAATTATAGATTACATGATATATTATCCGCAGGCAGATAATTCTGCTAATTTAAAAATACAATCTCTTTAAGCCACAATAAAATAATAACACTAATTATGTTGCAGGAGGCAAATGCTGAAGAGGAATCAGGAGAATTGTAATTTATATATTCGTAATCCAAATAAGATAACACTGTAATCACCACAACCATAGACATAATGTAATTAAGGCACCGACTGGGATGAATTAATCAAAACTTTAATTATCAACCCCCTGATTATTCTTTTTCTTCTCCATGGTTGCTTAATTACAAGTGACTTCACTTACAGAACTCCTGTGTTGTAAAGCTAATTCTTTCTTTTGTAGACATAGTTATGAATAATAGTGAAGTCAAGGTGATTTTTCTGCAAAGTTGCAGAATCACTTGACGATGACAGATAATGCAGCAATGAACAGTAAAACATACATTCACAATCTTTGAATTTTTGGTGCATAGCAAGTAAATTATTCCTTGATACAGGTGATTTGTCTACTAAAGTCAGACATGCAGAAAATCGTAGAGGTGACTGAATAGTAAGTGAATATTTGAGTAATGTGTGTTTTTGTGCAACAATACAACATAATTATACACTGATCAGCCAAAAACAATGACAGGTAAAGTGAATAACCTGAATTATCTTGTTACAATGGCACCTGTCAAGTGGTGGGATATATTAGACCTCTTTAACACTCACTCCCAACTTCATATTCTAACTAAAGGGAGCAGTTGGGAATCATTTTGTGCATGCACTTACATTAGTTTTATGACACAGTTTCTAGAAGCAACATGGCTTTGCAGTTAGTTGTCTTCCTCTAGAGCAGGGGTGTCCAACTCAAACACACAGTGGGCCAAAATTAAAAACGTAGACAAAGTTGCGGGCCAAACTTGAAACTGAAATAGCACCACTACTACAATTCCCTGCATCACGAAAACAGTCAGGTGCAGGGCTTAATGTTATGAGTGGGTGGAACTCCCACTTCACTGAAATAGCACTGCTACTACAATTCCCTGCGTCTATAAAACAGTCCAATGCGGGGCCACGCATAGGGAGAAAGGCTGCTTATCTATAGATGCGAATGATGCCGCTACTACAATTCCCGGCATTACTTGCGTCTATAAAACAGTGCCACGCACAGGCGGAGAGGCTGCTGGTCTATAGACGCGAGTGATGTTGGGAATTGTAGTAGCGGCGCTATTTTAATGCAGGGTGCATTTCATATTTAGGATTCCTTTGGGGGCCAAAAAAAATGGAAGTTGTGCACCAGATTTGGCCCGTGGGCCAGAGTTTGACACCCCTGCTCTAGAGGATACACCACAACAGCAAATGCAAAGCAACGCATGCAAATGCATTGACCTGCGGTGCGGTTTGTTGCTCCTAGCACATAGCAGAACTTAGCATAAGGCCTAAGGATTTGAGCAACTTTATTGAGGGCAATATTGTGTTTGCTAGATCAGAGGTCCCCAACTCGCCAGGGTCTGACAGGTGAACTACGGCTCTGGCCGGTGCACCCACCAGCAGGATCAAGAGAATGAAACCGCTTGGGGGGTGCACCGAGCAGAGACCATGTGTCTCAGGCTCAGGGAGGTGGGCCCACTCTGCGATTGCAGGTTAGACCTGCAATGGCAGAGTGGGTGGGTTCTGGCATCATGACGTCACTCTGGGGGGAAGTTTCTTCCCTTTGAAACACGGCTCCCAGCATATGCGTGGTCTGCAGTCTGTGCATTTAGTGGTCAGCGACGTGCAAAAGGTTGGGGACCACTGGGCTAGATGGCTTGGTCACAACATCTCCAAAATGGCAAGTTTTTTGAGGTGTCCCTATGATGCTATGGTAAGAACCACCAATACTTGTTCAAGGGATGCCAACTTCTTAAACGGCAAAAGAGTAATGAGCACTTAAGGCAGATTGATGCATACCAAGACCGTGGAGTATTTGTAGAACGTGGTCTGATGAACCACATTTTCTTTTAGGTCACAAATGATTGTGTGCAAGTTTTTCACCTGGGAAAGTCATAGCAGCGGAACATACTATGGGAAAGGCAGGCCGCCAGCGGCAACTAATGTACTGTGGCACAGGAATTGTATTTTTTACACAGATTAGGTTACTTTGAAACAAAGGCAGTTAGGATAACTTTAAAAGTAATAAAGTTTTATTTGTATGATATATCCTGTGTCACTATCTGTATTCGTCTATAATTTACAACCCCTATTTAATGTACAGCGCTGCGTAATATGTTGGCGCTATATAAATCCTGTTTAATATTAATAAAAATTTATCACACTCGAATTCCTCTTGCTGCTAAGTGCTAGAAACCACACAAGGTTTGATGAATTCCATGCCTCAATGGGTCAGAAAAGTTTTGTCAACCCAACACAAGATTGTGTAGGTGGTTGTAGTGTTTTGGCTGTACAGTATAGAACAATACAGGAAATGAGACACTGAGATGCAGCTTCATCTGCAAATAACTTAAGATCCATCTGTCCAAAGCATCATAACTATTTTTGAAACAGTATATTAAAATATGCAAAATGTTTTAGATTATTTGTGTTAGAAATAAAAGTCTAAAAAAGAGAACAAGTTAAAAGTTGTACCAGAATTTGGGTTTATTTATTCCCAACCAAGGAAAGAAATTAAAACACAGCCACAAATATGTTATCCGGTATACACATCAGAAATAACAGTATTGGTACCCAGGGTGGTTAATCATTGTTAAAACATATTATATGCAAATGGCCTAAATCAATAAACAGTTTTGGGAGAATTGAGGATGCAGATTTTTTTATGAAAAAAGGTTAAATAAAGGTTGATAGGGAATGTGGGGCAGAATGAAGGAGATGGAATTTAAAAAAAGAGAGGGAGAGGTGACATGGGTTACCGTAGGTAGAATTAGGCATCACTCCTCATAGGGAAAGTACCTGTAAGGAACTTACCCGTCCTGCGAGCCCGCGGTGTCCCTGGGGATCCCAGCCACAGAGGAAGACGCCGCTGTAGCAGGCAGCATGGCTGAGGCTGCTGCTCTACTTGCAGCTTGTCTCTCTCTGCAGGTGGAGGGATCTGTCAGCCAGGCAGCATCCCTTGCATCCCTTCGGATGTGGTTACTGAAAATCCTGCTCTCAGCACTCCTTTGCATGTGCAAAGTAGTGCACGTCCTAGGGGTGCTGTGGGAAGAGGTGCGCGTGCTACAATGCGTCCCTCTTGTACCCCCCGAGGGCGTGGCACTCGGCTGCCTCGCCCCGGGGCGGGACATAGTTAGTTTGAATTCCCTGCGGCCAATCAGTCTCCTATCAGACGGCGCCAGGTGGCGCAAGGCCATTGGTCACTCTGGCCATTTAAGGAGAGCTTGTCCTGTACACCATTGCCCGCTATAAGCCTCTGTTAACACAGTGTGCTTGGGTGCGTCCTTGTGTTGGTTTAAAGTTTATCTGCTTTGTCATCTCCATAGTGACCTGGTCTGAAACTGACTCTGCTTGAACTCTGCCAGCCCTGACCTCGGATTGTTACTGACCATTCTGCCTGCTGCCCGCCCTGACCTTGGATTGTTCTTGACCTGTATTTGCCTTACCCTCTTGTACTTTGCTTGTTTGGACTTAACCCTTGCTGTGTTTTATGACTTTAAATAAAGCCTGATTAAAGGATATCTGGAGTTGGTTGTGGTTTGTGTGCCCAGGCGCATTACAGTACCATCGTGTAATGCATTTGTTTAGATATTCAGTGAATAACCCATATTATATACAGTAGAACCATGTACGATTAAATTTGATTCAGATCATTGAGAAGATAACATAACCATTTCGTTCACCCTGGGTAACCTCTATCTAATTGTCAGCAAAAAGGATTACTTCTACTTGGAATTTATGTAAGCCTTTGCAGTTTTTAGTAAATGGTCCAAAGAGAGGTATAGAATTGATTATTGGACAGCTCAAACACATGCAAAAAGGCCAGTTCTGGTTTATTAGAAATAGAAATGTCTGTAAGCTGAAATACAAAAAAAGCAAGACTTAAAACCAGCTGGATCTCCATAAGATGTAAATAAAAGTACCAGTCACACTATGGCATTTCTAACAGACAGAAGGTAAATGCGGGTACATTTTTAAGAGAACAGCAGGTTCTTTACAATTTAGTGGGAAGCTTATAATTAATCTCCTGGTATTTATTGCTTTATCACAAAAGTATAGAATATTCTCCCTTTGCCGTTCAAAGGTCATCCTCCGTCTTCTGTACAAAGTAGAGGGTGGGCAGGGTCTATGCACATAACAATAATTTATAGGCATACAACAGGGGGCCCCTAAGAGAGCCTGGGGAAGAGCAGGTGGATTCCAATGAAGACAGTATCCTCGTAAAAAAGAGGAGGAAGAAGGAAGGAAATTGATTAAATTAGTTAATTACAGTTCTCCCAGAGCCTAGTAAAAGTAGGTCATGGTCTGTTTGGATTTGAAAGATTGGCGTCCATTGGGAAGAGCGCCTAGCACAGAATATTCCTCTCTTAGCTCAGGAGCAAAAAAACTGAATCCTCACTACTTGATGGGAAAGAGAGAGGGTAAGTATTGAGGCAGACAGCACAATTTTATTTGGTTAGTCCAGAGATTCCATCAGATGTTCTTTCCTATTTCAATATACTCTTAATTTGGACCAGACAAATCATCCCAAATTAAAGTACAGCACTGTGTAATATGTTGGCACAAAATAAACCCTGTTTTTTATTATTATTTTTATTATTATTATTATGATTAATAATAATAATATTAACATTAACCACCTGGCCGGTAAACCCGACCTTGGTTCAGGGTAATAACACTTGCAAAAAGCGTTAAACCCGTACTTTTTTCAGGTGGTTAATAAACGTTGTATTGTAATCTGATTGTCATACATTGTATGACAATCGGATTACAATTGTAAGAATATACTCACCCGGTCCTCGCAGCTCCTCCGGACACGTCCTTCCTCTTCTGTGTTCTTCCGGCGAGTGCAGTGACGACCTCCGGGGTTTCCCGGTGACATCGCTGCATGCGTCGGTGCGGGCGGGAGGCGGGCGAGAAATTCAAATCACTTTTTGTATTGAAC
>NC_092864.1:67062598-67069421 GCF_032062135.1 Pyxicephalus adspersus | reverse complement strand
TATATTCATGATCTCTACTAGACCCTTGTTCGGACATATTTCTGTAAGTTACAGGTCTACAATTTAAAAAAAAAAATTTCATGAAAAACAGTGTACCGCTTTTGGTACAGAAATCTAGACATCAGTGTAACGCCCAGGTGGTTAATAATGACAATAATATTATTAATAATAATAATAAATATAATAATGTGTGTCCAACTGTCCAATTATTTCATCATTCATTTATTTAAAATAAAGTGATGCTGTGTAACACAAAATGTTCCTTGATTTATTTTGTAGATGCTTTGTAGTTTGCTTTATCCTAGCCTCTATTTACATACGCAGTTGACAAGGTTATACCCAATCAACTAAGACACCAGCCATTTGAGGGCATTACATTTCAGTTGGCACACACTGGCAAATAAGACAATGAAACACAGAAGCATACAAACTTGTAACTGCTTTAGAAAACAAATAGGTGAATTTAGTTCAGCTTTAGGAATATAAAAACTTTCAGATAATTCAGCAATTGGATTGTAATAATTATGGGAATCCTAAAAGGTCTATGCCTGCATTATTATAAAACACTTTTGTTAATATTTAAGAAAATTAATAGTGTACAGGAGTCAGGACAACGCTTCACTATTCCTTTGTTGAATAATATAATAGTTTGATGAAATAAAATTATACAAATCACTTAAAACTATCTTTTGAACACAAGTGGAAATAGTCTACAAAACAGAAGTTACCAGTGCCATCCACAGGAACATAATGGGATTAAATGCACATTTTTCTCCAAGGACACAGATTTCTGAACATTAAATTACAACAGTAATGAACAAGAAAAAGCAAAATAGCCAGGCTTTCTACATCATGCTGAGCAGAAATGCAATCTTCCCGGAGCTACCATGGCCTTATCATTAAGTCATCGTATTGACAGTAACAGCAATGAAGGTTCGTGTAGCATTCTATGCAAAATGATTTACTGCAAGAGCCTCAGATAAATTCTATAAGGCTTGTTTCAAATTGTGACACAGCATGAATCTTTAGTGATCAACTAGCAATATAAATCATGACAATAGGTTTTATTCACACCTTTAAAATAATGTCTCACTTCTGTAAAATTGCTGTTTAAAGAAGATTTTATTTACAACACACTTTTTGCAAGGCACGCTCTTCTTCTTTTCTAGGCTATATTATTATAATGTTGACATGCTAGTAATATTAAATATCTAAATATAAAAGCTTTAAAATGAAACAATACTTTTAATATGTTTTGGGCATTGAGTACCAGAAAAGGAGGCATTCAGATGTCTAAAGGGACCCTATTATTTTTAATAGGCAAGTCATTCCTTCTATTTACTGCTGCCCGTGCTGCCAGATTGCCCCTACATTCAGTGAAAAAAAGAAAAGTTAAAATGATTGCCCTTTAGTACAAAATAAACTATTGTATGGGAAAGAATATACATGGTCACATTATACTTCATCCCTTTTATATCAGTCTACGTACATATGCTAGCTAGTTGCTGCCTGAGACAAATGATGGTTGTCTCGAACATAAATCTAGCATGTTCACAGTAGTCCCCCAACATTGTTCATCAATCTGCCCAGGCACATCAATAAACAACCAAGCAGGAGTGACTACTGTACCTATTATGTAGGAGTAGACAGTCGGCGCCCATTGCTCATCCTCCCCACCTCCATAGAACTGCACAGTGTTGGGTCTACAGCTCTCAATTATCCTACAGTTCATTAAAACGAACACGAACAATCATTGCCAGTGATATTAAGCCAACATGTGTGCATACCGTGTTTCCCCAAAAATAAGACAGGGCCTTATTTTTTTTTAACTCTGAAAATCCCATTAGGGCTTATTTTCAGGGGATGTCCAATTTTTTTTTTATTCACAATTATTATTCAAGCGTCTGAATATATATTTGAAAATGTAACATTAAACGTTTGTTAAAACATAATGTGGCCAATGGAAGTATTAGAGTACTACGGTACAACAGCCTATTACAAAACCTGTAACCAATATTACAATACTATAGAAAGATACCTCTGTGTTACCTGTGACCTGTCAAAATCACAGATTTTTTTCTGTTATATACAAAAAGTCATGAATAAGAATGGACAAAAATTATTAATGAAAAAAAAACAGCTTCATAAGCACACAAGTGCAACATAAGAAAATGTGCTGACAATTAACATATGACTTATACAGTAACATGCAGACACAGAAACAAAACTTCCAAAGCTTTATTGACCACAAACAGTAACCAATAAAAATCTGAGTAAAAGCAAAAAAAATAAATCAATAAATATGAATTGCTGCTAATGAATGAAATACTAGCAAGGAGCCTATGAAAAGAGAATCCACCAACCTCTTATTAGTTGTAGTGTCACACCAGAGTACCGTAAGTTAATTAACCCTGCCATTTCTTCACCCCTTGCTCCAGTGCTTTGAAAATCTCTTTCTCTCTCTGCTCTCTCCTTCCTGTTGGTATCCCTCCATGTACCACGTGACCGCACCCTCCGAAGAAGCCTATAGGGCTTACTTTTGGGAGAGGGCTTTTATTTCACCCTTGCATGATTAGCATGCTATGGCTTACTTTCAGGGTAGGTCTTATTTTCCGGGAAACGGTAGTTTAAGTCATATACGGATATTTTTGTAAGATCTGTCATTTTGCCGTTTCAAACATAAAATGACTTCATACACAGGTGGAACACTTTAAATGACTGAATTTACCTCCGTATTTTATTTTACTCTGTGCATTTGACTTCTATCAGACTTTTATCAGCAATAGTAATCATAAACAGCCTAGTCTGCTAACATGAATACGTTTCATAAAAATAACAAACAGCCTGTGGCAAACCATTTGAAATCAGTAATATATACTGAAGGACTTTTCACTGCTGAGGATTTTCAATAAAATTTCAGGAATAAATGCAACACTACAGTTTCCATCTGTGACATATAATAAATGTAAATAAAACAACCTAAATACCACCTTAAAATGGTTTATGTGCAATTAATCTAGCTTTCCTAAATATTACTGTATTAAAAAGAACAGTTAGGTGGAAGAGCTTCTGATGTATCTCCTTATGTGTTATAATCAGAAATCCTATTAGATTTAAAGTTGCTTGTATAAGTTCCGAAGATTGAGAGTCAATAGCTTTTCTAATGATAGCAGGACTTCTCTAATTATACTTACATTTATCCCGATTTTAGATGATGCATTGTGAAAAAGACAGATTACCTGTGCTATATTCTAAAAGAAATAGCAAGGAGTTTTTTTTTACCGTATTGGGCTTTTCAAACTAATTACTATAAATACCTGTTTAGCAATTAATACAACTTTAAGACAATTTTTTTTTAAAAGTGACATAAAGAATATAAAAAGTTCAGAAACAGTATAGGAGTCTTAAAAAAAGGCGTACACCAACTTGTCAGTTCAGGTCAAAGGATTAAATGCATCCTTGCTCATATCACCAAATTAGCAATATGAGGGTCCACATTTTATCCTAACTTTTTTTCTAACTTATAACAGAGCAATCGCAGATTGTCTATAGAAAGGTACCCTCTTTAAACAAAAAAAATTGTAAGTAATTTTCCTTTAGAATCACCATTACCGAAAAAACACATAATATATCCTTGTGGATCATGTTCCCAATATAGATGAGTTTTTTCAGCTATTCATTATTTTCAAAATTTCCAGAAATTCTGACCCTGGGCGCGCCTGCTCTTCCAAGTTTTATCAGTTTCGCCATCCCGCCTGCCAATCAGGAAATACCCTTTTAATCATCTCTGTCTATTTAGCTAGCTTAGACACAGCCCTCAGTTGTCATGCAATGTGTCTCCACTAGTTCTGAGCTGTTTAGTGCTCTCCCTGTCCAACTCCTGTGTTAACCCCTTATTGCCCAGTCTGGTGTTTCCCTGCCACAGTGTGCTGTTCCAGTGTTCATCTGTTTTTGCAGTGATCCCTGTGACTACAGTGTCACCTGTTCCTTCTCTCGCTTCCAGTGTCTCCTGTGTTGTCCCGTGTCTGCGGTGGCCCCCGTGTCCCAGATGTCTATTTCCTGGCAGTAACCAGCAGTGCACCATGCTCACCACTGGATGCTCCAGAGAAGACATGGGTACTGCTTGGACTCTGCACCTTGGACCTTCTCGGGGCTCACACCACTCCTGTGAAAGCCATAGCGCCCGCCAGAGGTCCCGTGTGTGACAGTGACATTACCGGTGGACATCTTAATATCAGTAATACAAAACAACAGTTTTATGAACACATCAATCTTATTTCTAATGGCAAGATCACAACCTCAATAAGTAGGCACATTGGCTTGGAACACAATTTTGATACTGACTGTTTAGGATTTTTAGCTTTTAGACCTCCCTGGGTCATCAGGCCCCAGGGAGGAAACTGGGACAAACACCATTTACAAAAAAAGAGACCAGATGGATTTACAATTTAAAAGCTACTGCCTTCCCTGGTCATAAAAATGTACTTAGTTTCCAGCCCTTTTTGTGACCTATATCTACTAATATAAACTAATCATTTACTGGTTCACATGGCTATTCAACCTTAAAACATATAATAAAAAAACAAAATTAATAAAAAATTATAAAAATACAATAATTTCACATTCATTTAATTAATATTTTATAGCTCTAAATGTGCTTTCATATCAGCTTAACTTTTGTTTTTTGATCTTGTGCAATATTTCATTTTTTTGCAATAAATAATGGATATATTTGTATTAAGTTATGTAATAATGCAAGCATGCAATGTAAAAAAAATCTTGATAAAGGTATGTAAATATTCATGACTATTTTGTGAGCGCCAATGTTAAAGTTAACCCCTTAAAGTTATGGGACCAGAAGAGTCACACTTTAGGGCCTGTGTCTAATAGTATGGACATCTTACCAGGTATCATTCCCCGTCATCATAATATCTCCCAGAACATCCTTCCTGACCCACTACTTTACAATGCGTGTCACCAGGTGTCATAAAACTCAGGTCCTGGCAGATAAGGGTAGTGAAGTGGCCTCTGACTGACCTCTGAACTGTACCCAGGGACACATTTATTAATAATCTTCGTATTTCCACCACACAGTTCCATACAAACGTATAGGTTGTTAAAACATAGCCGGGTCATAATTAGGAATATTTTTAGTTTCTAGGCCTCAGTAAAGCCTGGAAACGCTCTTTCCTGTTCTGGTGAGCTCTCACACCTACCATCTCATTGCTAAGGACAACTTCATCAACAGATTGAGCGCTGCAGAGGGCCCAGTGACTCTGACTAACAACTGAACTTTGTACGAGCAACCTGGACAAAGGAAAATTAACTAGAATATCTCATTGTTTTTTGCCTTTTTTTTTGTACTGTTACTGCTATTGTTCAATAATTAGTCTTTTTTTTTTGTCCAGTTTATGCACTGTGTATTTGTTGTCTCTTTACTTATTAAACACTATAAAAAGTTGAATATCTGAGTGGAAATAGTGTAAGCTTCTCTCCTGAATGTTATAATAAAAGTGAACTCTGAGTCATTCCAGTCTGGAGTTATTTTTTCTTATCAGCTAAATGTAACACTTAATGTTTAAAAAAGCCTTGTGCTTACAGGACACACTAAACACTCTTCTAATTAACTTTGCTTTACAAAACTCATGCAGAAGGTAGACTCTCTTCACCCAACTGTTTACATTTGTGTCAGATGACAATTCTGCATTAGTACAGTTGTCCCAGAACAACGTTAAGGAGGAACTTTACTAAAAACTCAAAAAACAAAACAAAAACACATTTTCCTTCAATCCCGCAGGGCAGTCTGATCACTCCAGTAACGTGTCCAGCAACAGGCCGCATGTCGTCTCGGCATCCATAGATCTTCTTCTTCTCTTCCGGGTTCTTCATCCTACGTCACCCGACCCAGGCGCGGGATTGGGTGACGTAGGATGAAAAAAATGTTGCTGATCTCACTGCGCATGCGTGAGATCGGCAAAATTTTCTCTTTGAGCAAAAAGGCTCCTTCTGCATATGCCCGAGATGCTCAGGCATGTGCAGAAAGAGGGCCCAAGAGCTTTGCACTCCCATTCATTCTCGACCGCCTAGGCGGCCGAGAATTAGGGGGCGGTGCTGCACCTAAAAAAAAAATATTTACCTTACATAAAAGGGTTCTCAACATTTTTATGTAAAGTGAAAATTCTGAGTTTGGGTACGCTTTACTCTATGCTGAATCACTAAACAGCTTGCAGCGAATACCCGTAATTTTTTAATTTGGATGCGTTAACACTTTTTTAAAAGTTTTAAAAACATTTTTTAAAAGCCTGGTTAAAAAGAAAAAAACTGTTTAAAAATGCTTTAAAAAAAAACTTCAGGTCTGAACAAGCCCTAAACTCTTACTAGCACAACAAAATAAAGATAAACTGGGTTTTAGTAAAAGGCATTTTGTGAAATGACACTGCCCACTTTTGTATGTGTTTAACAGCCACGCAATACCAATTTTTTGAGACTTCTGGTTAATAAGGGCGGAAGTTTTTGGCACTTGCAATTACCATTTTATACAGGTAGTCCCCTGGTTACATACGAGATAGGGACTGTAGATTTGTTCTTAAGTTGAATTTGTAAGTCAGAACAGGTACATTATTTTATTGTGTAAATGCAATTAGGACAGATGTTTATCTCAACATATTAGGCAGCATTGTGTCAGTTACTGTATAAAATCCTCACTATGAGTTAACAAACAAAAAACTAAAAAAAAAAAAAACTTCATGGAGCCTAGACATTCATTATTTTCTGGAGCAAGCTGTGCTTTGATATGCAAAAAGAAACAACGGCAGAGTTTGTC
>NC_092864.1:67061140-67062423 GCF_032062135.1 Pyxicephalus adspersus | reverse complement strand
TGTCGGGTGTCCTTAACTCGGGGACTACCTGTATACTTTTTTATATGAATAATTCTGCAGAAATAGATTACTTATAATAATAATGTATTGATTTCTGGCAGCAGAAAGCAATAGATAACCATTTCAGTACTCAGTACTTGGTGTAAACAATATTTTAAACTGTCCCTAACCCAGTCCTAGCGAACCAGTGAAGTTTTGTTAGATTTTTGAATTTAGAGGTTTTTCACAATATAGATTTTTTTCCTCATTTTATTCATTGCAACCAATGTCAGTAAATTACAGTAACAAAGTCTGGAGTTAAAGCTAAAATGTAAAAGTTGAACAGTTGTCAAACTCTGACATAAAGTTTCTTTTTTTACATTTCTGTGGAATGAATGTTTCCCCCTTTGGGCCTTTTTTTCTCTTTCATTTATGCTCAGCTAATGCCTGGAATCAATCAAAGATTTTATTTCCTTGGAGAAGCCTCTCTGAAAAATATCAAGTGTGCCTCTTGGAACCACAGGGGGATTAAATAAATATTTCCTGATTAAAGTTTTTTTTTCATATTCCTATCCATTTTCTTTGGGTAGAACATCCTATCAATTCATGTAAATCCTTTAACGTTTGTTTGGCATGTTGATTAGCCATAGCACTGACATTAAAACTTAAGAGACCAACTGTATGAAAAGAGACTTTTGATTACCCAAAACAAAATAAGCATAAAATTTAGTGAAATAAAAAAATGTTAGGGGCACAATATAGAAATAAAACTTTTCCTAAATAAGGTAACATAATCTTCCAAAAAAATCACCAGCAATATATTAATCATTTGATAATTATCTCAAACAAAATTTACTTTACCTAGATCTATACTTTTATCGTCAGATATCTGCCAACTTTGCACTTATCTTTAGAGAAACTTTAAATGTGTCAAAAAAGAACTTAACATCTATCTACCAAGTAAAACTTTATCATTTTCAGATTAATATCGTGTAATGAGTGGTACAACACAACAGTCCTATCAACTGTTGTAAGTCCATAAAATAGTATCCCCAACTAATGAGTGTTAGGCTAGGAACCCATTCATTCTCTATGGGCTGTAGTGAGTAGGAGCTACTTATAGCATCTCCCCCAAGACAGCAGTTCACTGGCTTGGTAAGCATACTTTGCGTTTCCACTAAAATTGTCTTACTGTGACACTTCCAATATTTTTTGACATATATCAATAAAGATTTATAACTTGTAAGCCTGTACCATTGATATTATTTCCTTTTTAATAAATTATCAGGATAAAGAGAATAGAT
>NC_092864.1:67002228-67056795 GCF_032062135.1 Pyxicephalus adspersus | reverse complement strand
CAGTGCAATCTGAAAATAATGCAAAGGGGGTATTTATCAATTCTGTTGCACAACACAATAAAGTTAAACAGGAGAGGTGAAACAAATTGGTTATAAGGCTGGGTTCAGAAATATATAGCCATGATGGCTGTACGGTGTGTTGTGTTGAAAAATGCTCACAAACAGGTAATCATCTGCAATATTCTAAAATTATTACATGCATACGTATTATTTCATTACAGATGATACAGAAGAGCATAGCAGTGCCTTGTTGCGTTTCATACTACTAGTACTTTGTCATTAGCTTTTTGAGTACTGGTTGAAACCTGTCAAGGTGCTGCCATGTTCATTACCTGTGTTGGGATGTGTATATAACACTGAATATTTGTACTGGATAATAATTGTGTGTACCTGAGCAGCACAACACAGCCTATGCAGCAATTTAGAATGAATTACTCCATAGTGCACCACAAACTTGGTATAATATTGAAGTGTGGTTAACACCCCTGCTTATATATTAATTTTGTGTGAGTTTTTAGTCTGGATCTGTCTCATCTAAAGTGCTAAATCCAACACATGCCATTGCAGAACTGCCAATGATTCCAGGCACTGGTGTCACAATACACAAATAACAGCATGACTACTTAATGAAAGGCAAACTGATTTGCAATAGATATGTGTCTGAGTTTGCAGATAATTTGCAAAAGTTCAGCTATAATGTGCAAGGGTGTACTTAAAAAGAAAGTAACTCTGGTAATATTTTATCTTCACACTTTAAAAAATAAGGTGTATAAAATATAATGTTATAGCTAATGAGGTGTGATTACTTAAACAATTACATTGGTTCTATAAATATAATATGTGTATACAACAATCACAACACATTGCAGTAGATTATAAAAAGACATTTTGAAGAATGAGGGAAAAACATCATTAACTTGAACAGGACCCAAACTAGCTGCTAGAAATATGGAACACAAAGCCTTTGATGCAAATATTCTCTTTTATTGAAACTCATCAATTCTCACTGTGCAAAGCAACATAATTAATGCAAGCTAATTTGTGAGCTTCAGCCCCCAGAATGTCATTTATATGAAGCAGGCAACACATTATGGATCTGCTAAATATAAAAACTAGATATTGCATATTAGAAGAAGGACAGAAAACACTGTTCTCTATAGACAGATCTAACATCCACTAAAGTTAATGATCAAATGCAAATCAAAGCATTTCAATTAGCACCAATTAATGAATATTAGATTTTCCATTAATTCTTAAGGTAATGTCAGATGAGAGTCGCAGAATGTATACACAATAGCACTTTCAAATTTACTAATGAAGTCTAACAAACAAAAATAAATTAGGTTTTATGTGTTTAACTTAGATAATATCCCAATAAACAGGGGTGCCTAAGTCACTTGTCAGAAAGTTCACTGATCTTTTATAGGAGGAAATAAAGACAAGATAAACATTTCAGGTTACATCTTAGATAAAATTGATATCCCTAGATGTCCTATAAAAAAGTCTGTCTTTATGTTTTAAGTGTTTTTTATTTTTACCTATGTGATAGTATTAGCCTATTTATGGTTATAGTCAATAAGGAATGAGTATTACAGCCGATTACTAAAAAAAATTTGTTACATAAAAGGGTAGACAACAAATTAATACAAAAGTAAAAATACCTTCTATTTTTTTTTGGGGGGGGGGGGGTAGTAAAACCCTATTATTTTTTTTTAAAAGCTAAAAGGTTTCACTTTAGTGGCATGCAACAGTTACTACCATGTGAAAGGTCCTTTGCAATGAGTTGATATATATGTAAGTATATGTATTTGAATGGTCTTCCAATGCACCATAATGGACCTCAAAGAGAACATGCATCAGTTTTAGCAACACAGGGACTTATTACAGTTCAATGGATGTGTGTTCCCCAAATATAGCATTGCAATGTACTAACGCATGTACAGTGCATCAAGGTGCAGCAAACCTTGAGCTGACTTGACATCATGTTTCAGGTTATGAAATGTTGAAACAAAACAAAAAAAAAGATAAACCCACCTGACATTTCAAGGAAATGTACAGTTAGGTCCATAAATATTTGGACAGAGACAACTTTTTCTAATTTTGGTTCTGTACATTACAACAATTAATTTTAAATGGAACAACTCAGATGCAGTTGAAGTGCAGACTTTTAGCTTTATTTCAGTGGGTTGAACAAAAAGATTACATAAAAATGTGAGGAACTAAAGCCTTTTTTTACACAATCACTTCATTTCAGGGGCCCAAAAGTAATTGGACAAATTAAAATGCTAAAAATAAAATGTTAATTTCTAATACTTGGCTGAAAACCCTTTGCTGGCAATGACAGCCTGTAGTCTTGAACTCATGGACATCACCTAAAGTAGTCTTGAACTCATGGACATTATGGAACTAAAGCCTTTTTTTACACAATCACTTCATTTCAGGGCTTAAATTGCACAATTGACTCAACGATCATTTCATGGGCTTGTGTGGGCAATTCCTTCATTATGTCATTATGAATTAAGCAGATAAAAGGCCTGGAGTTGATTTGAGGGGGGGGCGTGCTTGTATGTGGAAGACAACATGCGGTGAAAGGAGCTCTCCATGCAGGTGAAACAAGCCATCCTTAAGCTGCAAACAGAAAAAACCCATCCGAGAAATTGCTACAATATTAGGAGAAATATCACCCTGCATACAATTCACTAAGGATTTTTACAAATGAAGGTTTTTTTTCAGACTCCTTTATTGACAGACAAAAACCATTTTATTTTTATATGGTATGCACATTTAGCAATGAAAATAACATATGTAAAATAGCAGAAGATTATCATGGGAGAACCTGGATGATTCAGCAAACCTGGAATGAATCTGGTCCAGTGCTAAAACCGTTTGCCAACTAATAGCAAATTAGTTTAAATAATCTATTCCAGGTTTATTGAATCACCCAAGTTCACCCATGATATTAGTATTATACAGTGTTTATATAGCACCAACATATAACGCAATGCTGTACAAAGTCCATAGTCATGTCACTAGCTGTCCCTCAACGGAACTCACAATCTAATGTTCCTACCATAGTCATATGTCTTTATTACAGTCTAAGGTCAATTTTTTGGGGGGAGAAGCCAATTACCCTAACTGCATGTTTTTGGAATGTGGGAGGAAACCGGAGTACCCGGAGGAAACCCACGCAGACACGGGGAGAACCTGCAAGCTCATGCAGATAGCGTCCTGGCCAAGATTCAAACCTGGGACCTAGCTCTGCAAAGGTTTGCTGCCACCACGCCGGTGATAGTTTATCTTCTCCAGTCTTAGAGAACTTTAATAAATGTCTGCTATGTATATGGCATAGGGATCTTTTTATTTAACTGTAATTACAAAAATAAACGCCATACAGGAGACTGCCATGTCTAATATTTGTGACAATAAGACACTAAATTGGATGTAGTTCCTTAATAAATGGGATGCCCGGTAATATTGTTAGTTGGACTTTATTTTCCCTACCTTGGTGCGGCAATTCACTATAATAAATACATTTATGGTAAAACCACTAAATATCTGTATGAAAATAGTTATTATGAAAACAAAATATTTTTCCTGCTTAACATTTTTGGTCTAACTACCCTTCGCATTCTATAGAAGCAGTTTCATAAAAGATAGTGTTTTAATTAAGTAAACATTAGCTTTATCCAAGTAAAATGTCCTCACAATTTTAGTACGCAGTTCGTTATTTTTTACTGCCAGGTTTTGAATGTCAATGAAATGCAACATGTTTATTTGAATGTTTTATGAGAAATAACATGATAAGCTATAACAGCTGCTTATCTCCAGAATTGGCTTGTATTGTAGCAGTTATAATCATTTAAAGTGTATGTCAGATAAAGCATACATTTATAAATAATCTGGGCAGATGTCAAGTAAGGGTGTCCAGGGCAGCCAGAACACATTCCAGAACAGCCTGGGCCAGGTCACCATCATATTTATCCTTGATTGCTTTGGCAGCCATTGCTCGTTCATCAGCCACCATTTTATTTAATCGGCTTTCAAAATGTTCTTTGTCTTGGCCACCCTAACTGACTCCCTCTCAAAGACTACCATTATCTCATTCACCTCTCTGCTGGCATCCTTCAACTATAGCTGGAGAGTTTCTATTTTACTTTGCATTGTGATGATTTAACTTAAAGCTCACTTCATATCATTGTTTCATTTTCATTACTTCTCTGCAAAAAATCAGATAATTTCACGGTAATAATTTTACTTTGATATGAAATACCAAGAGATGATTAGTTTACATCAATACTAGTTATGTATTATATGTAATGCAGAAAAATACTAAACATGTATCCATCCTTCCCACCGCTCCTCTTCCGCTGCATCTCTTTGTAGTTCTCTTCATTGGCTTCCATTTCACCTTAGAATCAAATTCAAAAAAAAAATACTCCCCTAGCCGCTCTCTCAGCTCCTCCAATGACCTACTAATGACTTCCTCACTCATAACCTCATCACACGCACGGCTCCAAGACTTTTTTAGAGCTGCCCCGACTTTCTGGAATGGTTTTCCCCGTCCTATTCGGCTTGCTCCTACTTTCTGCTTTTTTAAAAAAGCCCACAAAACCCATTTTTTCAACTTGCCGTCTTTTTCTGTCTCCTAAACCCTCACTACTTCCCACCACTCCATATCTCCTCCTATTGTGTGTTACTTCCCCCGCCTCCTAGATTGTAAGCTCTTCTGGGCAGAGTCCGCTTCTCCTCCTGCGTCACTGTCTGTATCTGTCTGTCATTTTCAACCCCTATTTAATGTACAGCCCTGGGTAATATGTTGGCACTTTATAAATCCTGTTTATGAATAATATTATTTTTATTATTAATAATAATAATAATAACCCACTCCAGCATAGGACTACCATTCGGACCAGTCTATAAACCTAATGTGAAAAAACTCCTATAGATTATAGGCATATACACCCAACTTTTCATGAAATATTCTGATCAATATAGTCTAAATTTTAAAGAAAAACTATTTTTAATGTGAAAGGTAGTACTAATGTAAACCTTTGGTAAAAAAAAAAAACAAGTCTTGAAGAAAGGGAGTACAAAACAACTTAATTTGACAATAAAGATAGTTGCCAATTTACTGCATTTAACAAAGAATACTATAATAGAATTTAGGATAATCACAGGTGGGCGTTTATTTGATTATAGACTAGTCAATCCCAAGAAATGTTGTTTGTGTTGTGTCACTGTAAATCCTGACAGCAAGCACTAGTATATAATAAAATGTGTTCTGTCTCTGTTGTAGTGATTTGTGTGGCTTTAAGATCCATCATCTTGGATCTTTAAATGATCTGCCTGATCTAGTAAAACACACTTACAATCATTTGTTTACTCCAAAAATGTGTTAAATGTAGAGATTAGTTCCAAAAAGGATGTGGGTGTAACATAATAATATTTCTGTAGCTCCACAAAGAACTTCTTAGGCAAGTTAATGGTAAATATATGGAAGATTTTACACTTGTCAATGCAACCATTCCTAATTCCTTCTGACATTTTAATATTGTCTAAAAAGCTTGTTGCTACAGCTTAAAGTGTATCTTCTAGCCGGGCCTAGAAAATAAGTTTGAAATAGAATATTTATTGGACCATTTAATCAAGTATGACAAGAAGCCGTGGTGACCACAGCATTTAAACCCGAACATTATCAAAAGCAAATAAAATAAAATAATATTAATGAAAACTGGCAAAAAAAACATAACTCAGTATGGACATTCTCGTAATTACATTTCAAGACACTTTCTCCCCATAGAAACAGAGTATTTTATTATAAACAGAAAAGTGCAGGAGTTTAAAAGTAGACAAAATGAGTGGTGGCCTTGCAGTGTTGAAAATCTGTATTCAAGGTCTATGAAGCACAATATTTCCACTGAGAAACCGTTTATCAGTTACAAATACTTAACACAAAAAAAAAATTTTTTTGATTACACTAAGCATGTGCATAGTGGGGGTACATTAAGATTGTCAAAGGTATTTTTTAATATATAAGCTATATACTATTATGTGCCAGTAGATAAGGTTACAAAGCCACAAAGGTAAAGTTAAACTAAACCATTGGAAAAAAAGGATGTGCATTTTTTTATTGCAGAAGTTATAAGCAAGGTTCCTTCTGCAATAAACAATTTACCTTCCTGTTCACAATCTTTTTTGTAAAGTACACCAAGCTGTACATGCAGTCCCTGCAAGCCAGGAATGAACTAATTGATACAATTACCCCTTTCCAGCTTTTCCAATCAAGATGAATGAAGACTAGGGATAAGCAAGAATGCCTCTGACATTCTCGCGAAAATTTCCTCGAACTTCCAATGGATCCGAGAAATTTAGGTGAACCGATTCCCCGGATCCTTTAGAAGATCGAGGAAATCATTACAGGATGATTCCCACAGCTGCATTTATGAACGCAGCTGTGGGAATCCTCCTGGGTGGGATCCCCGGGCGCTAGAGCTTAAATGAGGACTTGCACAGGATGATTCCCACAGCTGCATTCATTCATGATGAGCACAGCCGCGGTACTCCTGTGTTCCTGGATAGAAAATCTCTGTCAGCTCTGCTCCCCTGATTGCTCTTGTAGGTCACAAAAAATTTGATCTCGACGACGGAATTTACACAGGCCATTGTCGCTTACATGTTCGGTAAGCGAGAACGGCCTGATTCACAGCAAGATCGAATTTTAAAGTCTCACTCGTTCATCCCTAATAAAGACCCAAACCCTGATGAAAATCGGGTATAGATGGAGGTGTCCACAATGGAACAAAGACAGGTGATTGTAATTAAAATATGACATTAGGGCTGATAAGCTTGTTTTATTGGACATTGGCTGTTGATTTCTGCAATAAAATACCACATTATTAAAAAATGTTAACCTCAGTTACGCTTTAGGTTTATGGGAAATAAAAAATTACCCGAAATCTATCGGTCATATAACAGTTAACAAAAACCACAGACTTCCACAGTTGGTTTTGAAAAAAAAACTCATGGACAAGGGATAGTAAAAGGAGAAGCTCTTCTCCGATTTTAAACATTCTATCTTGTACAACCAGAATCCAGCTTTTTTTAAGCTCATTATTGGACTATTTGCACCACATTCCCCAAGCTAAGTAAAATATCCCATTCAAGAGGATAATTCACTTGCTAAGTAAAAATGACAAGAACAAGAGGGCTACCATCTATTTGTATTGGTGTATCTCAGTACAGGTCTACCTGTAGCATGCTTTAACAATCTCATTGTTCCTTGTCAGGTACAAAAATATTTTTTTAATGTAAATTTTTATTGAAGGTTTTACAGCAAAAAACAAATTTTTTGACAAAACAACAAAAAACAAAGACATACGTATACATAATACGAAACTTCCACAGATCTGGTCTTGGTAAAATAGGAGAACCAGTCAAAGTTTATGCAAGTATATAAGCCTGCAAATAAAACATCCACTGCTTCATAAGGGAGCAGGGGTAGGCTGCATTGCTCTCGGCGTCCATGCCAGGTCACAGTAAGAGCGCTATTATTTACCCATTATGTGAGGGATAATATTGATCCAATTCTGACCATATCACCTGGTGCTTGTCCAAACGATCAATTATTCTGGCTGTCAGCAACTCCATTAGCTTAACATCTTGTATGTGTTGGGGGGAAGTCGACTTCCAGTGCAAGGCCCCTAGCTGCCGTTAGCACATACGCCATTAGCTTAGATTGTAGTTTGGGTAAACTTTTAATTAGGAGTCCCAGAAGATATGTGAGTGGGTCCCTGCGTGTGGGGACAGAGAACGTGAGGAATGCATCCACCCTTTCCCACCCTTTTCCAGAATGGGACAATATTCGGACAAGTCCACAGGACATGGAACAGCGACCCCACCTCTTTCCCACACCTCCAGCAAAGATTATTCACTGTTAGGGTGATGGCATGTAGGCGTTCTGGTGTGAAACAATCAGATACATAAATTTTTTTAAAAACCTGTCCTACATTTGGAAAATATTGCTTTCCAAGAAAGTTTTTTCTTAATCTAGCATGCAAACAGAAAATACCTTGCATTTCTTCTTTAACAGACTGTCTCAATATGAGTTTTGAATTTTCATTTCAGTAGTACTATAGCTTTATAGTTGCTGATGAAAAGCTAATGAAGTAACTGACTGACAGACACATTTACTGATACATAACTACAAGGCTGTTTAAGTATACATGGGTCTCCACATATGTTTTCCTTTGCTAAGTGAAACAAAGCTCAATTCATTGGATTCTTGTTAATCATAATGAGTTCTACCAGATGGCTTTCCACAGCTACGTACAGTTTATCAACATTAGGTTTTTAGTTTTGTAATTTGTGTCTACTATTTTAAGGTCATGGAAATCACAAAACATTAAACAGTGCAAGTCATTCTTCTCAAGCTTTCTTTATGAAACCCAGGTTTTGGAATAATTGATGAAACTCATGTTAAACTTTCTTAAACTCAATGGTGGGTGGTGAGCATGTGCCATGATCAGCAAGTACACACGGCATACTTGCCATTTATAGCACAGTGTACAGCTATGGAGGGTCCAAAATCTGTCCTCGTTGTGTCCTTGGAAATTGCCATTTTCACCACCAGCTCCTTTACAGTTGCACTAAACAGTGCATGTGTCATAGAGTGTGGTACTAAAACAAAAACAACACCAAGAGCCAATAGTTTATTTTTTTGACAAAAGAAAATTGCATTTCTTTTTGTATTTTAGGTCTGCCTCTCCCTCCCTGAATTTTTGTTTTTTGAGTTTAGGGCCATTGAAACATACCCTAAAAATTAAAAAAAGATTAACGATATTGGCAAAAGTTTATGCTGACAATGCTAGTGGAGCTATAACAACTTTTGTCTTCAGGAGGGGTTTAATAATTATTTTCTATATTTTTAGATAGCACAAAACAAAATAAACATTGGGCTAAAATATAAAAAGTACTAAACTATATGTATTTTGTAGTTCTTCCATTCTTCATTACTCCATTCGGCCAAATTTTCCATTAAAGTCAAACTTAACTTAGTCTGGTACAAAATGCTGAAAGGCAAAAGAGACAGTAGCCCTGATTTATTAAAGTTTTCCAAGGCTAGAGAGGATACACTTTCATCAGTGAAGCTGGTGTCATCCCCGCCAATAAAAAGCTTCCAAAGCACCCGGGGAAGATGGAAAACATAGTGACAGAAGGGATTGTGGACATTGTAGTATTGGAGATCATTTTGCTGTGTAATCATATCTTAGTGCGCAAATACACACACTTACCTTTAATCCAGCAGAACTGTCGAGAGGTTTCTTCGTTTGGGTCCTGCATCATCCTGGTATCCAACATCTTCTTCTCTCTTCTTCCAGGTTCTTCTTCCTTCGTCATCCGATCTCTCACTGCACTGGCACCAGATCGGGTGACGTAGATGAGGAAAAAGATTCATGATCCTATACATCGCAGTGAGATTGGCAATCTTTTTTTCTTCCAATAAAGAAAGGGCTCCTGATCTCAGGCATGCACCAAAGGAGCATCCAAGAGCCTGCCGGTGTATTATAGGTATCCCGGGAGGCTTCAATCAACACAACGATCAAGACAGAAAAGGGAGGTGCTGCACCCTTTTTTTTAGGGTGTAGCACTTGAAAAATAATACAATTTTTACTTAAATAAAAGGGTTGTCTACCATTCTATGTAAAGTAAAAATTTTGAGTTTAGGTCAGCTTTAGCTTTAGGACAAACACCTCGAGTGTTTAGTTCCATGTTATTGTATAATCTCAACAAAATATAACCACCATTAGAGGAAAACATCAGTCCATTTAAAAACTAATGCAAAATTTTCGTATCTTTGAGTACAACCAGTTAACACTTACAACTTACAAGGGAGTAGATAACATGCAATGTTTATCCCCATCACTCTTACATTTACTCTCAGCAGCATTGCTGTTGCAGCGCTGTACTATATATTCTTAGACTTGTCCCCATTCTTCACCTTTAGTGCTCTGTATTCTTTGATAGAGAAACTCTGTCCAAGAATAAATAGTAGAAGTACAGCACGGCAACCGCAAAATAGCCGAAATTACCAGTAATAGAGGTTTTTTAACGCGATTCGCCGCAAATAAATTCGGATTGAAGCAAATCTTTTTTCGAAAAATTCAGCGAACTGGCCGAATCGCTCATCTCTAATATCTTTCTTACGATTGGATACTAGAAGGAGTATTACTATTTCAACATTTGACCAAACCTCCTGGTATGTATATCGGTAGTTAGACAATGATCCACCAGTTGTTCTACAATAGGATTTGATAAATGACATATTCCGAGTAAAGCGTATTTTAGAATGTTTTATATTCACAAATAATTGCAATTATACTGCATTGAGTTAACTGATGTGCCGCTAAATTGATTGCCCAATTATTTGGTTTTTACCTTTTTTCTTTTTTTGAAATATTGTAATGGTATTGTATATTTGCTATAAATAAAAATATATTAAAGAAAAAAAAAGCTTCCTTTTTCTCCTAAACACTAATTTACATATTATATGTACCCCAGTAACACAAACAGCTGCCTTGGCAGTGAATGGAGTAGGGGGTGGGGCTGGATGCTGTTTTTAACTATTTACAAGAAAACAGTTACATAAAACACTGGCTAAGTCATAGAGGTTAAGCAGTATGATACACATCCACAAAAGTTGCTTATGTGAGCTTAGGTCCACTTAAAAGAATTCATTAGAAGGAAAAAAAATAACATTTCCTTATTTTTTTATCTTGAGTCTTATCATTACATGCATTGTATTTGTTGCACCAACTCATAATCTTTGTCTTGTGAATTTGCATTTCAAAGTATACTGGGTATAATACCACAGAGCCCCTTTCTTTTAGGAACCCCTGCAGATGCATTGGATTTTTTATTGATATAAATTATATGTCCAAAGACCTCCCAATATGTCTCTGCTGGTAAAAAAAAAAAAAGGAGCTTGCTTTAAAATTTAAAGTTGGCCAGTTGGGATGATGACCTTCCTTGAACTTGTCAACTCCATACAACATACTATTGAGCACAGCCACATCTATTCCACCCAAGCCAGTCTTGTTAGGAGTGTGAAAGCTAGCTCAGCTACTAAGTTGGAATTCGGCGCCTAGCATAAAGATTTGGCAGGGCTACACTACAGAGGTATTTTGCAATTATTTTGAGATTATTTATGATCGGCGAATAGTACATTATCATCTAAAGTGAAGCAATCAAAGTTAGCTCTTGGCTAGTATCTCAGTATCTCATTCTAAAAATGCAAATGTATCTAGACAGAAGCTGAACCCAGCTCATAAATATCTATAATTCCTTAAATTAGTACAAGTTTTGAAGGCTAAAACTGAGTGCTCTTTAACCAGTTCTTGCAGCACAGATTAGAAAAATTAAAATTTCCACTTGACATTTATAGTCATTGAAATCAGTTTAAATGTCATTAAGAAGGCGTTAAATTCTAGCACCTTATGATGATACAAATTAAATCAAAATTGCAGCTTAAAAAAAAATCAATCACTGTAATTAAATAGTGTCAACATAGATAGGTTAAAAAATCATATATGTACGTTAAGTTAACTTTACAAAGTTAACAAAGTTCACAAAGAGGGAATTAAACTCCTAATAAACTATGGTCCCAATTGTCTCAATTCTTCTAAACCGTAATGGCAATTTATTAATCCCTGAAACAATATAATACTATGTACTAAAATGTAAGTGAAGACCTAGATTATATTGTATTTTCCTAGAAAAGCAATAAGCAAATTTCAAAGAAACCATGTGCAGGATTGGGTAATATTGCAAGGGAATGGAAATAGAACAATACGGTAATTTGCAGTTATATATATTGTGTATATAAACTACACTGGAGATAGGTAACAGTCAGCACATCACTATTATATAGTCATTGTAAAAGTAATGAATATTTGGTTCCTTAATATATCCGCTTGGTTTCAATCTTTTTAGTGTAACGCAAAGGTCAGCAGAAAGCATGGACTCCTTGCAGAAGGCAATAGGACTGCAAATAGTGCAGAACATGGAGCATGCATATGGATTAGAAATTTGTTGGATAAATAGTATGCATAAAAGGAGCCAACATGTTCCAAAATCATAATAACAGATATAATAGTGGCTATTGAGTTGTGGGTAGCAATTAAACTTGCACTTGCACCAGCACGGTGGCTCAGAGGTAGCACTTTGCAGCGTTAGGTCTCAGGTACGAATTTCGGCCAGGACTCTATCTGCATGGAGTTTGTATTTTATACCCGTGTCTACGTGGGTTTTCTCCGGGTACTCCGGTTTACTCCCATATTCCAAAAACATGCAGTAAGGTTAATTGATTTCCCGCTAAAAATTACCTTAGACTACATTAATGACATATGACTATGGTAGGGACATTAGATTGTGAGCTCCTTTGAGATACAGTTAGTGACACGACTATCATCTTTGTACAGTGCTGCGTAATATGATGGCGCTATATAAATACTGTGTAATAATAATGTTTAATCAGATTTGTTTGGACAAGTTGCTCTTCAAGGAGAAGAGTTTATATGGTTGGAATGTTATTAAACACGACCAATGGTGAGAACTAACTTTCACCAGAGGTCCTTAGAGAGCAAACTTGTGTGCTATTAAGATACTTTTTAAAAAAAAGTATTTTAAAAAAGTTTATTTGCAATAGAAGAGTTTAGACTCAGTAGTGGAAAAAGGAAATTGTTGGGAATTTAGAGGATGTACAAATGAAAGAAGAGATAATAAGGTTAAATGGATCTGAGACGGGGGGAAACAGTAGAAGGAAGGTACCCAAAGCCTCTTTTATATATAAATTACATAGATTCTGTAGCCATCAAAATACAAGCAATGTATATACTGAACCTTTTAACCACCATAAGCAGCCACTGAACCTGATTATTGCATGTATTATATGGATGAAGTAGAAACCATATCCAGGACAGTTGTGATTTACGCTAGGTTCATTCAGACAGCCCAGCAAAAGCAAACAATGCAGAAAGACTACAGCTTGTAAACAGGATTTATATAGCACCAACATATTATGCAGCGCTGTACATTAAATAGGGGTTGCAAATGACAGACAGATACAGACAGTGACACAGGAAGAGGAGAGGACCCTGCCCCGAAGAGCTTACAGTCTAGGAGGTGGGGGAAGTAGGATGTAAGCAAATACCATTCTGGAACAATGTGCTGTGGACTGATGGACTAAATATGGAGTTGTTTGTCCACAGTGAAATTGACATTTTTGATGCAAACTGAAGACAGCATTTCAGGTAAAATCCTATACCAACTGTGAAGCATAGTGATGAAAATGTTATTGCTCTGGGTTGCTTTAGAAAATGGGCAGCTTGCAGCTAGTCAACTATTATTTTTATGTCATATCATATAAATGTGCTGGATGATATTGTGTGGCTCTCTGTCTAAAAGTTACATTTAAAGTGGATATAGATCTTTCAATGTGATAATGGATCAAAAGCAAAATAGGAAACCCGCCAAGTAGCTGCTCAGAAGAAGTGGTCAAAAAATACGCAAGGGAAATGTTAAAGACTAGTGGGCAGTTAATCAAACAAAGATACTCATATAAAGCGGTCATTTACTTTTTTCACAGTACATGACATCAACTTATATTTTTGATGCAGCAGACATTCCTTGTGTTTTACTTAACTTTCAGCACTGTTTGAATATATTTGTAATGTTTTCCTGTTTAAGTATCATCAGTTTTCATGAGGTGTAATTACTTTTTTTTACATGACTGTATTTCTTCTGCTTCATAGTCCATAGGGTGTGCTGGTAATAAGTTGTACAGCATTCACAGAACAAATTCACAGCTTGAATGCTTGAAGGAAAATGTTCACTTAACAAAATTAGGCTTTGTTCACTTCAAACATCAAAAAATGTGCAAGGCAAAATGTTTTGGGTTTTTTCTGCATTATTTTTTTAATTCTCGTGCATATAATTGGAAACTAAAAATAACCGCTGCAATTTTTTTTTTGTGAACATTCTGTAATTATTTAGTAAACCAAATGTCAGTAAGCATATAATAATATTTGTCTTTTATGTTACGTATGCTTTTGTAGATAGTTTGAGGACAGTGTGCCTATAGTTTTCAAGAATTAAACATGCGTTTCTCACTGTAACTATAACTCCATTAAAGCATTTTTAAAATATGTTTGTATTAGAGATCTTTTATCAATTGTACATTTTTATAACAGAAAACTGGACAGCTATATACACAGTTCTAAAACAACTTTTGCATGACAAAACTTTTAAACTTCTCTTTAGCGACCCATGTGATCCTTATACAATAGCTACTATATAGCTTGGAGGGTGATATTTGAATTTACCCTTTGACCCTGTGACTATGGATGACCATCATGAGATGTTGAAGTGTGTGAAACACATGACCAATAGTTTTCCAACGTAAGATTTTTTTCAGGCACAGCTTGATTTTTATCATTGCATATATCTCTCTATGTATCATATCACAGCTTTATTACAAAAATCTTATTCAGAAACATAAACTTCATTGAATTGTCAAATTTATTAAAACAGAAGGTAAGGTGCACTGCTGAGGAGCCACACCTAAACAGGTCAGACGACAAAGAAGATTACTTATCCAAACTTGTGTATGCAAGGGTGAAATGATAACTTGCTTTGGTTAGAGGGGGCATTGGGTAGATATGCACAGATATTGGAGAAAAAGACTCTCAAGGCCTTCAGGGGTTATTATAGAAGCTACAATTATATGCGTAGTATTATTGTTATTATTTGCACTATTTATAGGGTAAAAGAGGGTGGAAAAACTGCAGGGATGGTGAGAAATGGAAGATGTATAGAAGAAAGAAAAGATAACAAATCAGGATAGGGAGGGAAAAGGAATATTTGTGTAACTCTAGCCAGTATAATCATGTGCTATAAAGTTGTTCTTCTTTATGTTTTAATGCTAGCGTAAAATGCTGCTTTATTTTAAGCTCATTTATTAAGCAACACCTCAAACATTTATTTTCAGCAAGGTTGAATACAAGCTTTTGCAGCATCAGGTAACAGGTTAATGTTAAGATTTCAAAAAGTGGTTCATATTGGTAATTTGTAGATAATTTCCTAACAGCCAGACATGAAATAGTGACATCAAGGCAAGTTCCTCTCAAAGTAGGGAAGTAGAGGAAAATAATTTTTAAAAGATCTGGGGCACTCTGCTAACCAATAAATAATTCCAAGTCCTTAGTCCAAGTCTGTTTTGTTTAGCTACACTTTCTAGAAAACTCTTGTTAGAGCGATAACAATATGAATGCTGTGTGCTGCATCCTATTCATAACTTTCTAGTAAGATTGCTTTGTTTTAACATGTTGGTTACCAAGATGTGGTATACAGACTACCAATGATCTGCTTGCTACAGGTGATCCAGTACTCTGATCTATTTATATTAGCATATGTATTTGTCATGGGTGCTAGGCATCTATATTAATGGCATGTGGATGTCATATGCTTTGAACCTTTATCAAACTAGACATACAGCGTATGAAAATAAAAGGGGAGAAAATATTAGGAAAAAGGAAAAATTTTAGATTCAGCACAGCCAGAAATGTAGCAAAGAGAAATATAAATATAGCTGTAACAAAAGCAGCAAAGAATAAGAATCATTGGAAAATGGCAATAATTACATGATTAGATTTGAATTACTTTGCAATGCAATGTACCCTATATGGAAAAGATAATTTATTTTTAATTACTTATCTGTAATTTCATTTAACGTTATATCACCACAAAAAAAGAAATTAAAGCAAAGTAAAGTTTGGCAAACATAAAATGTATCATGATAGTAGTATATCTTGGATTCAAGATTTTCTATGACTGGTAAAAAGAAAAGTATCTCCCTTCTTATGCATTAAAGTGGACCTGTACCTCACCTTGAGCCTTTTTTAAATAAACAATTATGCCTAAGAGCAGACACGATGCCCCTGATTCATCAAGCAAAATCGGATTATCGGTCGCGCATTCGTATTAGCGATCCGGAATCGTGCGCGATCGCGCTATTCAACAACCGGAAAAGCTCGCGCACGGAGCCGCGCTTATCCGACAGCTTTTTACTGGCCAATAAGCTGCTGTTGGTCTCTTTCATGTCAATGTATTATATATATTATAATATATATTATATAATGCATATAAAATCATTTGCTAAACATTTTGTAAAAATATTATTAGTACTTTCTACAAATAAATTAATAAGTTTAATTCTGCTAATATTTTGGCTTCCCTATTTTCTTTCACCCCCTCATCGATATTATACGATTTCATGACATAAACTTTTATGCTTTCATCGCATACCTTATTTTAGTCCCAATGATATAACCCCTGGGTCTCTGAGCTTCTCGGCCCTGATGCAGTTATGGAGCCGGTTCTTGGAAATGTGTGATGCAAATATCAAAATGCAGATGTCAGTCTGGAGGAGTGGATGTTCCTAGGATGATTAGATTGCATGCAGATCACCCTAGGTCAGGGGTGCCCACACTTTTTTGGCTTGCGAGCTACTTTTAAAATGACCAAGTCAAAATGATCCACCAACAATAAAAACTTGGACTTAATAGCTCATTTTGAATGGTGGGGCTTCGTGATCTACTCGCGTTGCCTTTGCGATCTACCGGTGGATGGCCGTCCACCTGTTGGGCACCGCTGCCCTAGGTAATGCCAGCATGTGATGATCAGCTTACATAACTGAAAGAACAGAAATGCAATGAAAGAAATGGGTGAGCAAAGGACAGTTGGACTTTGAAAGAAGAAGTTACTGGATCTTCTCTAGCCAGGAATTAAGGTGGGTTCAATGTGACGTGCTGCAACTGAACACACTATAGGCTTTATTTTTAAAACAGGGAAACTGACATACACCTAAACATTCCCTGGTGGGAATCAATTGCTGCAATTGATATACATTGACCTGAAAGATTCCCACAAGGGAATGTATGGGGAATGTCTGATTCCTTGTTTTATAAATGGAGCCCTATGGGTGTGCAAAAAAAAAATCAGTAATTATAGTTGGGGAAAGGAGCCTGAAAAAGTATGCCAGATTGAAATGAAGAATGGAGTTCAGTATTAATTAAAAAAATGCTCTGATATTTATTCCTAATATAGGTGGATATTTATTGAGACTAAGAAGAAAATGGTCCACCGCATCTATCAGGTAGACCAAGCAAAATTGAAAACCCACAGCAGAGAATATTTATGTTTAATGAGGACAAGTATGACAGGGCATTCTGCAAGCAATTTTTGAAGCACTGCTTAGGTTTTTGTAATATTTTAAAGCATACTCTCGAGAAGTTTTGAACATTAACCTTTCACTGTAAATCATGTTAAAACGACATAGTTTGTCAAAAGAAAAAAACTGCAAGATTAAGCTTCAAAACGGTATAGGACACCTTTGCTTGTGTGTCAGTCTTACATAAATCATTTGTACATTGGCAATAAAATGAAGCCCAGAGATGCCTGCTTACCTATTAGTTGGCCATGGTAGCAATATACGAATACACAACGGAAGGATAAGAACTCCTATTCAGTGTATGTCCTGTGGAATGCTGTAACAATATGATTGATTGATTGCAATGAACTGCTGTAATTAAAACAAAGATAACTACATACAGTGATGAGGCAATGGGGACGTCTTAAATTGTTGAAGGACTTACCATTGGGGAACCACTGCTCAAATAAACATTTCCCTGCTGGATGCTTCTTGACAGGTGATTTAGAGACTGCTTTATAAATATATTTACTACATTATGAACCGGTATAAACATATACAGTATAACCCATTTCTAACTGAAGGCTTTTTGAAAGTGGTACCCTGTCCCCCATCACAATCCTTACATTTCCCATCAATCCAAACAACTTACATGCGGGAAGGATACATCGGCTTGGATCCTTAGTATTGATATTGAACATGACTGTCTACTACCGCATTCGATTACATTTGTAATATTTGTCATTCTTACTTACATTGTGAAAAAGTTTATGGAGTGTGTTGTTTGTTAGTTACAGTCTGCTTAGAATTTAGCAAAAAAGCTAAGAGGATTGGAAGTGTGTATGTAGGCAGGGATGTTGTGATATGGTTATGATTTAGTAAATTTAGGCATGAGGAAACACATCTAGCTAACTTTAGAATACCTAAAACGTCTTAATAACCAAAGTAGCTAATGATTTAAGTGAGAATTTTATTCCACAATTTATCCTTTTGATAATGATACCAAATAGGCTTCTAGCAGCTTTTGCAGTCCTGTATTATGGTGCTATAAAAGAGCAAAAAAAATAAAAAATCAGCAAAGATAGAGGAGGTGGGAGAAATAAATAACTAAATAAACTAATAAAGGTTAGTTATGTGTTATTAAGGTGTTGAATGTTCATTAAATAAAACTGCAACAAGTAACCAATGGCAGTCCACACAGTTCACCTAAAACAGGTGTCTTATATTGTTATGATACCAGTCACAAGTGTACTATCATATAAAATGTCATTTCAGTCCCTTTTTTTGCTCTCTACTTTCATCTGCTCATTACACATAATCAGACTTGTTTACAATATACACAGTTCATTAACAGAATCTATTTCACGTCAATCTGGAAATGTACCCTTGCAGGCAGTTTAAATTTTCACACATGGCAACCTTCACTAAAAATACAGTTAATGTAATTGGCTTGCTCAGCAATTAAACATTAAACCACCAAAGCAAAAATACAAAGACCATATACAGGGCTCCTCTGGTGCACACAGTCATGTATGCCAGAAAAGAAGATAAATACTGTCATTGTATGATTTATTTTTAGAGCACCAACATATTGTGCGGACAAAAATTTGAACAATTATACTTCTACTATATACACATTTATACACGTAAGATGAATGTAATGGCAGCACAGTGGCTCAGTGGTTAGCACTCCGGCCTTTGCAGTGCTAGGTCCCAGATTCGAATCTTGGCCAGGACACTATCTGCATGGAGTTTGCAAGTTCTACCTGTGTCGGTGTGGGTTTCCTCCCAAAAACATGCAGTTAGGTTAATTGGCTTCCCTCTAAAATTGGCCTTAGACTGTATAAATGACATATGACTATGGTAGGGACATTCGATTTGAGGGACAGTTAGTGACATGACTATGGACTTTGTACAGCGCTGCATAATATGATGGTGCTATATAAATACTGAGTAATATAAATGAATATAAGTAATATCAGGTAGAACTGCAAAAAACACAGGGAAAGCAAACAAATGTCTTCAGGGCTGACTGCCACATTTGCTTTTCCTACACATTCATACTTTAGCACTGCCCCAAATACAGTTTACACATTTATTTTATGTGCATGTTTTCTATTATAAAGGTTTTTAAGGTTTTTTTTTTCTAGCAGGTAACTACTACTTCCAACATGATCATGCATCTGAGCTTATCATATTTCAACTCCATGTTCTGTGATCACAATGCAAAATAAAGAGAAGTTTAAGTATTTTCAATTAACATTATAAACATATCCACCTCCCGTCATGGACAATTTTAACTAACCAAACGAAATTAAAATCTGTAGCCTTTCCACTCTGCATATGCTCAGCTGCCGGTACCAGCATATAATAAACCCAACAACTAACTATGGACTATTGCAAAAAACCAAGGTGATGAGAAAAAGATTCACTTTCATGTTAGTGACAGCACTAAACTATCTCATGGAGCAGTAAAAGGAAAATCCCTGAAGGCCATCTTATATCACTTTTAGGAGGTTGGAATCCATGCTGGAAAAAAAGGGGTGGCTGGGACCACTTACAAACTCATGGATGCACCAAATGTAAGCAATGACCCCAATAATTGGTTCAATAGATTGGTTCTTGCTTCTGTGTTAATCCAGGTTCCCAACCTTTTCCTCATCCTTCCATTTATTTAGCAGATCAGCTGACTTTGTCACACAGGATGGTCTACCAAAAAGCATGAGAGTGATGTCCATCAAAATGAATCAGAGCTGAAAAGGTTAACAGTGTCATCCAAAAGACATATAGGGTAGGTGAATCAGTAAGGAGGCATTTTCACAGCTTTTCTGCCCAGAAAAGACCATAAAAAAACATTTTCCTGGTAAAAACAGCACTAGATAATTCTTTAACTATAAATTAATTTCACTTGTCATTTGCAAGAATCAGTGGAATATTTTATGTTTTTACATCATCAGTACTGGCAAGTTTTAGATATATGCAATAATATTATAATAATGAATATAGGTATTCCCCGGGTTACATACAGCGTAGGTTTGTTCTTAAGTTGAATTTGTATGTAAGTCGCAACAGGTACATTATTTGAATAAATGCAATTAGGACAGATGTTTGTCTTAACATAATATTAGTCAGTATGGTGTCACTTACTGTATAAAATCCTCACTGTGAGTAATCACATACAAAGCAAAAAAAAATAAATAAAAATCTTTATGGAGCCTAGACAATCATTAACCTCTGGAGCAAGCTGTGCTTTGATATTCAAAAAGAAACAACTGCAGAGTTTGTCTTGGTCATTAAAGAGTTACAACCAAAAGACTTCTTCTGCAAGTCATGCAAACCACCCCCCTATCAAGCCTCTGTCCTGCCCCCGAGCGAGCAGGGAAGTCCCGTTCATTTATAAGAGTCGTCCGTATGTCAGATGTCGGATATATATATATATAGATATATATATATATACATAAAAATATATATAGAAAAATTTGTATATGCACACATGAAACATGTACAGATCACTACTTTTGTTACTCCATTTTTTGTCACTTTCAGAAGAAAAAAGAATTTCACAGAAATGTAGCTGTAGTGGCTCCTAGCACACGCTTACTGGTACTACATCCAGGTACCAAAATCAAGATAAGGGTGTTTGAAACAAAAATCACTAGTCCTTATTGTTGTCTATAACATTTTCTACTGGAAAACACTAAATGGCAGTCACTTGATCAATCTAGCAACCACCATTTTCTGCAAAATGTAGCTAAAAAGCCACTTATATAAATGGAACAAGTAGAAAAAATGAGCTATTTTTATATATAAATGCCATTTTTCTGTTTGCTGTATTATAAATGAGTTCTGCAGTGTGTGCTTTCTTTATAGTATAACTGTATAGTGATTTTGTTATATATTTTCCTGATCTGCCAAGAATGATTGGAAGCAGACTTTTTATTAATGATAAGTGTTACGTGGTTAAATACATAGTTTTGTGTGCAGGTTCTTCCCACCACTTACTGTGTCACAAAAGCAGCAGCAGAATCACTTTAAATGCTAAGAATAGAAGCTGAACAAACACAAATATCAAGCTTAACTACTTCTAAGTGCTCTTCCTGGTACCTGTGGGCCTAATAAAAACCGAATGTTTCTTGGTGCATTGGCAGCAGCTTCATTAGTGCCATATATCTAATTGTGTCCATGGTGAGCAAAATGATTTCATTAGGCATTGTATCCCATTATAAAGGTGGCACTGAGCCCAGCCACAATCCCCATGTTCTGGTTACCTGCAATTGTACAGTTAAATATTTTACATGGCAAATTATATTACTAAAAAAGAAAAAATGAAAGCACATGATTGTGAAAGAAATATCATGGCTAGCATTTCTGATTTGTTTTTATAAGTGAAAGACCTAGAATTGTCATTTTATTCCTATCTTCAATATCTACAGAGTCAATGACCTAGAGCAAGCTTGCGGCCCTTAAAGACGGAAAAGCTGGAGCTCTCGTCATGCACACTTCTTTTAGACCAGTGAAGCCGGCATTAGGATAACAGGATAACATCTCCCACAGGGAGCTGCAAGCTCTTGTAATTCCCATAAGCTTCAGTGTTTTGGCTATTTACCAGATCTTAAAGATCAGTGGTGACCAAAGTAAATTATTTATAGGCTTATAGGAAGCAGTGAAGGAAAATAAAGTAAAGCCCATATTAAAATGCCTATACTATAAACACAGGTATTAACAAATGTCTGCAAATCCTAAACATTTGTGTAATGCGCCTGGGCACACAAACCACAACCAACTCCAGACCAACTTCAATCAGGCTTTATTCAGTGTCATAAAGCACAGCAAGGGTTAAATCCAAACAAGCAAAGTACAAGAGGGTAAGGCAAATACAGGTCAAGAACAATCCGAGGTCAGGGCTGGCAGCAGGCAGAATGGTCAGTAACAATCCGAGGTCAGGGCAGGCAGAGTTCAAGCAGAGTCAACTTCAGACCAGGTCACTATGGAGATGACAAAAGCAGGTAAACTTAACCAACACAATGACGCACCCAAGCACACTGAGTTCACAGAGGCTTATAGCGGGCAATGGTGTACAGGACAGGCTCTCCTTAAATGGCCAGAGTGACCAATGGCCTTGCGCCACCTGGTGCCGTCTGATAGGAGACTAACTGAATCCATGCCCTCGGGGGGTACAAGAGGGACGCCTAGGACGTGCACTACTTTGCACATGCAAAGGAGTGCTGAGAGCAGGATTTTCAGTAACCACATCTGAAGGGATGCTGCCTGGCTGAACAGTAGTTTGGCCAGGACGGATCCCTCCGCCTGCAGAGAGAGACAAGCTGCGAGCAGAGCAGTAGCCTCGGCCATGCTGCCTGCTACAGCGGTGTCTCCCTCTGTGGCTGGGATCCCCAGGGACACTGCGGGCTCGCAGGACGGGTAAGTTCCTTACAATTTGTGCCCAAAAATGCTCCTCGATGCCTAGCTGTGGATATGCTACTACTACTCCGAACTAGAACTCAACCTTTTTTATTTTTTTGGCATATTACATAACATAGAACAAGTTTTAGCAAAAAGTCAGCTGGATGGGAGTCAGACAGGAGTTGCAGTGTTAGGTCAGGTTTTTTTTTTAGTTTTCAGAAAAGGATATCTAAATCAATAATACAGATCTCTACATCAATAATATATTTATATATATTTTTGTTTATTATTTGCATATACTATATCAGTGGTCGCCAACTAAGTTTACTGGCTCCGGACTGCGCATGTGTGGGGAGCCGTGTGTCACTCAAAGGGGCAGAAACTTCCCCTATAGTGACATCATGATCCCAGAACCTGCCCACTCTGCCATCGCAGATCTGAGCTTGCGTTGGGAGAGTGGGCAGGTTATGTCCAGAGACAGAACCCGCCCACTTCCCTGAGCCTGCGACCTGGACAGAGGACATGGTCCGCGGCTCTGGCCAGTGCACCCCCCTAGTGGGGTCTTTCTCCTGGCCCCGCTCAGGGGGGCGCCTTGGGGTTCCACCAAAATTTTCTTGCAGACCGCCAGACGGTGAGTGCTGTACTATATCAAGCAAGTATGTTGATATATAATGAAAAACAACTTTTGCTATTTAAAATAATCAGGAGGTTGAAATATGTACATTTTTTAATGGAGAATAATCAAAATAAAATGTTGTGATTTTGATATTATTGATGTAGATATCTTAAAAAAAAAAAACTCATTGTTTGGTGCCATATTATATGATAAAATTACTATATTATGCAGTAAAAGAAAGAAAGAAGTCCCCCTAGTAATAGTAAACTAAAAACAGCCACATCACAAGATTCAACATATAGGGAATTTTTTTGGAGAAGAAAGATTTGATAAACTGGACTTTCTCATGAATGGCACATCAGTGTCACAAATATACTGAGGAAGCAACCTTAAGTGTTGCGAAACGTGTCAAAAGAAGGTTACCTTTTTCTCTTCTGCTTGGTAAAAACCAACTATCTTGATGGAAATGATTTTAGGGAAGTATGTAACTAAATTTGTGACACTGCTATACCAATCATGAGCTTTTGTGAAACTTTTATGACTTTTAAATGTTATTTTGTACATTGTGTGTTCTAATGTTTCATATAAAATGTATTGAATTTTAATGATATAGCCCTTGAAAGTCCCGCTTTCCAAATCTTTCTTCTCCAAAAATATTCCCTATATGATAATATTACTAACTTCTGTACTGCATATGGTAAGTGACAATAATTTTGTATGTTTTCTAACATCCTAGAAAAGATATAACAGGTATAAAAAATAGCAAAGAATGCCATATTTAATCATTCACACCTAATATAAACCAACATAAATTGCCAAATTACAATGGGGTCATCTGAATGGTGTCCCAAAGAAAACACATCACCTTTTTGTTGCCTTAACAGAAAAAGTTCCAATACATAGCTGAGTGTTAGAATACCTATGACATTTCTATTATCTTTACAGAGGATGGGAAAAAAGACCAAAGATTTTGCCTGAAATAAACAGTTCATTATAGTAAGAGAATGGCCTGCAGCTTTAGGTAGGTTCACTGAAGGGCAGTAGAGCAGAGAATTAGTGGCTGGTAGCAACAGCTATATAAATTGACATTTTAATAATTTTGGTTTGTACTGATTTTTTCATTCTTACTAACTCATGACTTTTAACATATTGTGATTAAAAGGAAAATCCACTGGGAGAAATACATAAATTTCCATTTCTGTACTTTAAATAGGCTAGAATTCTGCTTGTTCTTGTCTGTCAATTATTTTTGCAAAGCAAGGAAATAAGATAGAAGTCAGTACACCTAATTTGTATTTATTTTCTAGAAGAGAGACATAATTGTAGTATAGTCAGTGGAATAGCATCATATCTAGGAGGATCATATCAGAAGGAAAGGTCAACAACTGCAGCCCCAATACTTTCATACATTCTCATTACAGATTTTCTTTTCTATAGAGATAATTTGACAATGATGAGTCAAATTATTAATAATATGTGGTTTGACATAGGGACACATTTAAGCAGTTATCTTTCTACATACTAGTAAGTGCTAATGCAATACCTAAAACAGAACAAAACCCAAAATAAAAAATTCACACTTTCCCCCTAAACCCGCAGATCCCGTGATCACACTGGACCTTCCCTCCATAGGGTCCCTTGTCATCCTGGTATCCCCCTTTGTCCCGGCATGGAGGAAGCACCAGACACCGACATTTTTTTACCTTCTTCCGTCACCAGATTTCGCACTGTGAAGACGCGAAATCAGGAGACGTAGATGGGGATAAAAGAGTGCTGATCTCACTGCGCATGCGTGAGATTGGCATTTTTTTCTTATTAAAGTAACGGCTCCTTCTGAGCATGCTTGAGATTGGGCATGAGCAGAAGGAGCAGCCGGGAGCGTGAAAGGGTATCCCAGGAGGCCATCAAGACAAAAAAAAAAGGGTTTTGCATTAAAAAAAGTATTTTTTTTTTTATTCAAAAGGGCTATCTACTATTTTGTGTAAAGTAAAAATTTTGAGTTAAGTTCTCTTTAATGCTCTTCTGGTTATATACATAGAACCCTGTTCTGTAAGCAGTGGAGGTAAAGTGTAAGGAGTAGTAAATAGCACTAAAGAAGACAAGTAGCACAATGCAGAAGACCCACCAGTTTTTGTTTTTCTATATTGAAAAACTGTGCAGGGTAGCAGGGTGCAGAATATAAGGAGTATATAACATACAGTACAACAGCAATTTAGAATACCTAATGCATATCATAATGCTATGTAGTCACTGTCATCCAGATTGATTTGCAGCTTAAGGGGTTGAACCCATCGGCTATTGGTGGCCACATTGTTCTCGTGCCAGAATAGATATTTACAGTTGAAAATTTCAGAATATACCCGAAATCATGTCATCTGCAATATACCAGTGTGCAGAATTTTTGCACATGTCCAGAGCACTTAGACTTTTAGCTTGGCTCTTGAATACTTAGCAGCCACAGCCACTAATCATCCTGCCAGTTTAAAAAAGCAAAAGCTTTCTAAATATGTCCAGTGTATGACTTGTGAAAACTGAAACGAATGATAAAACAGGTTCCTTGTCGAGTGTTTACTTTTATTCTTCAATCCACTCTAAAAAAATAAATAGGAACCTAGGTATTATATGTGCAATAAATTATCTGATTCATGAATGCGTCACTCACCTCAATTCATATTTTGAATTCCTTCAACTCACATCGTCAATTTAATATGACACAATAAAATACAAATAAATGCCCCCATCAAAATCAAAAGCTGATCTTTTATTCTAAATTGGTGGGAAGCCTGGGAAAACCAGACGTCTTCTTCTATTATGTTGTCTAACATTTAGCTGGAGGGGCGAACTGGTGTCACCATTCTCAGTATAACGGGTGATCATCCATAATCATTATTACAAAGTATTTATAAAGCGCCATCATATTACGCTGCGCTGTAAAAAATCTATAGTCGTGCCACTAGCTGTTCCCCAAAGGAGCTTACAATCTAATGTCCCTACCATAGTCATATATCATCAATGTAGCCTAAGGTCAATTTTTAGGGGAAGCCAATTAACCTCACTGAATGTTTTTTTTTTAAATGTGGGAGGAAACCCACGTAGACATGGGGAAAACCTGCAAACTCCATGCAGATAATGTCCTGGTTCAGAATCAAACCTAGGACCTAGCTGTAAGGAACTTACCCGTCCTGCGAGCCCGTGGTGTCCCTGGGGGTCCCAGCCACAGAGGGAGACGCCGCTGTAGCAGGCAGCATGGCCGAGGCTGCTGCTCTGCTCCCAGCTTGTCTCTCTCTGCAGGCGGAGGGATCCGTCCTAGCCGAACTACTGTTCAGCCAGGCGGCATCCCTTGCATCCCTTCGGATGTGGTTACTGAAACTCCTGCTCTCAGCACTCCTTTGCATTTGCAAAGTAGTGCACGTCCTAGGGGTGCTGTGGGAAGAGGTGCACGTGCTACAATGCACCCCTCTTGTAGCCCCCGAGGGCGTGGCACTTGGCTGCCTCGCCCCGGGGCGGGACATAGTTAGTTTGAATTCCCTGCGGCCAATCGGCCGTAGGGGATTCAGTGAGTCTCCTATCAGAGGGTGCCAGGTGGCGCAAGGTCATTGGTCACTCTGGTCATTTAAGGAGAGCCTGTCCTGTACACCATTGCCCGCTATAAGCCTCTGTGAACACAGTGTGCTTGGGTGCGTCCTTGTGTTGGTTAAGTTTACCTGCCTTTGTCATCTCCATAGTGACCTGGTCTGAAGTTGAAGTGACCTGGTCTGAAGTACTTGCTTGTTTGGACTTAACCCTTGCTGTGCTTTATGACATTGAATAAAGCCTGATTGAAGGATATCTGGAGTTGGTTGTGGTTTGTGTGCCCAGGCGCATTACACTAGCGCTGCAAAGGTGCTAACCCCTGAGCCACCTCGCTGGTGAGATTCTGAGAATAGATGACTTGGGTTTTACCAAACTAATCCCCTTCAGTCTATGCAGCGCTCAACATTTTCTACATCATGACTGTTAGTGACTGAGCTTTCCTCCCTTTTCCGTAGACCACTGGAAAACTTTTCAGTTGTCTTGTTTCTTGTGCTCTCTCTCTGGCATGGTTTCCCTACTTTTTTCTTACTTTTTATTCTTACTTTTTATTATTACGTCATAATACATTTTCAATAAAGTATTATAAACACTGGACATGGTCAGAGTATAAATGCCACCTCAACCTGGGTTAAAGTATATTAAAAGAAGACTTGGAGTTGCACTTTTAAAAATCTAGAATCAGGCATGTTACTATTGAAGAAAGGGACTGGCTATAATCAATAATCCCTCCTAATGCCTGATTGTTCTGGGTATCTGCAGTAGGAAGAGAAGAAAAAGAAGATGGCAGTGCCTTGCAAGGGAATGGGGGCCGGTGAGTATTGTGGGATTAAATGCTCTCTAAACACATTCAGTGAAACCAGTTGGAATTAGATTTGTATTAACCCTTTTTTCTTTCCTTGCCTTGGTTTTCTGTCCCCTCTCTTTTTTTCTTTTAATTCTAACTACAGTGGTACCTCGCTATAAATCTGCTTTGGAATAAGTCCAACTTGGTATAAGTCCTGTTTGGACACCTAAATTTTTGCTTGGTATACAACCTTTGTGCTAGAACTTGTATGGGTCAAAATGAGTCATAACACCGCGCGTCACCCTTATTTACCTCTCTGGAGACAAAGCCACGACTGCCCACGAGCGTCAGTACGCCAGTTGCTACCATTCAGTGAACAACCCGCGCTATAATGTGAAATACATAACATCTCCTCCTCCCTTCTCAGCACCATCCTAGTAGGCACTCCATTCTTCTCAATATGGTAAAGTGAGGTTACATTTTCATTTATTTCATCTAATTGCGTTTGTATTTATGTATTTTAGTATTAAGCAGTGTTTAAGTTATTTCATACAGTCCCATCAATGTTTAATATGCCAATAACTATAGGATTTTTTTTCATTTTCCTTTTACTTCTTATGGAAAAAAATTTGGTATAAATCCTGTTTGGTATAAATCCAACGATCTGGAATGGATTAAGGACTTATACCAAGGTACCACTGTACTCTGGAATACCCCCCCCCCCCCTCCCCCATTTATGGGCTATGCACATTTTGAGTGTTCATCTTTCTAGCAGTTTCAGGTATTCTGTATCGAATTGATGAGTCTAAGTGGATATGGAGATGACGTGGCACATTGCTTTGTTTCTCTGGAATATTTTTCTCACTTTGTTGTATGTCCTGCAATCCATTGTCAAAGTTTTTACTTACCTTTTAAATAAAGAATGTTTTTTAAAAAATGTCCATATTTTGTTCTTAGTTTAAATCACAAAGGATGGCTTCAGGATTCTTTTACAAAATAAAGCTGCATACAGCATTGTATATTTATATTTTATATTTTATATTGTATATCATATTTTTCAATAGTGTTATGCTGGTCTGGGAGAACAAGTACCTTGGTACATTTTCAAATCATCTGAAGAAATGGGGTGGGGAAACATTCTATGAAATAATCCTTCAATAAAACGTTTATGAGTTTGCTCAGCCCTGGAGGCAGAAGATTGATCCAAAAAACTAGGAAGTGTCTCCAACCGAGCATGGTTGGTTCAATATGTTTCGTTCTACCTAACAAAACCTAAAGACAAAATATTACATTTCAACCCAACACTGTTTTCATGTTCACAAAATGGAACAGGAATGGTCACAGTATAATTTAATTATTCAAACAGAACAGTTTTTTGAACATTATCGACCATTAGTACTCCCCATAGTTTTCTTGTGGACATGCTCATGTTCCCAAATGCTTTCAACAACAATTTAAACAAATAATTGAAACCTAAAACTATTATTCTTATATTTTTCTTTACCTGGTTCTTCTTTTTCACCCTCAAAAGCATGCTTACAATATTTTTTTTATTATTATTATTATTATTAAACAGGATTTATTTAGCGCCAACAATATTACGCAGCGCTGTACATTAAATAGGGGATGCAAATGACAGACAGATACAGACATTGATACAGGAGGAGAGCACCCTGCCCAGAAGAGCTTACAATCAATATTAAAAAAATTACTTATTTTAACCCTGTGACATCGTCATTGGAGTTTCTCTATTAATGCAAGCAAACTGTGTATAGTTGGGGACTGTCATCGTGCTGTACATAGTTTGTATAGGAAGATATAGTAACCTGCAAATACAAAATTCAAAAGGTGTCAATAGGAAGACAAAAACATTGCAATTTATATTGTTTTAAACGTTGCATTATGATTTTAGTTACAAAATACCATTAAAAAAAGCGTAATTCATTAACTGTTTACCTTTTAATCATAAAGTCAGGGTAAACTTCATTCATGATCTGTATGTGCAGAGAACTGAGGACATTGAATGGCGGGGAACTTGTTAAATAAACTTTTTTTTTTAAATGTAAATAAAATTGTGACATGTTCAAATTTGTCCATTCACAGGAATGGAGAATCTCAGGATCACAACCTCTGATTCCTCAGTGTATATCAGTATTATATTTTTTGTAAAAAATCACTCTGCAAATGAGGACTGCAGACTGTGTTGTTTACCTTTATAGAGTGTTCCCACTGTAAACTGTGGTAAATACAAAGAAATTCTGGAGAACTGTGGAAAACTATTTAAATAAAGTAATATAAAAAGGAGAAGTATGAGCTGTAAAATAATGGTGGTTTCTGCCTTACTATGCTATGAGACAGCAGCAGCAGCCCTGAGAAGCTACTAACAGCTGCAACAATTACTCTTGAGTCTCTTCCTCAGTACAAAACTGACACGGGTAGCTGTGAAGCTCTGTCTTCTCTAACACAGCGGTTCCCAACCTGTGGTTCATGGCTCTGGCCGGTGCACCCCCCAGCGAGGTCAGGAGAAGGACCCCAATTGGGTGGCGCACCGGCCAGAGCCGCAGACCATGTCCCCCGTATGCATCACAGGCTCAGGGTGATAGAGGGGGTAAGACCTGCTGAGACCTGCGATGGGAGAGTGGGCAGGTTCTGGCATCTGGGGGAAGTTTCTTCCATTTTAAGTAGCACACGGCTCCCCACACATGCGGGGTCCGAAGTCAATAAATTTAGTGGTCCGTGATGTCCAAAGGGTTGGGGACCACTGCTCCAACATACTCTTTCCCTACACTTATCAAGAGCATGATCCAGAATCAAAACAGAATTCCCAGTTTGTTGCTTATACAGGGGCAGGGGCTGAATTAATAATAAATCTTGTTGGTTGCTGGCTCAGTATGCTTTGTGGTGACCCTGGGAACACTCAATTGATTGAAAAGAATCCCTGGATACATTTTTGCTGCATGGCAAAAATGATTACCATTCATCGAATCAGATTTTCCAGATGAAATCATTTTTGCAAGAGTTCACAATAACACATAACAATCAGCTGCAACTAAAACACTGACACTTTACAATCCCCAAAATCATTTCACTAAAGGGTTCTACAACATAATCATCACAAAGGAAAAAAAACTGGAAACACCATGTGAACTTCTGGAAGAGAAACTGAAGTCTCCAGTGCAGTAAGAGAAGCAGAATTCCAGTCTCATCTTTTCTGCAATTAAATCATAAGAGGTGAGCTTTATTCTAAGTATTCCTCTGCTAATGCTGCAGGGCTTTACAATACTCTGCTGAAGTGACACTTCACCCTATTGCCTCTGACTTACTTCTTAACTAGATGGCATCAAGGGTCACCCAGTCCCTCTAGCTATCCCGAACACACCACCATAATCATACAGGTGACATAATAATTGATGGTCTTTTAATTCATGGATTTGATGAATGTCTTAGTACAGGGGAGACGCTTGTATTATAGCAATCCAGAAATCCTGACGGTATCTTAAATTAACTGCTACTAGAATACAAGGAATTGAAGTTAAACAGATCTAATGGATATCATTTTAATTAACAACAAGCAGCAAAATATTACTCCTAACATAAAACCTGCTCCCTGTACTGCTCACAACATAAAAGGGTCAAAAACCTTTTATTATTAAATATAAAATGGGTTTGTTTTTTTTCCCTAAAGAATTTACTGTACTAATCACCTAGAATGGTACCTACCAATGTAGGTAATGAGTCCTAATAATATAGCCCCAGACAGTTTTAGTGGAACTGTTGATAGAATGGCAATAATAGTAGGTCTTTCTAAAACTGTATATTTTATACCAGTATTTATTGGTACTTTACCTCCTAATGAATTGCTTGTGCTTTTTTTCATGTTTTTTTGTTTAAAAAAAGCTTAGCTGTGTATTTTAGTGTATAGAAATAGGATAAATGCATGTAACTAAAAAAGGTTCATATACAGTGACTGTATATTTAGAGTAATTTATTATTAATAACCATGTTTGAACCATATGCATGTATATGTATATGTACAGAACCATATATATATATATATATATATATATATATCTTGGACATATAGGTGCTCATTTAAGTTGCATGCAAGGAGGTAAATTGCTTGGTACCCCTCTACAAGTGGTATTCCCCCCTTAGAGGGTAGGTACATTAAGCAGTAGTTTTCCTACTCTTGAATCACTGCAGGCCTTTGCTGAGGGCACCTTGCTGCATCAGGCCAGACCATATCAATGTCAAGCTAGCTTCCCAGTGTGATCATTTCCCCGGAAATGTCTAGGTTACATACAATTCAAAATGGCCTGTGCCAACAATTTTTATTTTAGGTAAAGGCTTTGCATATAAAATAGCTGTGCATGTGTTTTGTATTGTTTTTTGTATTTTTTTTTTGTCTCATAATAAAACAATTAAATAGCTAGAAAATGAAATGTGTTTTTATGTAGTCACCTCTGAAAAAAGCTCAATGTCATAGCCCACCAAGGTTTTCTTTCCTGATCATTTAGCAAAAGGAAACTCAGATTTTTTAAGTACCAATTATTTAGAATTACTGTGAAAGGTTAGATCACATTTGCATTACCTTTCATCCCAATGTGCTCAGAGATAAACCACATTATCATGAAAATAGAGCAAGTTTATTTTTATTGATCAGCAAGGATGGAATTTCAGTTTTGGTGTTTTATTTTTTTACCCATGAAATAGTACAGCAGAATCACAGTGCCATCTTGTGGAAAACAACAATATTACCAAAGGTTTTATAAATTGACACTAATGATCTATAATGACACTATGATGAGTAAATTCATGCTGTATTTATATAGAATGGCACATAGAGGTAGTCAGCAGGTTACATACGAGATAAGGACTGTAGGTTTGTTCTTAAGTTGAATTTGTATGTAAGTCGGAACAGGTACATTATTTTAATAAATGCAATTAGGACAGATGTTTGTCTCAACATAATATTAGGCAGCGTGGTGTCTGTTACTGTATAAAATCCTCACAGTAAGCTAATCACAAACAAAGCAAAAAAAGCCTAGACATGTATTTACTTCTGGAGCAAGCTGTGCTTTGATATGCAAAAAGAAACAACTGCAGAGTTTGTCTTGGTCATTAACGAGTACCAAGATGTTGCAGAAAAGCTTAAAGCCTAGGATCACTCACAACCTCAGCTGTGTTTAGCAAAAGATTTCTTCTGCAAGTCATTCAAACTGCCCCCTCCCCCCATCAAGCCTCCGTCCCGCACACGAGTGAGCAGGGAAATCCCGTTCGTACAAATATGTATACATAATTACCATTATATTGAGAACAGAGTAACTCTTTTGTAAGGGACGCTATTATAAAAAATTAATTTTCGGAGAACTGTATAAGATAAATACAAATATTGGTAGTATTTAGACACGTATAATAATTTTGTTGTATTTAAAATGCCTTTAATTTTTTCTACCTTTACATGCAAACCAACAGCTAAACTAGCATAAATACTGTGACCCAAGGTAGAGATAAAATATAACATTGAGTTGTTTAAAAAGTTACAATAAAAGTTTCTTTTTAACAAAATTCAAAACACATGAGTATGGCATGGCAGTGTTATAGTTTGAAGAAAAATGTAATTATTTGTTTTATTTCATTTCTAAACAGTACTGTTTTAAAATAAATATAAAACAACACTTATTTAAAAACAAGGACAACATAATACATACTTATTTTGAAACAGTACTGTTACAGACCCCTGAAATATGTATATCATTGTTCATTGACATTGATAAAGAGGTACTTTGTGAATACAATTTATTTTTACAACCATTGTGTTGTTGCACAGTGTTATTGTTTGTCAAAACCTCCTAAGAAATGAATTTTGTTGAATAGCTTAGCCTGCATAATATATATATAAACTTGTAATATGGTCTTGGTCTTTTCCCTATGTAATTTTTCCAGTGCTCCCATGACAAAAATACTTGTTTTACCCTCTGTATTTTGTCTAAAGTTGAAAAGCATGTTCTCTCTATGGGCATATAGGCCATGAAGTTGGAAGAGTTATGATCTGACCTGTTACACCCAGTAGGAATAAATCCACCATTGGCTCATGTTCTAAATCTTCCTCTTCACAAGAATACCACTCCCAACTGGTACCAACTTATACATCAGATATGAAACTATAATATCTATAATACTACTTGTACGACAAGGTATCATGATATACGATATTCCAAGGTGAATGTTATAGATTTCTATATGTGGTAAAACAAATACTAAATATGTTTCTCTGATACTGTAGATGGTAAAAATATAATATTACTGTATATGTATACTTACAGACATATGTTACTTGGATAGTATTTACATACATTAACAGTATGTCGTTTATTAAACACTAGGACTAATAGCCATATGGATATAGAGTATGTATTTCGTACTTTTGGTGCCTATTTTATTTTAATGATATTTAATGATTTATTTTTGGATATTATGAGAAAATGCATCCGTTTTCCTATTTTGCTTACACATAGAGACTTTACAATTGTTTCAAACAACAAACCCCTGAGGAAGCCATTATCTTGCGAAACGTGTCGGCAAATAGGACCAAAAGAGGTCCTTTGTAGAGTACTTACCCTTTATTGTAAGGTATTAGGAAAACCAATGTCTAGCATGTACATCCCAACCTTGTGATAATACAACAAGAGTTGGGATGAAATGATATATTCTTGTGTATCTTTATAATTATGTATGGATCAACATTGCACAAATACATAATTACCATTTTGTATTGAATATCGAGCCTCAAACCTCCTTCTTTTCTCCTTTCACTAACTTTTATAAAAACTACCTAAAATAATGTTAATTATAATTATATTTTTGTTTAATTATGCTTATTTGTATAGCTTGAGTATGTTATATTTCATAGCATGAATATCAGAATGGACATTAGATTTGATTTTTGATGAACTTTTTTTTGGTATTTTTGTATTGAATCTCGAGCCTCAAACCTCTTTCTTTTCTCTATTCGCCGATTTTTATAAACACTACGTAGTAATAGAGGTGGCTCAAACTGTATGCCAAGGTAAAGGAAAGAACCAATCTCCACTACTAAATTATTGTAGGTAGTCCTACAGACATATGTACAGTTTGCAAAAGTATATTAAACAAACTTGCTATTGATGCATGGACAAGAGAAACACAACAAATGATAGTTCTGGTTGCAATGAACCAGGCTCCTAGTGTTGATACTGAATATTTTGGACAATCTAAATAAAAACAACTGTTATAAGGGAAGTACAAAGGAATAATCTATAGTTAGCTCATTTTTAACTTTTTAGTTGAGTTTGGTGTGATTTTCTTACTTTTGTCGCGATAGTTATTTGGAAATGGCTTGACTTGAATGTAGGATAATATTGTAGCTAGGTGTTGGTTACATCTTGATTGAAGGGTTATTGATGCGTGACATTAGACAAGTGGATCTACAGCTTATTGAGGACAAAGATATATTACTTTTAAGACTCGGATAGAATTTTAATAGGTTTGTTAGGTGAGCTTTAATTCATTAAAAAAAAATTGTACTTAATGCAGACTTTAAATTGGTGCTATTTTGAAATGTTCCACTTGGGAATTACAAAAATTGCAAAATGTCTTGTCTGGAAAGGTCTGTACCCACTGCAACAGATCCTACACTGCAAATAATTGCCTTGCAGAGACAGAATAGTCTCCCATTCCATAAAATGATCTGTGACTGCTGGTATTCAGCTTTACATATTCTGGACCACATATATGAGCAAGTGGTAATCTAATTTATTGTAACATGGCACAAAGCTTATTTATGAAACTTGTTGTTGAAGCCTATGGACAAAGCAGAAGCAGAAGAATCAATTATGTCATTTTGTATTAGAGTCTTGATTCATTTGATGCAGCAAGGGTAAGAGTTGGAAGACTCTCCCTTTTTGCCTTATAGCCATGGAGGTCTTTGTTGAGTGTGGGACTTGTATGGGGGGCATCCACTGCAGCAGAAGGTAGAGAAACACAGGCTATATGAAGATTTGTATGTCATTTGATTCATATCAAGATAAATGTTTGTCTGTTTATAGTTCTGAAATTATATTTTTGAATAAACATTAAAACTTTTAAATTGTTTTGTCACATTGATAGAAGCCCACAATAGAGAAAATGAATTTACCACCCGACCATTAAACCCGACCGACCTTGGTCCGGGTTTATCGATTTTACAAAAATCGATAAACCCAAACTTTTCTCACTGTTTAAATCCCCTCACTTACCTGGTCCCTGCTGCGATGATCCGTTCTGTCCAGCGTCGATCGCTAAAAAAAAAATACTCACCTTCTCCCCGCAGCTCCTCCGGACACGTCGTCTGTCTTCTTTCTTCATCCGGCGAGTGCGGTGACAAAATACATATGAAGATTGCATATAACTTCCTTCAAGAGGAAATGTTTAGTTTGCCTTAGGATCCTTTTCACATTTCTGTAAGGTGCCAAGCAGTATAAATAAATGCTCCCATTGGATCTTATATTTATGATGAAACAAATGCAAATATGGTAATTTTTTTCCCATCTGTTCACAAATTTCTTAGCATGTAATTCTTGCTGTTATTCAGCATTCAGTTCTTCTAATACCATAATTGTTTTTTAATTTACTTTGTAAGTCACTAACAGATGGGTAAGTAGTAGAGAGCCAGAAATTCATTATTAATCTAGAAAATTTGAATCCAATCTAATAACCTGGTAATAGACTTCCCAGTGGTTGATCAAGAGGGTGTTAAATGCCGCCTCACATCAAGAACAGATTAATAGATTGGTGTAAACATAGGGACAGAAAACAATAAATGGCTCTGGAAGACTCCATTTTATCCATACCACTAAATGGGCACCAAACTTTGGACTCCCTCACATGAGTCAGGTAGTAATTTATAGGTAGCACCCTTCAAGTAATTAAAATATTTTTTCTGATTCTAAACCACAGGCATACCCATCCCCATTATCTCCAACATTCAGCCATCCAAATTTTTCACCAGGTCTCACAAACCCTATTTTAAAAGAATGAGCAAAATAAGAAATATTCAGGACACACCATTGATTCTCTTTCTCAGTGTGATCCTCTATTGCAGATTTGCACACAGAACACTCACTACCTGCCCTGTGTTTCTGACGATCAATATAGCTCAATCGTTTCCTGCACTCCTTGCCTCCTCCACCACAATTTCAACGACCATTTTCACCATTGGAAGTCATCAGTCATTCCTCGGATCCTGTACAAGGAACAATATCAAGGCCGTACCATGTATTACAGGCAGATCTACATCCATCACACCCTCTTTTCATTGCAAAGTGGGATGTGAGCTCCAAACGGAATTCTCCCCAGAAATAATTGAAACGATTTTGCATTTTAGTCACAAAGCTTCATTTAGTAATATATAAAAATCTCACAAGATGTTACAGGACACGAACACTCCTAATTATTACATTCCCACAGGCCAGTGCAGTTTGCTGGCGGTGTCATTAAGAATCAGGCACTATGCTTCACATATTATGGAGATGTTCAGTACTCCCTTTTGGTCCAAAGCACCTGAAATTATGTGCCACGAAACTGGTATTATCATCGTTAGCAATCCAGCATTAGCCCTACTACATGTGACCACTATGTCCAGGAAAAAGATATAAAAAATCTTTGCTGGGTCATTTACTCATGGCAGCGAAAGCCTGTATTCCAGGTTTTTGGAAGCAAAACATCCCTCCTCCCATATACCATTGGTTTACCATGTCGGGTGAACCACATTATGAAAAAGGAAGACTTAATAGTCATTGCTCAGAAAAGTTTACTCAAACCTGTTTTTATTGCCTTCAATACAAATACTCAGATATTTAAGCATTGTTAATGCAAAATTTTAGAACCTGCAACCTGAATAGGGGTGGCGTAGGGGCCCCAGACATGATAGCCTATTACTTATTAAATCTATTCTGGTGTGTCTGATTGACTGGTTTTACAGTGAAATGGACAAAGAATGGGTTGTATTAGAGAATTCTCTCTCTCCAATTAATCTCAGATCCTTACCGTGGGTGGACTGTTCTCTTCTACAATCAGCTCTCCCTGCACTCGGTCTCACCTATGACCTAATGCAAATATGGGATACTTTGATTCGCAATGTTAAACTTTCCACACACCCTGGCCCCATGACCCCATTATTTGACAGCCTGGCTTTTCCTCCTGTGATTGGCAAAGTATTATTTCTGTCTTGGAACACCTCTGATGATGGCCAACTACGGGGCATACTACAAAATGGACAGGTCCCCCCTCTGGCGTCCTTTAACACACCAAACCGACTGGTTTAAAGAATCTCCCTAAATTCAAGCGTATATAACTTAAAATATCTATGCATACAATGTTTTTTTTTTTTTTTCTACACCAAAGGCTGCCTTTGTTACATTACCACCCCTGCCCATTGTTTCCCCCTTACCCTCCCTCCCCACACCCCTGTGGGCCAATCTGTTGATTTGGTTTATGGTATTTATTCCCTCCCGGATCCCTTTCCTCCCCCCCTTTTTTTCTATGTTTTCCTTCCTTTCCCCTCCCTCTTTTTTTTTTTTTGTTGTTACCAATTCAGGGTTACATTGTTTTTTCAGGTTCCTGGGTGCACCAAGAATGTACCCTATGTGGTTATATACTATTGCTCACATTGCTGTATACAGGTGATACTACGTTCATGAGGGCACATACCCTCAAGTCTACATTTTTTAAGTGAGTATCGAATGTTCTGTACTTTGTTTCCTGGCAAACACCCTTAGTTTACATGTGATATTACCTTGTATCAGTATTGTAAGGAACTTACCTGTCCTGCAAGTCCGCGGCGTCCCTGGGGATCCCAGCCGCAGAGGGAGATGCCGCTGCAGCAGGCTGCATGGCCGAGGCTGCTGCCCTGCTCGCAGCGTGTCTCTCTCTGCAGGCGGAGGGATCCGTCCTAGCCGAACTACTGTTCGGCCAGGCGGGATCCCTTGCATCTCTACGAACGTGATTACTGAAAGTCCTGTTCTCAGCACTCCTTTGGATGTGCAAAGTAGTGCACGTCCCAGGGGTGCTGTGGGAAGAGGTGCGTGCGCTACCACACATGCCTCTTGTACCCCCCGAGGGCGTGTCACTTGGCTGCCTCTCCGCGGGGCGGGACATAGTTAGTTTGAATTCCCTGCGGCCAATCGGCTGCAGGGGATTCAGTTACCCTCCTATCAAATGGCGCCAGGTGGCGCAAGGACACTGAGGCCATTTAAGGAGAACCTGTCCTGAACACCATTGCCCACTATAAGCCTCTGTGAACACAGTGTGCTTGAGTGCGTTCTTTGTGTTGGTTTATGTTAATCCAGCTTGTCATTACCATAGCGACCTGGTCTGAAAACTGATTCTGCCTGAACTCTGCCCGCCCTGACCTCAGATTGTTTGTGACCACTCTTGACTGAACTCTGCCTGCCCTAACCTCGGATTGTTTGTTGACCACTCTTGTCTGCCGCCTGCCCTGACCTCGGATTGTTCCTGACCTGCCTTGGCCTTACCCTTCTGTACTACGCTTATCGGACTTAACATCTGTAAATAACCCTTGTCTTGTTTTATGACGATAATAAAACTTGATAAAAGGATTCTTGGAGTTGGCTGTGGTTTGTGTACCCAGGCGCATTACCAGTATTGTGTTTGTTTGTTTTTTTGTATCTTGTTGTATCTGTATGTGAAAAACCCAATAAAAATGATTGACACAATAGAACCTGCAACCTAAAATGAGCAACCATGATTTTTTGTTGTCAGCAAATGGCATCACCACCACCACCCCCTTCCTTATTAGAAACTACAAATCCCCACTAATTCCCACACCTCACCATATAAACTTTAATATGAAAATATTAAGGCTGGGTCTACACGGACATTTTTAAAAACACATGTAAACATTCCTACTGCATTCATGTGCATTTTTATGCACTTTTATTAGCGTTTTAAAGCTTCCCTTTTAAGCGCTGGAAAACGTCTATGCCGCGCTTTCCCATGTTTTTTCGTTTACGCTTTAAAAGCTTATAAACCCAGGAAAGCGCCAAAAAATTGAATTATTGGAAGTGTTTACCTGCATTTTTTTTCTGTTTTAATTTTTTTAAATGTTGCAAGCAGCGTTATGGATGACGCTCATAAACGTGCCTCAAGGAAACGTCCTGGTATAGATTAACCCGTTGGAATGCATGCACATTTCAAACATGGTCTTTTTAAGCCTCAGGTTAAAAGCTGAAAAAATGTCCATGTAGACTAAGCCTAAACACTGTAGGAACATTTACATGCATTTTTAAAAACATCTATGTAGACCCAGCCTTAACCTCTCCATATCTAAATATTGTAATCCAGATTCTTTACTGTTGTATTATGATGGTTTGTACCACTGTATTATTTTTTGTATTATTTTTGTTTGGTTGCAATAAAAATAAAATAAATTAAAAAAAAGAGGATGTCTAATCTCAATAGCTAAAAAATAGTAATAATAAATCTAAACATCTAAAGAAAAAAATTCTCAACATTTTCTATGTACGTTATTATGTTCAAACTATGGTACTTCCCCTACCACCTAGATTGTAAGCTCTTCAGGGCCGGGTCCTCTATTCCTGTGTCACTGTCTGTATCTGTCTGTCATTTGCAACCCCTATTTATGTACAGCGCTGCATATTATGTTGGCGCTATATAAATCCCATTTATTATTATTAATAATAATATTAATAATATGTTCCAATAAATGCATCAAAAGCAATCTCAAATTTAGTGTTTCATAGGTGCTGATGGAGAACTACAAAGGCAAAGTAGACTGTATATTTAAAATTATATTTATGTTTCCCTCTTAATTTCATTTGTCAGTATTTTACTGATGCAGGAAAATCCTATTATGATATTATTCAAGCTGGTCCATCTAGGTCATCTTCTTGTTCCTAAAATTAGATGTTTATGAAACATTTAATGTATTAGTTTATATAATTTTTATATAGATAGAGGATTAGCATTCACTAATTTGTCAAATTCCTAGGGCAAGAATGTTTTCTCTAGAACAGATATCAAAGATTTATATTATGCCTTTAGTTGTGAGTAATGTGATACATTTAATTTTAACTCAATTTAACAGACAACCCTCACTTAGCTCATAATAAAATAATATAATGCCAAATCCTAATTAACATTGACATGTGAGGATACATTTATTTATTCATTTAATGTATTAATTTATTTAATGTATTAATGGGTGTATTTTATGGGATTTAAAGAAATGTTTTTAATCTGGAGACCTTAAATCCTTTACTCAAACTAGACCATTTTCTTTCCCAGTAGTCATAGGCTGATGAATCATTGCCTGTGGAAATTGTGAATCTCCATGAATAGGTGAATTTTTGGATGCTGTATAAAGTTTTTTGAAAAGTTTATTGACGTCCCACCACATACTGTGTGTTTTATTATCATATATCAAGGGAAGAATATAATAAAAGTGCTGGTATGAATGTAAAATTGCTACGCAACAATCAGGGATGTGTTTTTTTTACTTTCAATATCAATAGTTAAGCTTTAAGATATTTAAAATCCAGTCCCTGTTATATCTAACTAGTTTGCAAGATTATATGTTCATAAATTAAGAAAATAGATGCCATCCCAATATAATATAATAAATAGAGTTTGTTAATTACTATATGAACTCACTTATCCTTCTACAAGAATTTCAGAAAGGTTCTATTTTCATATTTTTATTGGAGGAAAACACAACCATAGAATTATACATCAAAGATAACAGAAGATGACAAAACAAACTGGAAGAGTCATAAAACAGTAAAAAAAAAAGATATTTTGGTGACCACAAATAAAATTTACTTGAAAACAACACAATGACAGGTTTTGGAACATGAATTTACAGCATAATATTGAGTTAGAATATTACAGAGATTTCACAGCACAATTGGTGGGTCATTAGAAGGCAGTCTGATGATGTACCATGAAGATAGTTCAAACAATTTTTTTTTGACTGTACAGTATGAATTGGGGAAATGTTGATAAAAAAAACTCCCATAGAAGTGCCCAGTAACTTTTAGTTTTTCCAGGAAGAGTTTCAGCGAGGGGGGTCCAAAGGGATCCAGACCTGAAGTAAGGCCTTTTACCTTACCTAAAGAAGTCTCTTGCATCCCCATATTACAAGAACTCTGGTGATCTAAAATTCAGTGATGGAATATAGCCCACTCCATCATCAGAGGTAGGTAATTCACTAGTTTAGAACAAAGCTAGAATCATTTTTTGGGAACAAATTGATCTTGGGTTAATGTCAAAACATATAGTTTAGATCTGCGTTGTTGAAACTACACTTAACACCTACGGAAGATGAGTTGAGCCCCATCAAAATGGTAATATATGGCAAGACATGGGCCCCATGGAAGAGCGTTAGGGCCATTTCCCTGTACTGGGATGGCTGACCAGGTCTAGATGAACAATTGTAACAAATAAGTATTTGTTTAGTCAAGAAAGAAGGTCGTCCATCTCTTGAGACCTGGAGAGTTGTCCACTTGGATTGTATTGGAGGACAATCTTAGATATACATCTGAAATAGCACTTTTGACCGGGTTAGGTCCAAACAGTTGGCCCATCAAGTTCCCGGTTTCACAGTCCCACAAGGAAAAGATTTTAAAGTATGCAGGAAACATATGACCACATTTGTAGGTACAAAAAAAGCCTCAGAAAGGGGTATAGTCCTGAAGCTGCCTCAAAAATGAGTGTCTTTCTATTAGCTTTATCAACAAGGGACCTAATATTAAAGCTATGTTTCAATCAGGTCTCCTAGATAAAACTACAAGCTGTTTGAAGGAAACCAGGATAATCCCAAAAAAGGAGGACGGGTGAGGTAAAGAAACACTTTTTTTCATGATTGGACATATTTTTGTTTTCAGGAATAAGGGTGAAATTTGTAGTAGATAGAACAGAAGATAGAACACTAGACAGAAGTTTGTAGTAGACAAAACGTACCATACAAAACATCCTAACCATAGAGATTCTTTCTAAAGAGATAATGGAAAATGTTGTCATAGATTTAGATCCTTATAAATTTTAATAATGATTCAGTGTGTAGAGAGAGCAGGGACCCTTGCAAAGTTTTATACTCAAATAGGCAATGTGATGTTTTGTGATTATAGGATCAAAACAATAAAATTATGTGCGATCTTCTAGAGAGAGATAACCTATTTTGTAGGGTTTACCTTTAAAAAAGGCAAGTTGACCATAGTCTGATAATATTTTTGATAATGACAAAAAGTTTTTATTAGGATTAGTTGTAAAAATAAAAATCATCTTCAAAAAGCGCAGATCTTATTTCTTCGTTTCGTACCTTAATACAAATGAAGTCAGAGGTACTTATTAAGTAAGATAGAAAAATAGTGGTAAAAGTGGGCAACCTTGTTTTGTTCTTTTTTTTGTTCTTTTGTGGGAATCATATATTGAATTAAATTAAAGCCATTAAAACCCAATTTTTTTAGTACTTGAAAAAGTCATTTTACATTTAAATTATCAATTGCTATTCCAGTATATATCTTTTTAGGCCCTGATTCACTGTAGTGTTATATTTGTAAAGTTCATGTACTGCCAACAGCTTACAGATGTTAGTATTTGCAGCTTGTCCTTTAATCAAACCAACTTGATGGCATGAGTTATGGTAGATAGGAAACATTATTATTTTTAAATAGCAATTATATAGTGCCAACATATTATGCAGAATTTTACACAGTCCATTATCATATCACTAGCTGTCCCTCAAATAGGGTTCACAATCTAATGTGTCTACCATAGCCATAACCATTTGTTTTGGGATGTTGGAGGAAACCAGAGTGCCTGGAGGAAACCCACTCAAAAACAGTAAGAACATTCAAATTTCATTCAAATACTGTACTGTCCGAGATTTGAACCTGTGACCTAGTGAGTGCTAGCCACCGAGCCAACCATGCTGCCATTAATTATGCCAATCTATAAGCCATTATTTTGAATAATTTTATGTCAACATTAGTTAGAGATATAGGTCGAATGAAGGCTCCAAATGGTGTTATCTTTCTTAGATATAATCCTGTGTTGGGATTTATTATAAAGTTATATAAATCCTATAAGGTATATGCATAGAAGAGAATGATATTTCATATTCATTCATGTAAAAAGTAAAACAACTCAAAAAAATGTTTTTTAGTTTTAATAAAGCATAAACACTCAAGAGCATAAGGACCACCTGACCTAGGTGACTACTATAAAGCTTCTTCACTAGAACAACTTATTATTGAAGAATATTCAAGACTATTGATTCCAATCAATATCAATATACAAAAATATTGGTTCCTTATGCAGACATTTTGCATGAAAATAAGTCAGATACAAGAAGGATTTTAAAGGCATTGGCAAAAACATATAAACTGTCTTTATTCATATAATAAATTATTTATATTTAAAGCAAATGTTAGCAATATGATAAGAAAAAGATACTTTTACAGATCAATGATCAAGAGCCGTATTCAGGACACATAGCATATTACTTGTAAAATTGTGTTATCTAAATAATAATAGCTTGTAAAGTTGTGTTATCTAAATAAATCTAAAGTGGAGCACATCCATCCCTTCAAGTGCATTCCACTATTTTAAAACCTAATTTGTCTGACATGTTTCTCAGAAATGACTGCTTCTTCAAAGGACCAAATATACACTTGAGGACGTATATGTTAAACAAAAGACATTTTTTAAACACAAAGTGTTAAGTTTCTAAAAACAACCAGGAAGGTGCTTCAATATAGGATAGATGACTAAAAGAGACAAACCCAGGCAGGCATGGGAGGAAAAGAGTCCTTCTAAAAATTCATACACGTGTTACTATTTGAAATCAGTCTTAATCTATTAAATATTACTAAGAAAATATAAATGAGTCTATCGAATATACCACCTAAAAGCTATGGAAGCTTAGAAGCTTAAAAAAGAGATAAAGTAAGAACATTTAACTCAAATAAATCTGTGGCTTAAATAAACTTTTAAATAATGCAGAACTCTTTGAGAAGCTTGGACTGCAAGTGAGCAGGGCAGAGACCTACTAATTTGATTTTGCCAATCTGAAATTCAGCTTACAATTTGATAACAAAATAATAAAATTCCCATATTAACGAAATAAGAATATTTGAAGATCCTACTTTCGCTAGTACGGTATATTGTCAATGCCAGCAGTGCACATCCCAAACAACTTATTTGGAGCATCCCTTTCAGTCAATACCTGGGGATAAAAAATGGCCCCACCAATGAAGATTTTGAAGACATTAAGCTGGGACTCCCTGTAAGGCATAACAGTCCTTTACAACATTCATCAAAACAAAGAATTATATTAAATTCAACAAGCTTGTGAGATGTGCTTCATGACAATGATGACTGAAACCCAGTGGAAATAAGCTTTAAAAGCAAATTACAGATGCTTATATTGTATCAGCCACTATGAAATCTTTTCCAAAAAATATTCAAGATGGTAACTGACACAGTACCAATTGAGTAATTACTTAAAAGGAAGTGTTTGAAGGAATATGGTTTGGCACATCGCCATACATACACCCGTTTTATCTGCTCTTTCCTTTTAGACTTGAATGAATATTCACCCAATATATCCTATTCAATAAAATAAAATTCATAATTTACTATATAGAAGATTGGAAAATCAACACTCTTAGGCAATTTTGCATCCAATGTGACATTTACCAATACCAAATATACAGATACATGATTTTGAAAGCAGCCATACTTACCTGCCCTAAATTACTCAAATAGAATACTAAATTATAAACATAAAAAAAAATATTTCAAGTTGTATTTTGATCTTTTTTACAAAGATATTGCAAGCCATTTATAAACCATTAAACAATTTTATTCTTCTCAAATGTCTTCCCAATAACAAGATATTGCATTTGTAAAATAATATTAACATTGCAGATATATTGCATGATGATGTAAATGCCATTAGAAAACAAATAAAAACTGATGTTATAATAAAGAAGTAAAAAACATAAAAAAACTACTAAATATTCCCCCAATAAAATCATTATTGCACAAACAAATCATTACTAAGATATTAAATGGCAAATTATGTGTAATAAGCCTAAAATGTCCACCAAATAAATATGTAAAAAAATTAAGAAACTAGCTCTGATTGTGCAGAGCAGGCGTGAGAGAATACAGTAAAAAAAAACTTTGTGGTTTTAATGAGCAATAAACCCTTGCAAGGCAGGACTACCCCAACTGCAAAGGTAAGTTAGGGCAATAAACAGGTGCAGTCCTTTTTGTCTTAGCACAGATTCCACTATCTGTTTTCTAGTGTCACACAATAATCAGGTCCATTTATTTCTTTATCTAGCAGACAGCTCTATCTGGTTGAAGCAACGTATCTCCTATGTAGCTGATATCTTATGTCAACAGTTATTAGGCAGGGAGGAAATGTGATTTTTGTGAAATACAGATTTCCGTCTAGCTGACAATCTTCAATCTGTTTATTTTATTATATATAATAAATAAAATTAGGTATACTAAGCATACAAAAGTGGGAAAGTGACCAAACAAAAAAAAAAAAAAAACAATGTATAATAAAACAGTGAATAAAAGCAAATTGGAAAGGATTTTGCAGGTACAGATAATTCTTAAACCCCATATATATAAAAACTAATTGTATTTTATTCTGCCCTCAGCAAACAATACATCCAATAAATCAAGGTATTCATATATTTCAATGCTTCTTCCACTACTCAACACGTTCCGTTTCAACTTCTTCAGGGGAGTGAGTATGCGAATATACAATCTAGCTATAGAAAACATAATTTAGGTTGTGACATATTGACAAAAATGTATCACATTCAACATTAGTTTTGGCTTAGATATTACTCACTAAGTAAAATGATGTTCATAAATATGGCTAACAATAAGTGGTGGGCCAGAATCACACAGTACAGATGCCATGAACCCACACAGGAACCAACACTTGGATGGATCTCATGAGTATTTAATAGTACAAAATATATAAATACCAATTAAAAATACAAATATATTAATACCAATTAAAAATACACAGAATTTTGGCTCATACCAAACTAAACTAATGTATTCATACCTTCATCCACTTGGAAGTCTGTGCACTTCAAAAGTAATAGAGGCTGTGGGTACCGTCCATATGAGTCAAGTGCGGACTCGGCTTTAAATGCTCAAATGACCTAAGAGGTGGCATAATTTTCCTTGGACATGACTAAGGTGGGGCAAAATGATAATGGGCCACTGCAATGCTTTGCTGCTGGAAGATGGTTGAGGCTGGTGACAAGCAATAATTGTTGCAGAGATAGTTCAGGGTTGGTGCACTCGGCAGACAATACTCGTGGTCAAGACGGTCTGAAGTTGGGACAGCTGGCAGGCAAAAATGGTTGTCAGAACAGGCCAAGGTCAGAGCAACTGGTAGGTCAGGGTCAAGCCAGGGTGATTATTTAAGAAGAGACCTAAATAGGACTAGCAGCCAATAGTAGGACAGGAAAATGACTAGGAACTAATCTACCCATTGGCTGCCAGGCATAAATTTTGATACTTAGATGCACAGAGTGTGCTGGGGATGCTGAGATGGACAGAGTGCATGTGACTGGAAAGAGGCCGGGGATGCTGCAAGCTGTTGCATGTGACTGGAAAGAGGCCGGGGATGATTACATTACTCTGCCAGTCACTACAGCACAGACACTCGACAATGGTAATTAGATAATTTCCCACGGTACACCTAAAGATCTCTCGTGGCACACTAGTGTGTCGCGGCACAGTGGTTGAAAATCACTGCACTAGATTGATGATTTTCAGGAAATAGTCCCATGAATCTGCGGCTTGCAAACCTAAATGAACTGACGTTTGTTAGTTTGTTCCAGCCGAAAGAATAGCCCCAATGGATAATCAAAGAGGAGTGGACTCCTATTTGCCCAGCCTGTGATTACATATAGTGTATCTGTGGGAGGAAGAGAAGAAGAGGAGGGAAAGCCAGGCTTTTGAAGGGCAACCCGAGTTAAATTTAAAAACACAAAATGTTATTGTTCCAACAACAATTTAATTTAAAAGATTAGGAGCTGTGTCTCTATTAATGAATCCTAGGCTAACATATAGCCACTAGTTTCACCAAAAATAGCAATATGGTGTAGTATCATACTGGGTTGGTGATGGCGGTAAGGTGTCCCACCCGACGCATTTCGCCCTAACCGGGCTTCCTCAGGGGTAAGGGGAGACCTTAGAATTTTTTAACAACTGTCTTTTGAAACTATCACTACTTCCCACCACTACATATCTCCCATCCTATTGTGTGTAAATTCCCCCACCTACTAGATTGTAAGCTTTTCGGGGCATGGTCCTCTCCTCCTGTATCACTGTCTGTATTATTTGGTCATTTGCAACCCCTATTTATTGTACAGCGCTGCGTAATATGTTGGCGCTACATAAATCCTGTTTAATAATATTAATATTAATATTATTAAACGGGAATTTTTATAGCACTAGCATATTAGGGGGCACTGTACATTAACCAGCTGAGCGATAAGCCCGACCTTGGTACGGGCTTAAAATAGTTACTTAAATAGTTAATTATCGATAAACCCGAACTTTTCTCACTGTATTTTCATACAGTGAGAAAAGTTCGGGTTTATCAATCACTTACCTGGTCCCGCTGCGATCATCCATCGTCGTGTTCAAGCATCGTCCTCCAGCTTCGGGTGCCTTCCCTGGGAAGAAAAAGCCAGCCGGCGGAGAAGAAGCCGGCCGGCTTCTTCTCCCTCCGTAGCGTGTACGCCGGCGTGTACGATGACGTCGGCGTGTGTGCGGGAAATTCAAATTGAAACTCATTCAAACAAATTTTGTATTGGATTGAATACAAACTCCTGTATCCAATCCAATACAAAATAATTCAAAATATTATTATTATTATTATTATTATTATCAAACAGGATTTATATAGCGCCAACATATTACATAGCGCTGTACATTAAAAAGGGGTTATTATTATTAATATTATCAAACAGGATTTATATAGTGCCAACATATTATGCAGCACTGTTCCTTTTAATAGGGGTTATTATTATTATCAAACAGGATTTATATAGCACCAACATATTACGCAGTGCTGTACATTAAATAGGGGTTATTATTATTATTATAATAATAATAATAATAAACAGGATTTATATGACGCCAACATATTACGCAGCGCTGTACATTAAATAGGGATTGTAAATGACAGTTAGATACAGACAGTGACACAGGAGCAGGAGAGGACCCTGCCCTGAAGAGCTTACACTCTATCTATATTTATATATCCATAGCAGATAAAATGATACACAATCCCTGAATTGATGTATTAGAGCACTGGGCTGACATGCAGCATAACACAGGCTGTGCAGACAGAGGAGGAGGTGGATGGAGGGGGAGGGGGTGTCTCTGTTCTGGGCGCCGCCATGTTTTTGGTTAGAATCTATTCAGACATCATTTATACTGGTAAGGAATCCAGAGTTCAATGTAACACACGGATATAGGATGCCTTTATCATGGAGAAGGATGAGGAATACAGACGCAGCAGAGTGTGGCTGTGCTGTATCTATGGAGATCGGGAGCGCGCAGCCCTGTCTGCGGGGGCGCGCACGGGAGGGATCCTGTAGGTAGGGATTTGTGATCCCTGGGATTTATGCAATCATTGTCGGGGCGGAGTTGCTTTATTTTTCAGCTTCTGCCTGTTTTGCTGGCGATCTGTATCGGAGCTGTCCATTGTCCTGATTGGTAAGGTGATACTCCTCTTTCTGGCATTACATCTGGCTGGGATATATATTGGTGGGGACCTGTTGGGTGTCATTGTGGGGGAGCTCCAGCTATGGATCCTATGGCTGATATATTGAACCTGGGAGGAGATCAACAGATGGGAAGCAATGTATGATGAGGATCCATATGTGTGTGTTGTGTACTGCACCCCCAGATATTATTATATAAATACAGATAGATCTTACACACATTATTATTTGTAAATATAAATCATTTACCAATATCAGATAAGGTTACATCATTAATAAACATTGTCCAGAATATCATTCCACCCCAGATACTTTGCCCACAATACATGAGCCCTTCATTACCCTATATGTCCAATAATCAGATATAATAAATAAGTAATGTATAAGTAATTATATATCAAATAAGTAAAGATCACTTCCCAAACCCTGCATCTTATCCCCTCCTATTGTGTGATACGTCCCCCACCTCCTAGATTGTAAGCTCTTCGGGTCCTCTCCCCCTCCTCCTGTGTCTGTATCTGTCTGTCATACAACCCCTATTTAATGTACAGCGCTGCGTAATATGTTGGCGCTATAAATCCTGTTTAATAATAGTAATAATAATAAAAATAATTGTTTTCTGATTCTGCATTAATGTTATCCGCACCACTGATCCACTCATATGGATCATTTATAATCCTATGGGCAGATTGGAGGTAGGGAAGTAAGAGAATAAAGCTAACACCTGATTGGTTGTGCAGTGTGCTAGAGAACGTCAAATCACAGATCTGATTTAGAAGAATTTCAAATTTAGTTATTAGCTAAATCAGTAAAGGCGTTTTTTTTTATGTCAAAATGGCTAAGAGGTTAGCACTCAGTGGTTAGCACTCTGGCCTTTGCAGTGCTAGGTCCCAGGTTTAAATCTCATCCAGGGCACTATCTGCATGGAGTTTGCAGGTTCTCACAGTGTCTGCGTGGGTTTTCTCCTACATTCCTAAAAAATCTGCAGTTTCACCCCCAAAAATTGGCCTTAGACTGTATTGACATATGGCTATGATAGGGACATTAGATTGTGAGCTCCTTTGAGGGACAGCTAGTGACATGACTATGGACTTTGTACAGCGCTGTGTACAATGTTGGCGCCATATAAATACTGTGTAATAAAAAAATGGGGCCATGGGCCAAATGCACAGAATCCCTGTAACACGTTTCTAAGCCGTGTACATTTGTGATGTCCACTAATCATTTCATCTTACAAAAGCCAGGAAATTGTATGAAAACTTATTAACTGGGGACATGGGAGTTATTGTATAAGGGAGTTATTGTATAACATCTTTTTTATTTCCATCATTTTCCCAGTTTATTTTCTTTTAACATAGGTAATTCATCTTTTTGTTTTCACTTTAGTTCTGCACTTAAGTAGTTTTTAATTTGCTACAGCAAATGGGCTTTCCAATAGCCCACAATATACAAACAATTGTGCAGCATCTTTGGCAGTGCATGGTGGGCTGTTTCAGCACGGGTGGATTGGGGTAGGAGCCTGAAGGGGGTTACACACCCAATGCCCCTTTTTATTTTTACTAAACAAGTTTTAGGGGGCTGATATGGCAGGAGAGCGGGGTACACATTTACTGCTCCCCCTTTTTCCGGGTCAGCCTGGTTTCTTCCCTGAGAAGGATCCTGATGTCAGGGTGAAGGGAACCCCACACAGTTATTAGTTTATTTTGTATACATTGCCGCCTACAGCTTTAAGGCATTTCAAACATTTTGCTCACTGACATGGGACAAAAACTTGTTGTTGCTTTGGGGTGCTAATGTGCTCCCAGATGCAAATTAACCCACACATTTTTTTTCCACCCAAGCTTTTTATTTTGTTTGCAAAAAAAAAAAAAACTAAAAATTCTTGCTTTTTAAATTTTTTGGGGTATAATCCTGTAGCTCCCTCCGAACAATCTAGCCATTCTGCTAACAGAAGTTGTTCAAAGGCTCTGACATGAATTTAAAAGTCGGAAATCAGCTAAATAACATGTTTGCTTTAACTTAAATTTACAGAAACAATAAATACTTTATTTTTTTACTTTGGACATGTTCCCACATTCTCTCTCTCTCTCTCTCTCTCTCTCTCATCCAGGGCATTGTGCTAATTTTTACACTTACCTAGTCCCCACTAAAGCACAGGTGCATGTCTCCGGCGCATGGAGGCAGTTCTGACCTCGGGCATGCCTGCTGTTCCAGATTTAATCACTATCGTTCCTCCCGACGAACAATCATGAAATATCCTCTTAATCACCCCTGGGTATTTAGCTAGCTCAGACATAGCACTCAGCGGTCGTTCAATGTGTCTCCACTAGTGCCGAGCCCCCTGGCTCTGCTGAGCATTTCCTCCACACCTGTCTGTTAATAAAGTGCTTTCCCTGTCCAGCTCCTGTGTTAACCTCTTGTTGCCCAGTTTGTTATTCCCCTGCCTTTGTTCTGTTCCAGTGTTCCTCTGTGTCTGTGGTGACCCCCGTGTCACCTGTGCCTCCTGTCACTTCCTGTGACTCCTGTGTTCCTTGTGTCTTTTTTTTTTTTTATCCAAGTAGTAAGTGAGAGGGAAAACTCCCTTTTTCTCAACTCCATTTCCCATAACTACTAACTAAATTTTTCCGTTCATTTTTTATTCCAGTAAGATCACTTGCCAGGTGAGAGTAGGTAAAGTGATAGTGGGTAAAATGTAAAAAAAAATTAAAGCATGCAGGTTCTTTATTATCTTTATTACAGAAGCGACAGACAATGGGCCTGAATTATTAAAGCTCTCCACGACTGGAGAAGATAGACTATTCTGGGAGGACCTGGGCAATCCAGCAAATATGGAACTTACGTTGTCGATTGAAAACATTGCCAAATAATAGCAAATGAGTTTGAGGAAATCCATCCCAGGTTTGCTGGATTACCCAGGTTCTCCCACGATAGTCTATTTTCTCCTGTCTCAAAGCGCTTTAATAAATCAGGCCCAGTGTCTTTTCTGCAATAAAACAAAAAAACTGTACCTGCCAGTTTGCAAATTTCTCTATAATGTATACTGTGATTTTCATGCCCATCTCAGTGTTTGATCCTGGCATAGCTGGCTGCAAAGAATTACCAAACTGCTCCCAGTTTGTTATTCCCCTGCCTTTGTTCTGTTCCAGTGTTCCTCTGTGTCTGTGGTGACCCCCGTGTCACCTGTGCCTCCTGTCACTTCCTGTGTCTCCTGTGTTCCTTGTGTCTTTTTTTTTATCCAAGTAGTAAGTGAGAGGGAAAACTCCCTTTTTCTCAACTCCAATTCCCATAACTACTAACTAAATTTTTCCGGTAATTTTTTATTCCAGTAAGATCACTTGCCAGGTGAGAGTAGGTAAAAAGTTATAGTGGGTAAAAGTAAAAAAAATATGAGCATGCAGGTTCTTTATTATCTTTATTACAGAAGCGACAGACAATGGGCCTGAATTATTAAAGCTCTCCATGGCTGGAGAAGATAGACTATTCTGGGAGGACCTGGGCAATCCAGCAAACCTGGAACTTACGTTGTCGATTGAAAACATTGCCAAATAATAGCAAATGAGTTTGAGGAAATCCATTCCAGGTTTGCTGGATTACCCAGGTTCTCCCACGATAGTCTATCTTCTCCTGTCTCAAAGCACTTTAATAAATCAGGCCCAGTGTCTTTTCTGCAATAAAACAAAAAAACTGTACCTGCCAGTTTGCAAATTTCTCTATAATGTATACTGTGATTTTCATGCCCATCTCAGTGTTTGATCCTGGCATAGCTGGCTGCAAAGAATTACCAAACTGCTATGCACATGTGCAGGAGTTATGTTATTGGTTAACCCCCCTAGCGGTAATCGATAAAGCGATAAAAAAAAGCGATAATTCTAAATCAGACTCAGGGTACCTAAAAGCAGGTTCCATTGCTGTCCCCCGGCGTCCCCGCAGGTCCTGGGGACACGTCTGCCTCCTCCGATCTCCAGCCGCAAAGTGCAGATTCGATCTACGGGGTTTCCTGGTGACGTCAGTGCGCCAGGACTTTCAAGTAGTTTTATATTGGATTCAATACAAATTAGCTGTATTGAGTCCAATATATAATATATTATTATATATTTAATATAATTTTATTATATTTAATATATCCAATGTATAAATATATTATATATATTATATTAGCTACTGTACACTTACATTACATGTTTAAATATTTTTTTTATTTATTTATTTTTTTACGGATTTTTGTGTTTTGTTATTTAAAGTTTATTTTTAAATGTATCAAACTTAATAAATATCAGTGAGTTATGCTTACACAGCCTACAATGAAAAATACATTTCCATGCAAAAAATTGTACCGCTTTTTGCATGGAATTTGGATGGAATTAGACCGCTAGGGAGGTTATTAGATGGCTTAAACCCTGAAGAGGTGAAAATTCTAGTGATGGATTTGGTAAAAATGATATGGGGTGACAACACTGCAGTGAAATTCATTGCAGAATGTACAGAGTCTTCACTTAGTCCAAACAGGAGGAAAAATAATAAATCTATTATCTGGATTAAGAGGTAATAAAACTGTTGCAAAAATAATAAAAAATGTTATTAGAGGTAAGAAAACAAAAACTGTTTATTTATGCTGTTGGAAGATTGCTCCATATATGTAAGATTTCTATTTGTCCATAGGTAAACTTTTACATTTTCACATATGTGTTTGTTTCAGTAAAGATACAGATCTTTACATCCATCACAATATAACAAAGCTGTTACTTTCTCTTGTGTACTCAGCTGCCTTGGGCATCCGGTTCCTGGTTTAAGTACATTTGAAACATCCACCAGTCCACTAAGATATCGGAGAGTTTCATTGTTTGTCCGCTGCCCCCATGCAGCATCTGGCTTTGATTTGATCTAATCACCCTCTGGCTGTAATTTACTTTTCCCTATTTCAGCTTCTGATGTGGCAATGAAGGGCCCAGCTCATGTCATGTCTGGGTTTGCTCACACAAATACTATCAACAAGAAATACTGATAACTTTCCTGGTTCACCTGAACAATCTATAAATAGGAAACCTCTGGGAACAACATAAATCTAAAGAATAAATAATAATAATAATAA
>NC_092864.1:66943137-67001886 GCF_032062135.1 Pyxicephalus adspersus | reverse complement strand
ATGTAATTCCCACTGTATACTATGATTGTTAGCTGATCTTAGTGAAGCCTAGGTACAAACTAACACTAATACCTTAAATGCACCCATAAACCAACCCACTCAATCCCAAATCCTAAGAATGGAATCACATTGTAGCATCATAACAAATTGCATTTTAGTGTGTGTTTATTATGTATTTTTCCAATTATATTTTATATACTTATATTTTATTTTTATATTTTTGTCCTCATTTGATTAAATTTAAGTTAGCCAAAGTTGCTGTTCTTAAAAAAGATAAGCAAGGGCCAAATGACTAGTCACCATATTATCAGTGGGCCCACTGCAGCTGATCCTTTTACCCAATATTGAGTTATTATTCCTTGTTTCACACTATCTGTGTGGAAGTGACCGTCTTGGTTAAGGAAGGGACTTTGCTTTCTTGTGTCCACGCTGCCCTCCTAATGACAGTTAGTCTGATGCCTGATGGAGGAATAATACATAAAGCAGTAGATGATGAGAAGTTCAGAAAGCTCAGACTCACATAATACATAAAGAATCACAGTGGTGACATTATTGAATCTTATTATAAATATCCCCCCAATCTTGTGAGACAAGTAATCATCGGCATAGTGCTTTAGATCAGGGGTGTCAAACTCAAATACACAGAGGGCCAAAATTAAAAACTTAGACAAAGTTGCGGGCCAAACTTGAAATTTATTGAAAAAATTGAGGATGTTTTTCCTTCTCATTAGATATAAAATCTTTTCATATGGAAACAAAGAGGTTTTGCTTAACATGCAATCTGGAACAAGTTTATTTTAGAGAAATAGCACCGCTACTACAATTCCCTGCGTCAATAAAACAGTGCAATGTGGGGCCACGCATAGGCAGAGAGGCCTCTGGTCTATAGACGCGAGTGATGCCGGATATTGTAGTAGCGGTGCTATTTCAATGCAGCGGCAGACCAGCTGCAATTCATACTAGGGGCCAAAGAAAAAGATGTTGCGGGCCGGATTTAGCCCACAGGCCAGAATTTGACACCCCTGCTTTAGATGATCTCCCATTGCAGATATACAACTATGAGGCTTAGTAATACAGAACATGGCACAGAATGGGAAGTGCAACAAGAAATTTCAAGACAATTAAAATATTATTACTTCTTAGGCACAATTATATGTCTGGTTTTCCAGTGGAGATGCGTGGCACATGTCTCCCGGTAGGAGTGACTCACAGCCATATTATAAGTGGTTGTATCTTTAAGACTATTTAGCAAACTCATTTTAAAGATAGTCAAATCCTAACTAACAAATTACAATCTACTTCTGCATACTACTACATTGGTGTGGAGGAGAGGCGGTCGGTAGTGTTTTGGTGTTTGCATCCCACTGGCTTTATTCTTATCCCTATTGGGTTACTTTTGTTCAGTTTCAAACTCCTGAGGAAGTAATCTTGTGTCCGGGAAACATGCACAAAAATAGTACATGGGAGGAATGATTTATTTGCTCTTTGGGATAACATTTCTTTATATGGGGCCAAAAAAAAGGTTTATCTGACATTTTAGACTGTATTGTTGGTTATGTGATTTACATAAAGATAACACCTTTCCAACCCTTATATGTAATAGTAACTGGCCTCTGTGCAGGGGCTTTCTGTAATAAAGACTAGTTATTGCTGTAGTCCTGAATCTGCCCCCTAATGAAGTGTTCTGCATGTAACTTATAGTGGGTGGGCCTGGTGGGCCCCTTCCACAGCTTTGCTCCCTATAGGTGCTACTTGCATAGCATCATAGCTGGGTTTCCAAGGGGCATTTGCTGCACATAAAAAATGATTTATGTATTTTGGTATATTTTTTTATATTATTCTTCTATTATGTATGTTTAGTTCTATATTATGTGATCTTCATCTTTATGTTTTTGTACTGCAGATTTCAAAGCCAGCTAGAAGATGCAGTCAGCTACAAGAGATCGTTATAAAGAACTCAGTCCAGCCTTAACTCCTGAGGGCAATGTTGTTATGAGCTTTAGCTTTGACAGTTATCAGCTTGAAGAAGAAGAATTGCAGACAACTGGAGGCAGCCAAACACAGGGAGTCCTTACTTTAATGGAACCAGGTATAGTAAGATGCAATTTTAATATTCTTATATTAATATTGTAAATCAATACTGTCAGTAAGAGGAATAGATGTTTTTGAAATAATTTGTATGTCCAGGATATGTGCAGATTTGCACAGGGATGGTTTTACCAGCCATTATGTACTTGTGGCATTATAAGATCTCCTATATATAGATTGGATGAGTGGTTTTCTGCTTTCTCTCTCTACCAGTATATGGTAGATATGCCGGGAACAATGGCAATATTCACCCTCATTGCTGCCTTATTGTACTTTGTTATGGAGGCAAAACAGCATCTTTATTTGTTTTTGCATGACCACCATTAAATTTGAAATTGTCTTATTGAATTTTTTTTATTGTTCTTGCTAAATGTGATTGTGCACCTCTAAGGGCTGTATTATAAGTTTTGTTGAAGACTTTTGCCTTCCTTTTGACATGTGTTTCTGAGATCATTTAGGATTTACTGATAGGTGCATTTTAGCAGTAGTTGACCTTTTTCTGACCTGCATTTGACTTGCTTTTAGCTCCTTTTCTATTCCCATGTATAGAAAGAGTGGCAGTTCTGATGTGAACATAAAACTCCATAAGCCTACACTGTTATATTGGGAGCTTTATGCATAATGCTTCTATATACATTGCTAATATAGCATCATGTAGAACAGTAATGTTATATGTGTACTGCCTGATTTTAGATGTACATTACTTGTTTTGTGTCTCTGTGTCAGTTATACTGAACTAATAACTACATTTCATACATATACTTAATAAATAAATTGTTCTAAACTGCATGACTGTGGCAGAGATATTATAGTGTAAACATCTGCAGATAGATTATATGACTGGTTCTATATGCTTTGTATGCAGAGCACTGTGGAAATGGTTTAATTTTTAAACAGATCTGAACTAGCAAACAATAGACCTTTATTCAAACATCTAAACACTGCCCACAAGTAAATTGTCATTATTTTCAATGAACAGTATTTATATAGCACCAACATATTACGCAGTGCTGTACAATAAATAGGGGTTGTAAATGACAGACAGATACAGACAGTAGCATAGAAGGAGAAGACCCTGACCAGAAGAGCTTACAATCTAAGAGGCAAAGGTTATATACTTTACATTCACCAACTGTAAAGCATGGTGGTGAAAATGTTTTAGTTGGGATTGTTTTGCTGCTTCATGACCTGGGCAGCTTGCAGTTATAAAGTTATTCAAAACATCTTTAAGAAATTTCTGCTAAAAGGAGCAATACTTTCTTTTGAGGCCAATCATGGACTTTTTTCGCAGTATATCATTACATTTATTACATTTATGTTGAATAAATAATTAAAAGGCACATTTTCCTTATTTTTAAGCATATAAGTTTTATCTGTACATTGTTTTAATAAAGATCTACGTTTTATAAATAGACCCCTAAAAGTGTTCACTTGAATGTGTAAATACTTATGCTCACATAAAATGTTTTTTGTTTTTATTTCCTTTATTGTGCTTCATTTTCCTAAGATCCAAATCCAGAGCCATTGGACCGATATCATGGAATATACTTTGCCATGCTGCTTGCTGGGGTTGGCTTCCTCCTTCCATATAACAGCTTTATTACAGATGTGGATTATTTACACCACAAGTTTCCAGGTGTGTATAATGTTACAATTAATACCCTTAACAAGAAATTCCTTTTCCCTTTTAAAGCAAATCTTTTTCCTTTGTACATACTGTGTACATGCTGGTGGCTGTGTGCATATGTTATTTCTTTGTTTAGTATAGTGAGGACTAAGCAATATTTAGAATTATTTACATTTTTTTATATATGGATCATTGTCTATTTAAAAAGCCAGGTAATTACAGATCTCAAGATCTAAAGATGAAATCTGTGCACAATTGAATGACCGGGAGCAGTGGCTTCTCTTTCTGCTCTGTCTTAACAGCTTTGTCTGATTTCAATTAGACAAAGCCAGCCTAAAGCAGGCAGCTTCAAGTGTGTTCTCTCTGTACATAATCCATAGTGCATTGAGAATCAAATCTTTTAAAGTGTTTTTGAGTGTTGGGGGTTGGTTTTTGGAACCTTTTAATCAGGAGGAGTCATAGTTTGGAGCAATCCTGGAACTAAATAGAAGCTTATAACTGGTTATAACAACACCTCCTATCTCCTTTCTGAACTCCAGCTTCTACTTTTTACATATACTGGCAGGTTTGGCACCAAACATTTACAGTTGTAGAATGGAGTCATAAAATTAGACCTGGGCTGTGTGTGTTCCTTAGAAAACTTAGAAAAGCTCAGACATAGTAAAATACTGGAAAAAGTAAAAGATTTTTTTGGTTTTGCATTATATATATATAATGCAAATATATATATATATATATATATTTTAAATATATATTCATGGCTTTTAGTTTCTATTGTTATTTCTCTTTTTGTCATTTTAGGCACATCCATTGTGTTTGATATGAGCCTGACTTATATCATTGTAGCTTTAGCTGCTGTTGTCCTCAATAATGCTATGGTGGAGCTTCTCACTACTCACACAAGGATAACTGCTGGTATGTGACATAATGACTTATTTACTTACATTAAATGAATATTTCTTAACACAAAAAGCCACATTTCAAAGTTTGCAGTCAACCCGGTGGGAAAGAAGTTATTATAAAAGATATAAAGATAATTGAACAGTTTACTTATGCAATGCTTAGAAAACTATAAAAACAATCCACAATTCACAAGGAATTATTACAAATTTTGAATTCAGATTTATTTTAATTTATATAACATAATCTGAACTTTCTAGTAGTTGATTTTCTACATCTCCGGTGTCCCTAAATAGTTAAAGTACCTTCAGAGCTGGTGTTAGGATAGGGGCTCTAGGTAGACCCATACAAAGGGATTATAGTAGGGACATTAGATTGTGAGCCCCTTGTGATTGTGAGGGAAACATTGTGACATGACTATGGACTTTGTACAGCGCTGTGTAATATGTTGGCGCTATATAAATAGTGTGTAATAATATTAATAATAATAATCTGCCATTGCTGAATAAATAGCAAATAATGCTGATTCCCTGAATGTAAAGCTGATCTTTTGTATTCAGTAGTTTCAGTCTGAAACAAGACTGCAGATAAACTTGTGCAATTATATCTAGTTTGTAGGGAAATACTAAAGCTTTACTTCTTTGTTTTCTCTCTGTGATAGCTGACCCATTTTAGTAGAAAAATATGTGCTGTATTAATATTTAATTTGATCCCCCGCATGGATGCATGAAAATACATTTTTATTTTCAAAAATGTTTTACCATAGCAAACTGAATCTAGAAAATTGTATTTGTTGAAGTAGTACTTAATATTGAAAGCCTAAGGCAATTTTTATGTTTTTCATTTTAAATAGAGAATGGTTAAAACCATGTCAGGTATTTTGCCACCTGTGGATTTTTCTATAGGAAAATTCTTTTAGACAATTTCTTTCCCAATTTGAAGATTTCTCCTTTATGTCTGTTCTGGTGACAACACAAAATGTGAGATTTATCGTCACTTTCATTTCTAGTAACAATAATTACTAGGACAGATAGGAGACAATAAACAATTTTCAGCTCCCTAGCTAAGAAACAGACAGTAATAAAAACTTGACACTTTCAACTAAAATATAAAAATACAGCCCATAGGTAAAAGTAACAGCCTCTTATCTAAAACTGCAACATACAAGGCTGTTTATCAGATACGGACTCTATGTTTTTTATAACATTATTTATGCATGGGATATGCACAGGGAACCACACATACAAACTTAACAACAAGGGGGAAAGATAATACAACACTCATATTACATCAATGACAAGAATTACTTTTATAGGGCGTAAAGTAAGGCACAATGCATTGTACTATATGTTAAGTCAAGGTATTTATCTAAATAGGGAAACTGCCACATATGTTCAACATATAAGTCCAACTGCAAAAGAGAAGGACATAGCTAATTAGTCAAATAAATCTTATGCTCAGGGGTATCCAAGAATTATTTTCAGTAAAACCAGGTGGTTTTTAATTTCTATGACATTTCATGCATGCTGGAAGTAAGGTCCTCCATGAGCATATTCTCATTCACTTTTCGGAACCATTGGGCGATGGAGTTGCATGTAGTGACCTTACAATGTAGTAGGATACAAGCCCTAGCAGCACTCAGCAGATGTCTCAGAACCAAAGTCCTGTGGAACCTGAGGGATAGAGAGCTATCCTGAATTAGGTAAAAGGCTAAGTCACCGGGGATTGTGTAGTCTGTGAACTTTTGTGTAATCGCCCTTACTGTAGACCGGAAGGGCCCCAGGACCGAACAATTCAAAAGTATATGTAACATGGATCCCCCCTGTCTACCACATCTCCAACAGCGGTCAGACACAGTGGGGTAAATTTTATAGAGGCAAGCAGTTGTGTGATACCACCTAGTTAGGATTTTATAATATGATATCTGCTCCTGATGGAGAAGTGGTAAACCATCCAGATAATCCTCTGTTTCTGGGGTGTCTCCAAAAAAATACCTAGCCCCTCCTCGCAGCTTGAGAAAAAGGATGGACAAGTCCCCTGGTGGGTCAAAAAGTCAGGAAAACATGGCTGAAAGGATATGTCTGTCCGCTCCCATCCCCTCGTATATGGATTTGAAGTGGGTCAGCTGCCAAGCAAAATCCCTACTATTAGGTAGAGAATGCAAAAAGTGGGACAGGAGTCCTGCTCTCCAAAATACCAAAGGTCTTGCGGTTCCCAGGCGGGCTAGGTCTCTTATCTGGAGCCACACATTTCCACCTAAAAAGTGAGAGGCTCTACACACCTCCATATGACCGGGATGTAGGAAGACAGGTTCTTCCCTCTCGGGTGCAAAGAGGGATAAAGTGGGGATGGGGATGGTAACATTTTCAGATGGTAGAATACCTTCCAGCAGACCTTCCATGTGGGACTTATTGTGGGGTGATTCTGGAGGTTGGAGATCTGGTTGGGGGCTAACCAGGAGACTAGGTGCAGAGATTCCATGCTAGCCAACTGTTACAATCTCACCCATTATTTAGCTGCAAAATGCCGGACTCAGTTTACCACCCTGACCAGATGAGAGGCTGTCTGATACCTATTTATCTTAATATTTATATTTTTATAAATTTATTATTTATTTTCCTAATATTTATCTTAATCATCTGTATCCCACTAAACCAGGAGAAAGTATTAGTTTTCCATTTCTGCAAATCATGTTTAATACGAGTGAATAGAGTGAGGAAATTTAATTGGAAAATCCAGCCTAGGTCTCGAGACAAATAGACACGCAGATATTTTATGCCTTCTGAGGTCCAGCGGAAGAACTATGAATCCAATTCCTAATATCGAGTTTTGTTTGTTTCTCAAATGGTTGACATTTTGGTGGACTGGTATAATTATAACTAGAGATGGTTTGATGATGCAGGAATAGCAAGTATGAGGAGCAGATCACCTTTTCCTTTATTGACATAGCTAACCTGTTTGTGGCCAGCCTCATTCTTACCTGGTTTTTAGACTTCTTTAGCAGTTCTTACCAGATATAACCTGGCTTTACAAATTGTTACAATGTTTAAATCACAATGTAAGTTCCTTTTTTTAATTTTACTGATGGCAGAAAAATATAATTACTAATAACTTTGTAGCGAAAAACTACCTCTTTGTTTTTAGAGCCTATAAGGCACAATCCTACCATGTCTAATGGTAAATCTAGTGTAAGTGCAGGGTGACATCTTTAGTCAATTTTTTTAGCTAGTATATTTGTAAACATGAATGAAATTGCATTAATTTTATCATTGTTATATGTATTTTATTTTATTTACAGGCTATATTTTTGCTGTGAGCCCATTAATATTTATTGGTATCTGTGATGTTTGGCTGGAACTCTTTACATTCAAGCAGTCTTATGCCATCAATCTCTTTTCTGTTGGTGTGGTGGCCTTTGGATGCACAGGTAAATGAAATAAATGCGATTGAAAATTATTATTTGTAAATATTTCTTATTAGTCTGACTATCAACTCTTTTGCTGATGATCTTCAGATGGTGGATTAAGCAGACTAAAAAATGTTATATGGTGTATGAGGTTTTCTGGAATGCAATCATTGCTAGGTTACTATCATGGAATAAACTGAATGCCTGTGTACACAATTCATGGGCACACAGGTAAGCTCTTATAAATACACATAAATAATGATAATACAGGTAGTCCCTGAGTTAAGGACATCCAACATAAGGACAATTCTCCTAGATACGAATGGGGCTTCCCTGCTCGCTGTGTGCAGAACAGAGGCTTGATGGGGAAGAGGGTGGTCTGCATGACTTGCAGAAGAAATCTTTTTCTAAAGACAGCTGAGATTGTGGGTGATCTTAAGGACTGAGCTCTTCTACAACCTCTTGTAACTCTTTAATGACCAAGACAAACTCTGCAGTTGTTTCTTTTTGCTTATCAAACCACAGCTTGCTCCAGAATGAATGTCTAGGCTCCATTTTTTCTTTTTTTCTGTGTTTTTTTGTCCATTTTGGCTGCAACAAACATGCAGTTCTACCACAACAACACTCACTTTATTGTATCAGGACAATTGAAACAGGATAGGACTACAGCAGTGGATGTCAACATATTGTGGTATGTTATTAATGGGACCTTGTACAGGAGATGATCAGAGACTGCAGCTATAGTACAGATGATGATTAGAGACTGCAAATATTGTGAAGGAGATGGTCAGAGACCGTAGAAATATCATGGGAGACCCTGGATAATTATTGGCAGAGATTTGATGCTGTCCTCCTCTATTTGAAGAGCCTAACCTTCCCTACAGTCTGCTTTGTGGTTTTTGGTCCCTCCAAATTACCATTCTTGAAGGAACTACCCCGTTCCATTTAGGCGTGCCTACTACATATGTCTCCTTGTTCCTGATAAGGGCGAACCTTGTTTCGTGAAACACGTAGAACACATGTATGAGACTACACATCACATGGCTTTGTAATGTGATTCCATATTTGTTTTAATTGACACAATAAAACATTTTCTATGTTTTTAATAATGTAATAGTGTAAGTTTTGTGTGATTAGTAATACCTTTAAAGTCCCAATGTCTTTTTTTTCATTTTTGTACTTTCAATTAGGAATGTGGAATTGGATAATTGTTGATCAATGGAAGAGGTATAACTGAAAGTAAAAAAAAGCAAAGCCTATGCAGGTCAGAAGAGGTACTGATAGATAGTGGAAGAGGGGAGTCAATATTAAATAAATAAAAAATCAATTAGCCAATGTCCTATGTTGTTTTGTGTGACTGTAAGAGCAGTTAATTTGCCTTTGTCTCCTTTAGTAAGTTTGTAATACAAAGAGATGTTTTAATAAGTTCCACATGTTCTAGGTTTCTATATTTATATTCATTTTTTATTCAACCCACAGTTTTTAATATCAAAGACTGTTTACTGTGAATTTGCAAAATAACTAGAAACTAGATATGGCCATCAAAATGCGATACACAGAACATTTCCCAATAGAGATAAATATACTGTTTACCCTTCCATAGCACAAGAAAATGTTTGGCCGGAATGGTGCTTACAATATCTTCCAGAACGCAATTTCAGATGCAGGTTGGGAGATTGATGGACATGGAGAGATCAATAGTCTCACTTAATGTAATGAAACCAGAATAGGTCTAGTTTCTATTTTTCCAAGAATAGTCTAAGTGATGCATTATGTTTAAAGCAGTTAAAGTGGCCTTAGAGAATTTGAGAGGTGTCTAATATTCAACATTTGTAGCAATAAAATGTAACTAGGCAGTATTAGGATAATTCTGTATTAACAACCATTAGATATGGAATATCAAGATTAGACATAAGCTGGAGAATTTAACCTTTTGCAGAGATTTACAACTCCCATATCTGTAGATAATTTACAAAGCATAGGCTTGAACCTATCCCCCAGCCACTTAAACTAATTGAAATTATAAAGCAAGGGGTGGCCAAGAAGGCATAAACTTTAAAAATATTCCGTTGTGTGTGGAGTTTAAAATACATTAACAGTAGAAGTGGAATGGAAATGTGAAAGTTGGAAATGTGGTGCACCAGGTGCAAATCTTCTGTTGAGAACGTGCTTTGCCTGTTAGATGCAAAGGCAGAGGAGGAATCTTCTACTTCAGTTACATGGATACATGGATTACATGGGCTCTGACTCTCGTTGGCAATATCAGTTTCTTTTATGACCTTTTAGAATATTGGGGAAAAAGCTGTGGTCTCTAGGACTTTACCTATATTTGGATTTGAGTGTGAAGTTTCCACGGACTTTACTATACAATCCACGTTAGCAATGTATGCAAGTAAAGCCAGTGAACTTAACCTATGATGTGAATTTTGATATTTCTTTTAGTATCAAACACAATCATTTTGATAAAAGAGAACATAGTATAGAATGACAATTTTACAAAATGGATTTAAGTACACATGGCAGTCAAGTTAGGTGAATAGTCGGGGCTTGATTTATAAGCTGGAGACAAGGTAGGCATACTAGAGCAATCCTGGTTTCGGGACTCTTGGGGCAAGATGAAATACAAGGATTGCGCACAGAACTTTAGTAAGTAATTCTCACCACATACACTTCACAATTTGTACAACTTCTTTTTTTTCTACCAACAACAACAACTTTGTAGTGCCCAATTGAATAAAAATTGATTGCATGGATTAGGTAGACCCTTATGTTTCATAGGAATGTGTTATTTGCCTATTATTTAGTGACTTTTATTATTAATATCAATTATTATTACAACTCAGTAAAAAAATGGATATCGTTTTCAATGGACCAAAGGACCTTTAACATAACCACAAAAGAAGATTTAAAATATGAATTTGGTTTCATTTGCTTTTATTTGCACAATATCCTATGAATATTTTATGTTTTTCTAAGTGCAGCAATCCAGCTTTTATGGCTACGCTGGTATGTTACCGAAGCGGTACACACAAGGTGTGATGACAGGAGAAAGTAAGTACATTGTTTATTGTCTACTTTTTAACAGTGGGTTTACCGTGGGCCTGGGAAGTGGTCAGGGGTGGGAAATGCAACCAACTATTTATTGCTGAAATCTGAGTGTTCTTTAGAGATATGGTGAGTTCCCCCTTTTGGTGACACAGTAAAGAAGGTAGGTGGGCATGTTCAAGATAGTAGTATTGCAAAGGGGTGCCAATGAATTGTGTTGGGACCTGCAGTAATAAAAGAAAGGACATACAGTAATGGAATTGTGCTGGTTCTCAAAATAGAGCAGATAACAAAGTGAGATTTATAGTAGTGCAAAGCAGTACAACATAGATACACAAATAAGTCATCCTTGGACACAGAAGATATACCAATGTGAACGATTTTGAGCTGTGGCAGTACAGAAGTTGCAGAAATTCCAGTGAGGTGCTGTAGAGCAGTAGTCGCCAACCGGTGGTCCAGTGTGCGAGAAAATGTTGTTGGTCCACGGCTCTGGCTGGTGGACCCATGAGTGGGGTCAGGAGAAGGACCCCGCTGAGAGGGCGCACCGGCCAGACCCGCGGACCATGCCCCCTGTATGGATCGTGGGCTCAGACCTGCGATGGATGAGTGGGCGGGTTCTGGGATCATGACGATACTCTGGGGGAAGTTTCTTTGAGTGACACCGTGCCCCCGCGCATGCACGGTCCGAAGCCGGTAAATTTAGTAGTCTGTGAGTCTGAAAAGGTTGGCGACCACTGCTGTAGAGGTTAAATAGTCACAGAATAAAAATTATTAATTGCCCTGCCCAATACCTTCCAACCCTTTAAGATGGCAAAGAAGGAGGGTGGGAGCTTTAATATAAATATGTTTAGGTATAAGATACAACCTTATATCCCCCCGGTCATAAAGCAACAAACAAAATACCTTGTTTTTACCTTCTTTTTTAGATACCTACAATGGTTAGTGTTTCAAAAGAGTGACAAAACTGAAATTTCTTCTTTCAAAACATACAATTACTGTAGTAAATTATCTCAAAGTTTCACTTAAGCTAACCGACATTTCATTCCTCATTACAGGTACTGCAGGGGTTATCATCTCACTCAGTCGTATCTTCACCAAGCTTCTATTACCAGATGAGAAAGAGAGCACCATTATTTTCTTTTTAATTTCCATCTCACTGGAACTTATCTGCTTTGTTTTGCACGTTCTTGTGAGAAGAACGCGTTTTGTTCAGTATTATACAAATAAAAGCTTAGCTAAAAACTTGAAGAATCCAATGGAACCAAGCTTCCGTTACCAAGTGCATCAAAATACCTATGTAGAAGAAGTAAGTGGATCTGAATACATGAATATAATTCATAATACATGAATAAAATGTGTTTGTGAATGAGGTAGTTATGAGGTAGTTTATGAGGAGGCAGTCAGAGGCAGCAGTGCCTTGGATCTCACAGAGCAGATATACAGTTATTAGGTTACAGGCAAAAAATGCAAAGTCAGGAAGCACTGCCTATTTTTGGAAGGGATAGCTTTTTTGGAGGAATACCAGACATGATGTACATTTTTCATGACTCTGTTTAGATATATTTGCCATTTTTAGATGTCTAACTATAAATACAAATTTTTTACTTTTTTAAATAAACACATCGTATAATCAGAGCAGGAAGTTCTCCAATTTTATCATTGAACTGAAAACAGTTTTTTATTTCATGATTTTAGGAGGATTGAACATAAGAAATAGCAATGATTTATTTTTGTACAAACCATAAATAATGTTTTTTTTATAGGCGTAGTTGGGGACGTGATGTGATGTTGATTTATATCAATGTTTCTCAACCCGGGTTCCTCCAGAATTTGCTAGGAGTTTATTGAGCAATTAGCAACTTTTGCTTCTCAGGCCAGTGTAAATGATATCGGTTATTGTTTTTGACTATCTATAGAGGTTACATTCTTCCCAATGGTGCCAAAGTAGAGAAGGAGATGGTCCAGTAAAAAACTGTATTTATTGTCAAAGATAATTAAAATTCACCATCAATCAATTTCTTTGGTTGCTCAATTCCCCTCAACCTTTGCAATGTGAGTATCGTCATCCAAAATTGCTTTAATTACGCTAAGATCTCTTCTAGGACTTTCTCATTTTGTATTTACTCCGGAGAATATATTTCCTCTTCCTTATCTTCTTCCAACTGGCAAGCGAAAGGCATTCTTCGTACTGACCACCAGGTTATTTACTGTAAGCTGTGGATAATTTTAGTAGGGGTTCCCGGATATTTGAAAGTTGTATCAGGGTCCCCCTTGTTAAAAAGTTTGAAAAAGGCTGATTTAGATAAACAACAGGGTGGCATTTATAAAACTGTGTAAGTCAAAAAATAATTGGAAGTTTTTCATGTTGAAAATAATTCAATGTGTTACCATTAAAGGAGTGTACTGTAAATAATGTTCTATAGAAGGAAAACATATTTTGAAATAAGTGACAAACAATAGAAAATCCTTGTTTGTTACCACATACAGTTTTACAAACATTAGTTTTGTTCTTCTACAAATGTTATGCACAATAAATAATATAAATGATAAATATTTGCTTTACTGTCTTTTAGGAAAGTCGAGGTACTGCAGCTGAAAATAGCATAGAACTGCAGTCAGATGTAGCAGCTAGAAGAACATATGTCAGGTTTGATGTTCCAGTGCCCAAAGTAAAAAGCACCTGGCCCAGATTTAAAGGTAAGCAACACCAAATTTTGTGTTTTTATGTGCAGTGAGTATTACAACATTTGTTATTATGGATTTGTTTTTTTATTTTAGCTGTGGTATGTATTTTTAGCAATTCCTTTGACTGAAACACTATTGTGTTGAAAAACAATAGAGATCCTTAACAAACAGGTACAGAAACCAGGATACTTAGCCAGAGGTCATTCATGGGTAATCAGCCCACCAGACAAGGTATCTAAAGGAAAAGACAAAAACAAAGTAGGGGCCACAGGCAAAAGGACATTCCAGGCAGCAAACATTCACAGGGTCAGAAAACAGGCAAAGTCATCAATAATAAATCAAACACAAAACATACCAGCAGCAGGTCAGCCCAGCTTAACACTACAACAGGCACTGGTGACTGGTAACAGACTAAAAAAAGTCCTAGCAGCCAATAGGAAGGCAGGATTGTGCATGGAACTAATCTGCTCCTAAAATCCCCTTAAGCTGTGTACAGCCTCAGAGTGTGTGCTGGGGATGCTGAAAAAGTTCAACTCAGGCTGCACAGCTAAAGGGAAGCAGGGGATGCTGCTTTTTCTTTGTTTCCCTTGTATTCCCAAGTGACATCCCTGAAGAAAATAATGAAATGAAATATGAAAGTAAAACATTTACAAGAATTAAGAGAATTTGAGAGGGTTTGACACTTAACTGCTTTTTTCAAGTTTAGGCCACACAAAGAGGCCCCCAGATGTGTACCTTAAGATTTTGTTGTAGATTAACCTAATCTGGTCTGTAGGATGTGAAGTATAGTGCCATGTGTGCTATGTGTGTTCCACAGTAATAAGTCATTACATGTGGGACTCCCAGCCCTTCTTGTCCTTTAGATACAATGCTCTAAAAAAAATATATTGAAAAATGTTATATTGCTTTAAGTAGCATGGTTATTTTGATTGTGTCACTCTTTTACATCTATGAAAGATTATCTATTATCCATGCAACCATTATTATGATTATTATTACACAGTATTTATATAATGCCCACATATTACACATCCCTTTACAAAATCTATAGTCATGTCACTAACCATGCAGGGAATTACCCTTGATTGATGGTTTTTCAACCTGGCTGTCAATGATTTTTTGCATATTTTTTGTATTTAGAATTTATGTCACTGTTAAGCAGGAACTAAAATCTGGAGCTGGATTAAAGAGGAGGTGGGGCGGGTTCCCAATGCCACAGCAGTTTAATTTATTCACCTGTATTTGATAGGTGTCTAAAATTATCTAAAAAAGATTATGTGTATGGCTGGTTTTGAAGTTTATTTTATACAGTTTTATCCAATTTTATGAATACCTATGTCTTAAGTGGACAATCAAGTGTTTTCTTGTAACCATTATTTAGATCTATGAAAAATTAGGAATTTGTTTATTTATTATATATACCATTTTTCCATGTGTTTATTTGAGCATAATATCCCCCTTCTCCAGGAATTAGTATATTCTTGATTTTGTAGAATTAACATTGCAGTGCCAACCAATAAAATGACAGCTAAGGCCTTAATATCTAATGCGGTTACATTTAGCTTAATATGTCACGCTTACTTATTCTATGTCTAAATGGCAGTAAGGATTTCTAGATCTATGGAGTAACTGTTTTTCCAAACATCTTTGATGTATTTGATGATCTCAATTTTTCCCCCTCAAAATCTAGGCAAAAAGTCTCTTTATAGGTGTTTGGATACAATGATAACAAACCCTTTTCATTTTGATGAAATAATTACTGACCCCTGACATTCAATGCACATGCGCCTTACAAAAGCATATTTAAATTTGTCCAGCATGCATATCATGAACAGGCAGTTCTAACATCTCTTCTGTAGCTCTTTGATAAATATAATCACTATGTTTTAAACTCAGTAATTGAGTTGTACAAGTGCAAGAGGAATTTGTGGCCCCATAAATATTAATAATCAGTACTAGAATAAAAGAGGTTAGAATTTTCTGAAATACCTCCTTCCTATATATATTGTTTTAATAAAACAAACATTTTATCTACCAAGAACATCAGATTAATGCTGATTCATTCCCAATCTCTATACTGTAAGTACCCCAGGTTTATATTCATTAATATAGTGATAATGAACATATACAGTGGAGTTTTAACTAACATCTATTTAGAAAATTCCTTGCAAGGTGAATGTTTGTTTCTGCATAGACAAGAATATAAAATATTAACCTAAATAATGATATGATGATGGCTATGCAGGTTTGTATCTTCAGCTCAGAATATTCATCCTAAAATTCAGAACCCACAACTGGAATTTAAACAATAAGCCTAATGCACATACACAGATAGATAGATCCTAATTTTCTAAAAACAGTTATTTTAGGCCATTTCCAGTAGGATTTGAAAATAATTACAGTCCCATAGCTGAAAATAAAGATCCTTTCTGTGTAAAGTTTAGTAACTTAAACCTAATGTGTATTTAAATACCTTACCAAGAAAATCCCACAAATCCTAATTACTAATCTTCAACTATGCTAATCCAAGTTAGTTTAGTATAAGTGGATTAGACTCCATACAGGAGTATTTCTATCACATCCATTCTTGTCATGTCTCAGTGTTGGTTCGGGTATTATAATATTGTCTGATACATAGGACCCCATTATAACAAGATAGGCTCACAGTCATACAAGCTTTTCTCCTTAACCCATCAGGTAAGCCAAGTCCCCAGTGATTATCCAACCGGAAATGCAATCCTCCATGACTCTTCTACTTTGACTTCTGATTGACAAGTGAATCCCACAAATTTCTAGGCGTCACATATCTAAAGAGGTTAGGGGATATAGGCCCTGACATGTATCAATAAAATAGTTTCCAGATTTCGATCGGCGACCTGTCTGCAGAAACCACAAACAGTGTCCCATTGTTGGCATGAGGCCTTGTCCCCTAATGATTCCCCTTGTGAATGTTGGGGGGAAAAGAGAGTCTTGTTTTGCCCAAGTGTAATGAGCTACATGCCCCATCTTTCTTTGGCCAGCCAAATTCCAAATGATCATTTATCAGTTGAAATTGGGGGGGCACATATGCTCACGATGCTCATTATGTTTTTTGGCTTTGCAAGACATTAAAATTGCTTTCAAAAGCTGCTTGCAGATGCCTAAAAACGTTTGCACAAGTGTTTTAAGGTATTTGCAATGGCAACAATTCAACTTGATGCAGTAAACCTCCCTTGGATGCTGAATTGTGACTTATTGTGGCTTTGTTTCCACTGCAACTCCATACATCTGACATTGAAAGGGATGGGAGAGCTTAGAATTGACAATGGTGTCCTGAGATTGCAAATGCAAAAAAAAAAAACTGGTGAGCTACTGAGGATAAAGTAGTTATATAGAATATGAAGGTTAAATGTAAATTCTAATAATTGATTTCCCCTCAACTTCTGTCCTTAGCTCTGGTCCCTATTAGTGTAAGGAATTTACTGACAGCTCTCATGCTACCAGTCCCCAATATGGACTTACTTTATAATAGAATCAATGACAATACAAAAGTCCCATTAAAGTTTTGCTAAGGCGCTCCATTATCTATACCTACCCCCTTGCTACTAATTATAGACAAAATGATTTTATGATTTACATAATGAGTTATAGCATTTGATGTTACTATTATGCAAAAATTATTAATACAGTAATATACTTGTTTTACAGATATGATGTTTCATCGCTATCAGGTGTTACAAGTGATCTGGGCATATATGCTGTCTATTTCTGTGACATACTTCATTACTCTGTGCCTTTTTCCTGGTTTGGAATCAGAGATCAGGAATTGTACAATGGGAGAGTGGCTTCCCATTCTCATCATGGCGGTGTTTAACCTCTCAGACTTTGTGGGAAAGGTAAGTTTTCTTTACATTACCTCTGTTTAGGACCTGACAATTTAATGTATTTTTTTTCTTTTTTGTGTATGTGCCACACCAACTAAAATTTCAAAAAACTGTTTTATGTATTTGAACAAAATAAATGTAAAATGCAAATACCCTCAATTAATTCCCTTCAGTTTTATAAGGCAGAAGGCAAAGAGCCATTACAGAATTGTTAGTCTGCAAGGGGCCATTTGGTTTTGTTTTTTACCAACCTTGCACACTCACTTTGCAATGCCTTTCTGATGTTTAGTGGCCTCTTCTACAAAATATTGTAGATAAAACAATTTAAAAGAATACCATTGTAAAAAACCAAAGCAAATACTCAAACGATAAGCAGTAAAAATAAACAATCAAATCAAAATTGTGTATTATATACAAAAAAAGTACCAGAATTTAAATAAAAAAGTAAAAATATACTATCATTTACATTCATATGGTGCATAAGATCACTTTGTACTGCAAGCTTAGGTGCATTTCAGGTCCGAAAAATACTTTACATTCTTACTAAAGTTTAGGACAAAGTGATATAATAAAATAAAGGACTCTTTATAAAATAAAGGATTCTTTTTTTAAAGTATATTCATAATTTTTGGGAAAACATCAGTAATCTTTGTCTTTACTGGTTAAAAAATATGTTTTGGAATATGTGTTGGGAAATGAAAGATGTGTATATAACTAATGTCACTAATGTAATGAAGCAGTTTCTAAGACAGACACAGACTATATTACGGTACTTCTTTCAAGCATATGCCATTTATATTAATATTTTGCTAGTAAATGGTGTAATCTTTAATTCTTAACATTCAGAGAAAAAAAAACTACAGTAACCATATTAGATATGTAAACTAATACATGTTATAGATTCATTTTTTTATGTTTGTTTTTTCCATTTTTAGATACTGGCAGCTGTGCCATACAACTGGAGTGGTATAAACCTGCTCATTTGTTCCAGCACTCGTGCAATATTTATTCCACTTTTTATTATGTGTGTGTATCCAAGCGGGAAGCCAACATTTAGTCACCCTGCCTGGCCATGCATCTTTTCCCTGCTTATGGGAATAACAAATGGGTATTTTGGCAGTGTGCCTATGATTCTGGCATCAGGACAGGTAGTGCCAGAACAAAGAGAACTAGCAGGTATGATTTTGTTTTATTTAACCTAGAAAGTCTGGATGCTGCTTTTAGGTGTACAGTATATCATGTAATATATATATATATATATATATATATATATAAATTTATATATCATGATATTCTTAACACACAATATGTATATTCTGTATACACTACATTTTCATGCCAATAAACTGACTAGCACCTAACTTTGCCTCCTAAAGTTTATCCTGTCTGAGCTAGGACAATGCTGATGGTAATAATATTGCAGTAATTAGATGTACAAAGGTAGTAAATAATTATTGCAAAACACGGCTGAATTGCAGACAGGGTGGCTCTGCCATGTCTTGACTAGAGAAAAAAATACCAAGGATTGTTGCTTTTGTTTTGAGTGTATACATAGCCAAGCCTTTTTTTCTTTGGAGAAGGGATATATTCTCCTTTAACCACCTGGGCGTTACACTGATGTCTAGATTTCTGTTCCAAAAGCGTTACACTGTTTTTCATGAAATTTTGTTTTTTAAATTGTAGACCTGTAACTTACAGAAATATGTCAGAACAGGGTTCTAGTAGATATCATGAATATAGAAAATGTTTGAAACACACAATCATGTAAAAAAAAAAAATTACTTTTAATAAAATAAATAAAAGACACAAAAATCAGCTTAAACAAGAATACATAAATAAATGAAAAATACTGAAAATGCGATAATTTGGTATACTGTATAATAATATATTTTTCTAAAACACCTCCCTAGTGTCCGTCACATACCTATAGACAAAACCACATAAATATATTTTCTATTATTTTGTATTGGATTGGATATAGGAGTTTGTATTCAATCCAATACAAAATGTGTTTGAATGACTTTCAACTTGAATTTCCCGCACACGCGCCGATGTCATTGTACGCGCTGACGTACACGCTACGGAGGGAGAAGAAGCCGGCCGGCTTCTTCTCCGCCAGCCAGCTTCTTCTTCCCGGAGAGGGCACCCGACGCTGGAGGACGACGCTGGAGATCGACGCTGGAGGACGACGCTGGATCGCAGCGGGACCAGGTAAGTGATCGATAAACCCGAACTTTTCTCACTGTATTTTCATACAGTGGGAAAAGTTCGGGGTTATCGATAATTGTAATTATTTTAACCCCGAACCAAGGTCGGGGTTATCGCTCGGGTGAGGTAATGCTTTTTCTTTGTTTCCCATTGGAAACCCTAAATTCCATTCAACACAATTGGAATTAGGTAGAAAGTCTAACAGTGTAAGTAAACGTAGCCTTTGGGACAGAGGTGCAGGTACCAGCCAACCATTGGGTGAAGTCTTTGGCCTGAATTTTGGGCATCCTCTATCTGCCCAAACATGCCTATGGAGCACGGAGGAGAAAAGAGAGCAGATACTGCCAGTACCAGAGTATCTTGGAGTTGAGTAAAAAACCAAACAAATTAGTTAACTTTCTGCCATTTTTTTCTTCTACTGAACGCTTTGTCCTAAAACCAGTAGCAATTCATACAAAGTTCATTGAACTAGAAGTAAACTTTTATATTCTTTTAGTTAACACTGTCATGTGCTTTTTGAAAGGTTTGGTTTTAATCATTTGTTTTCTCTTTTTTTTGCAGGAAACACCATGACTGTTTCCTATATGACCGGACTAATGCTTGGGTCAGCTGTGGCTTACTTTGCCTACAGTTTATCTAGTACAGCCCACAGTATTTGCTTCAATCCAGAGACATACAACAGCTCAGTACCTCCAGAGATTTAATTATTTCAATTATTTGTTACTACTAAGACATCGGCATTATTTATTTTAATTCTAAATCACATTGTTGTTATGACAAATGCCATTATTAGACATTTCACAAGTGTTGAACTTTTTGATAAAGCCGCATTTGTGCAAGCACATGCACTTGATGGACTATCAAATCTGACAACATATATACTGTACATGGGTATGCCACTTTTGTCACTTTGCCAAAGCCTTTTTGTGTGGTTTAATTTTATAAATGTCTGTGTTTTGTTCACAAATTGTAATTTTATTTTACATGTTACACTTTTAAAACAAAAATATGTGCTATTTGATATTTTTTTATAAACAACTTACATCATGCAGAATCATATACAGGTTTAATTGTGGCTTGTATGGCTTGCAAAACTGTAACAAAAAAAAAAACATTTTAATCATTACATTTTCTTGTGTCATTATTTGGTTTTACCACTGTTTAGAAGTGGCTAAAATCAAACTGATCCATTGCCTAAGAAAAATAAAGCTATGAAACATATGCATAAGGTAGGATATATAGCAAGCACATTTGGCACTCTATTCTATCACTAATTCTTTGTTACATATTTTTAGTGTGTTTGCCTTTTCATACCTGTCATCCTGGGCAACTAACTGCAACAGAGTCTATCTTCATCCTAAATAGAATCACAGATAAGAAGTGGTCCAAGTCAGTATCCATTTTGACCCATGGCTTCTTTAGACCAGCAAAGGAGTTTATTAAGTTTAACCTTCTAGTAAATCTGTCACAAATTCTATCTCACTGATGCTGTTTATGACTGCTTAGCTGTAATACAGATAAGCATAAATATTTCTGAATAAATACCACATTTTCACTATCAAATAATAATTGTGCCTATTATAAAAAGAAAGTTACCTACAAAAAAACAGTGTGGCATGCAGTATGCCACCATTCAGAAATAGCTTTTTGTCAAATTTGTTATTGCCTAAACCAGTCTTCTGTTAAATTATAATAAAATGTACCTTGGGTACAGCCATGCTGAACATTTCTATAGTATGCGGACACAGCTTAGTATTAGGAATCTGAGGTTCCACATGCAGTGGTGAAAACATGTTCAGTTGAAGACACAAAAACTCAGATATGGTATTTCTACACTAATTATTCAGCAATTCCAGTCTGAATTTAAAACCAGACAAAAACATTTTTGTGGGTCACAGGATCTAAACCAGTGGTGCTATACAACATGCTACCAGTCTCACCCACAATCTCTGCTTGCTGATACTTGGGGTGACATTACTGTGGTATATGTGAGATATCAAAGGTCAGATAGAAAAAGACTCGTCTATCAAGTTCCATCACTAGGGAAATAAACATACTAGGTAAATTTCAATGAAAAGTAAAAACTATACTACAACCATGATAAAATCCTACAGACGTATTGTATCCAGAGGAAGGCCAAAAAAAACCTTTTAAAGTCTGGTTCAATTTACTCCAACAACGGAAGAAAAATTCCTTCCCATGAGGCAAGCAGATGTTCCCTGGATCAACAGTCTATATTGGTATTACTTAATTTTAATACCCAGTTATATTCTGTACATCTTAAAGCAATCTATAGAACTTGCTAAAACTACTTCTTGAGGGAGCCCTGTTCCATGTTTTAAATGACCCTGTAAATAATTCTCATACAGAGAATAAACTTCTCCTCCAGACACAAAGAGTGCCCTCTTGTCCTTTGCAATAGTAATGTATGTTTAGTAAATCAACTCCACCAAACTTTTGCTTTCCATCCTCACTGTGTCAACCAAGTCAACTACTGGTACTATTTAAAAAAACTGTGTGAAAGCCAAAACTACAAAGTGCACAGATCAGATTGTATTGCAAGGCGCTTTTTTTACCCAACCATGTTCCTGTAAGGATAATGTTTCTGTGTACTGAGTTTATGTGTTCAGTAAAAGCTTGTATCTCTGATGTCCTAATCTTGCCCCACTTATCATCCACATACCTGAACCAATGACTTGTTGTATTCTTCTGAAGGTGTCCGAGTCTCTCTTCTGCATCTCTTCCAAGTTAGCAACAAAGGGAGATTTTGGTGATCCTATAGCACAGCCATGTTTCTGCCTGTAGAAGCTATCGTAAATGAAATAAGTACACATAAGACTCAGGTCCTGTGAGGAACATACTTGGTATGGCTCAAGGTGTGTGGGACTGTCAAGTCTTGTTCTTGTTTTGTGTTTGCTCACCATCTCAATAGGCTCTAAAGTTGGCATATAGCTGAGCAGATGTCACATCATAGGGCACCATTGTCAGTTATGGCTCCCTTTTTTTCACGTACCTTGTTGGCAAATGAAAATGATGTACTGCGATGGGATAGTAGCCAGATACTTAGCAAAAATATATATAACAGAATCGGTCTTAATGGTTGCATCTCCCTAGTGTATATTGGGGAGGCTGTATAACGCTTAAGTAGTACAAGGTTGCTTACCTTTTTCTAGTTGATCACCTGTTTCATTTAACAACTAGTGGAGTTCATCTTTAGTGCCCCATAAGTATTGGCATCACTAGGAAAAGTGGTCACCTTAGAATGCAATGGCATGTATTCCTGACCATGGTGCCTCTCCCCGTCTGCTGCCAGAATTATATTAATTGGATGACCACTAAGAGAAGTAAAAGCCTTACTTTTGTGGGGTTTAATTGGAAGGAGTTTTGGCATCACTAGGAAAAGTGATCAACTTAGAATGGTAATGGGATGTACAGGTAGTTCCCGAGTTAAGGACATCTGACATACAGACGACTCCTAGATACGAACAGGCTTCCCTGCTTGTTCGTGTGCAGGACAGAGGCTTGATAGGGGGGGGGTTTGCAAAACTTGCAGAAGAAATCCTTTCCTAAACACAGCTGGGACTCTTCCGCAACCTCTTGTAACTCTTTAATGACCAAGACAAACTCTGCAGTTGTTTTTTTTGCATATCAAAGCACAGCTTGCTCCAGAAGTTAGTGAATGTCTAGGCTCCATAAAGTTTTTTTTCTTGTTTTGTTTGTGATTACCTCACAGTGAGGATTTTATACAGTAACTGACACCATACTGCCTAATATGTTGAGACAAACATCTGTCCTAATTGCATTTATTAAATCAATGTACCTGTTCCAACTTACATACATATTAAAGTTAAGAACAAACCTACGGTCCCTATCTCGTATGTAACCCGGGGACTACCTGTATTCTTAACCATGGTGCCTCGCCCCTTGTCTTCTAGCAGAGTTAGATTATTTGGATAATTGGAATTCATTGATTATGCTACGTAAAATCCCGACTTTTTTGTGGGGTTAAATTGGAAGGAGGTGCTTTGACACTAGACAAGACTACAGAGACCCTTAGACAATGTTGGTTAGCCTCTTCTACTAATATGTGGAAAATTCCAAATATTTGCCACATATTATCCACTTAACCTTACAAATTTGGGACGTCCTGCATGTGTTGTTGGACCACAGAAGAAAGTACATCAACAATTTAGGTGTTTGTGCTGTGTAAAAATAAATGCTGGGGTAATTTTCTACAATGTGAGTAAACTGCTTGAAAAGCTGTGAAATGTCTTCAACATTACAAGAACAAGTCCAGTTAACTACTAGCTTAAAAATGACAACTTTTTTAGGTGTGTTATTTAAGCATTACACCTTTTTTCCCCAGTATTTTGTTACCCCCTCTTCTAACTTTTTTGGAAACGTGATTATATTTCATTATCCCTTGTAAACCAGCAGGTTTCCACAACTGTGTTCCACCTTACTAACTCTTTATACGAAATGCTTTATTTAGAAAGATATGTTCATATACAGTGCATGTTAATGCATTTCGATGACATCGAAGAGTAGAAGTTTTCAAGGGCTTAAAATTTTTATAGGAAAAAATGCCAAACAAGAAAAAATTTTAAGGAGTTTTGTATTCCTGGCTTGTAAAACCAAAGACCTGAGTGTTCTCAACTGGCCCTGCTGTGATATTCACTAGCAGATCCAGGGCTGGAAGCACCCAGTCCTTACTTTTCAGGTTTCACCTATTATCAATGTTAGCAAAGGTATTTTACCACTGCTGTGTTTATTTACTAAGTTATAGATCTTTATACATTATTTCAGTACACATTTCTACGGTTATCCTGCTGCTGCTTTGACCTCTGGAACAAGGGTCCCATCAATTGTATTTTCCATAAGTTACTTGCTTGGTTCTACAGCATATACTTTTTGGCCTGGTAATTGGATAGGATTTGTTTTTCTTTTTTATTTTTTGAAATAGGCTAAAAGCAAAGGTCTTGCCACACAGTCACTGTGGTTTTCTTCATCATGAAGTTTCATAATAATATGCATAAAGATAATAAAAAGATATGGACAAAAGCACATAAATTGCCTATGCCCTGTTGCACATCTTTTATATTTATATTAGTTTTGTAGAAAAACGATATTTAGTTGGTATCAACTAAAGAACAATTGCAAAAAAAGAGCAATTATGAAATGTTCTTATTATATTATTTCACTTATTATAATTTCACAATCCACAATAGAACATTATAGAAACAATGGGTTCAACCTGGGCTATTATAATACAGTTGATGCCAACTAAAATAACTAAAAAACTAAATACTAAATGCAAAAAAATTAATACATATTTTTATTGTGGAGTTGTGGAGTGCAGATCCATTTTTTGGGGTAAATATTTTGTTTGGTTTTAGGTCTTCTCCTTTCTTTGCATGTGCATTTGTGCTGGTTTACCTGTATAGGCTTTCCAAAGGCTTGGGATCAATGATCAAGTGTAAATAAAACTGGAAGGCTGAATTATATATATATATTTTCATGCTAAAGATTAAGTCTGAGTAAAGTGTACATTTCCTTTTATGCTAAAATAAATAAAAATACAGCAAGTAATGTAGATTTCTAACATTAAATGGTCAGTCTATTCAAAATAAAAACTTTACCAATAGGTAAAGCCTGGTATGCAAAGTCAGTCCTTCTTCTAGGCTTCTTAGGCCTAGTCTCCACTGGCTTTTAGCAAGCCTTCAGGCTATGCAGTGAGGGTAAAGTAGCATGCTTTATCATTTCTTCTCATTGCTTTATTTTCAGAAATCATAGAGCAACATGGATTTTGCTTGAAACTGAAGCAAAGCAAAGATTGAAACGAGATTGCATATATTTTTTTTTCCAGTAGAAATCTCATGTTGCCGTGTTTCAGATGCATGCACGTTTTAACTGCTTCAAACCCTGGTGTTTGAAGAGAGATCTCCCTGACAGTGTTTTTGTCAAGCTAGAGTTTTTTTTTTTTTAAGCACTGTTACACACTCCTAATATAAAATGCATTCAAAAATTCCACCTGGGAGATTGGGAACCCCTCATAAGTCGTGTACAGATAGGCATTTATGTCAAACCAAGATTTTTGCATTTATTTACATCAATTTAAATGCACAGCATCCAAAAAAAGGCTGTTTTTGTCCTGCTTTGTCAGCAATCCAGATGCACCTCAAAAAATCGGATACATTGCAAAAATAGCCTCTAAGTCAGTGTTTCCCAACCAGGGTTCTGAGCTAGGGTTCCTTGATCCTTGAGCAGTTTGTGCTTCTCAGGGTCAGTTTATCCGACACCAATCTTTATGGCTAACCTGTAAGAGTGACATTCTTCTTCAGCACTGTAAGAAGCATTCATCCTACCAACCACCACACTTATGTACTGTGACCTGTGCATATAGTAAATATAGCAGGGGTTCCGGAAGTTAAAGAGGCTGAGAAACACTGATCTAAGTTGTATAGTACACTACTTATTTGAATTGGAATCAGTTGACCTGAGCTTGACATCAGTTCAAAACGCAGGAAAACAAAACCTACTTACACAAGCCCTAATGAATGCAATTATGCAGACACAGGAACTCAGGCACTGCTAACAAATGGAGTCCTTAAGAAACAGATTAATTGTCAGGCGGTTTATTTGTCCAGCAACCACCAAAAACAAAATTTGTACTTGAACTCAAATGGTGAACTGACCATTAAATATTTTTATGTATTTGAAAGACTTTTAAGACATGTGTCTTTCCTGAAATTACAGGCGTGATTCACCTGATCACCAAGTTACAAGCAACAGCATACCAAAATGGAGCATTTATTATAGTTTTGGTATATATAAGCCAATTCGCTTACTGAATAAAATGTGCACTGGAATGCAGCTTTATACAGTGTTACATCCATAAATATCCTAATGATGTATTTCACATTACACTCGGATCTCCACCACATCTTTCTGAGCAAAAAAACAATTTAATATTTGCATCGGCAATCTTTAGTTTCTTTTGTTTTCCTACATTTAATGACTGTGGAACAGCAAAAGGACCTTAGAAGAAAAAAAAAATCTAAGAGAAAATTGTGTTCAATATACAGAAATCTATGAAGCTCTCAAGCATAACTGAGAAAAGTATGTGGCAGCCTAAAAGAACATTATAAGAATCTGTGAACAAAGATTTGGTTAGGCATGTAAGCCATAATATATACAGCACTGGCTTTGGTCAAATGACAGCTTAAAACATTTTACACATAGAGATGACTATACAAGTCAGAATTTAGATATCAGACATAACAGAATGATAGATGAAGCAACTATTATATATTCACAGCTAATTAGATTTTTCTTTTTTTTTACTTTAGCCAGGAAAAAAAAAATCATACATATATACACACAATATATTTTACACACAAGTTTTAAAAATATTCAAAATATTAGTGTAGCAGTTTCTATTTGTCTAGACTCGGTTGGTAAACGGCAACATGCTAAGCAACAGATTGTATCCTAATTTGGCAACCAGACAACAGCTAAAATTGGACTTAAATTTAAGTGAAAAGATCTGTATTACTTGCACTGTTAAAAAGAACCCAAAAATATTCTGAAGAATTTATAACTGCATCCGATGCTTCCCTGACTGACTCTTACAGATGTCCATAGCAGCAAACACAAGAGACTCCCATAAATTGGTCTTGTTTTGTATATACAATGAGAAACTACTAGCACAGATATTCACTCTGTTCTCAAAATCATGGGGGGATTCTCGCTGTCTTCATCTAGTCGAAGAGCATGGGCTTCATCTTCCAGGTTTGTCCCACCCACAGCTCCAAGTTCATCAGAAAAGGCTGTACAGAGAAACACAAAATGATTAGTGATATTTATGTATTCATTTACAGACTTTATTCTTTTTCTTAGCACACCATGTGATAAAGCTAAGTGCTGGAACATTAGCAAACACTGCATGTTGGCATATTTTGTAATGAAGCCAAACATCTACAGGGATAACAGTAAAGTCCATTCTCATTTTATTGTGGTGCACTGTAAATCCTACCAGCTGTTTGTATAAGCAAAGGCTGAAAAGCATGTTAGGAATACCTTTGGCTCTTGAATAAACAATTTTAGGTTTTTAAAATCCAGCAAATTATTTTTAATTAGATTTTTGCATTTTTTTTGTCTGTTACATAATATAGATAAAATATCTTCTACAAAGTATGTTCAGGAACAAGCCTAGGGCAAGACCCAATGCTGTGGTTTTAATTTTTATCCTAAAATGAGCAGTGGACTGTCAGGAAATTCAAACTTAAAAAAGCCTTCCATCAATCTGGCTAGAAATTATATTGTGTTTAAAAAATGGTGGACACCTAAAGCTTTTTATCTTTTTGGTGTTTTGCCTGGAGATTTAGAGGGATACAAGCATGTCATGACCACCAAGTAGATTTTCTTTAATTTGTTACTGCACAGAGCCCATTCTTCCTGACAAGGCACAAGCAGGGTGGTACCTACAGTGCACCCATGGGAAAGAATAGGAAGAATTGGGGACAGGGTATCCTGAATTCGCTATAAAAAATATAAATATTTATAATTGTGCTTTGAAGTACTGTGAGATGTGAACAGGATGAATGAATGATACAACCTGCGATTGTGGCAGCAGTGTCCAACATTTCAATGCCTCTAATGATAATATGCATAAACATCTTCAGTATCCAGGTAACTACTAAAACCTTAAATAATACAATTAAAAATTAATTACAATGAATTAAAAATAAATTAAAATATTAGTGATGTAGTCAATCAATGGTGCAGTATGCAAACATTATCTTCAACCTTCTGGCTTAGATTTTCAGGTATTACAGATTACAAAACTTTTTTCATTGATGGCAGAGAGTGTAGTGATCCCCGAACCAAATGCAATGTCCAGTTCCAATTGAGCATGTAAAAGTATGCAGTTTAGATTTTATAGTAAATGGTATCTTAGGAAAGCTGATCTCTCAAATGCCTAGTTCAAATGTTCATAGCTAGTTTTGGTTACCAATAGAGATATTTTCTTCCTAAATTTTAATACTTTAATTCAGCAATCGCCAACCGGAGGTCTGCTACACATCCTGGGGGGACAGTAGTGCAGGGCTGTGAACACAACTTTTGTTGAGTCAACAGCCCTGTGCTACTGTCCACTCCCCCATCCTCTGGTGGGTGCAAATTATATTACAGCTGATCCTTTAATCTGGCGTTATGCTATTTTTACTAAAACAAGACCCAAGACGTGAAATGTCAAATAAATAGGAAGTAAAGAAGATGACAACACAAGCATTTGAGAATTCAGCTTTCCAAAGATTCCTCTGACACCAAATGCAGCAAAATCTGGGTCTGGTAAAATGACCAATATTATTCTGCATCTGTCATAATACAGTACCAAAATAACATTCAATGATATTTTTACAACTTACCATGATTTGTTGGTGATGTGGAATATGTATCTTTTGATGTTGCACCACTGTAGTTCTTTGACACTAATGGTCTTTCGTGAGATGCTGGCTCTAGAATTTCATTGGAAGGCTCCATACTTCCATCCAATCTGAGGGGAAAAAAAGAGAAAAAAAATCAAACATAATTTTCAATCACCTATTTTTATTAAAGAGAAAAACAGTAAATTAATGGTCTAGAATTAATACAAAGGCATCTTTTTTTTTTTCTTTAAATCACATATCAATTTTCAATAGGTAGTTCACATACTATTTTTTACTAATCCCATTTTTCAAACAATACAAAATGTTAAAACTGGAATAGTAATTTAAAGCATAATGATGATTTGATGGTTAGCTCTTCTGGGAAGGGTCCTCTCCTCCTCCTGTGTCACTGTCTGTATGTCTGTCATATGCAACACCTGCGTAATATGTTGGTGCTATATAAATATTGTTTATTAGTAATAATATCATCAATACACACCATAAATAGTCCACACCACCTATGCTATAGTTAACAAATCGAAAGAGAGAAAATAAAGGTTTATGGACATGTTAAACTAAAATGAGATAGAAGCATTACACAGAAAGAGATCATTGATATTAAAACCTACAAACCTACACTTTGCTTTAAAACCTAACCCACAAGTTTAATAAAAAAATTTTTTTAACCACAAATGTTCTCTTCCCTACATAAAACCCGCACCTGAATGAAATACACAGGCTGCTGTGATTAACCGGTTTCTGTAAAAGGTCTTCTCTGGCTGTATCTAACTTTAATAAATCTGCAATAAATTATTTTATTTATTACGCTTTTCATAAAAACCCTGTTTTGATATCTTTATTACGGGCTGACAAATGTGCAAAGATGAAACCATAATACATTGTTTTCTACTTTTTTAGTTCTAATTTTTTTTAGATTTATTAACAACTCAAAAAACAAACAAAACATAACACAAAAAGAAAACAGACCTGTAATAGTAACAACTGACAAAGATTTCAAGGAAAATATATAAGCAGATATAAACAGATAAGTACAGTGCAATAGAAAGGAGTTTCTTTTACAAAAAAACAATGTTAGGGGTAATTAAAAACACTCAGAAGTGCATTAGAGTTGGAATTTTTTTTTTTTTTAAATAGGGAAAGGTAAAGAAAAATAGGGGAAAGAAGAAAAAAATATGCAGGATGCCTTTGCATCATTGACTATGGGGCCCTTGCATGACATCTGCAAGGCTGCATCCAACTGAAGGGTATGGAGGCTTTGGCAGCACCTAGATGATGACTTGGGGGACTTTCGTTATATCTTCGTGGGCCTTCTAGAAATGTTCAGGAAAGATTGTTCTGAGGAGTTATGAATAGAGACATCAGTAAGCTTGTGAATAGCATTAGAGACTCCAGATCAAAAAAATAAATTACCAGGCAGCTCCAAAATTATGGAGAAATATGCCCAACTCGCTGTGAAACCCTAAATTGGAGAGCAATATGAATACATTTTATAAAGGATAGCTACTCTCTTGAAATTCGTTACCAATTGAGATTTTTATTCCTAAATTTTAATATTCTAATTGAACATTGGGAGGTGAGGACAGCAGTGCCACCTACAGGCCGAATGTTTATTTGGTCAATGACACCTCCAGCCTACATAGGATCACTACGCACTAGCTGAATGTGATCACATAATTGAGAACCATCCTGATTGGTTCTTGATAGTAAGTGGGCACCAGACCTGTTAGTGACAGCAAAGACAGAGAGCCAACAGAAGCCCAAAGTTTTACTTGGTAGGTCTCAAATGAAGGGCATTGGCTATCAAGTTCACAAGAAACTGTGAGGTTGAGGTTAAGAAACTGTAAGCTGGAGGTTCACAACAACTAAGTATTAACACTTTTGCCATATTTTGCCATTTATGACGTTTTTCTCTTACCTGTGTTGTTTCATTAGTGTGCACTCCCCACCCTCTTGTGGGTCCAAATTATATATGTAAAGGTAACCATCTGCTGCACCAACAAGTAACCGAGGAATCTTTTGAATCCTAAATGTGAACATTTATTGATATATTAATATGAATTCTAAATAATAAATCATTGCAGAAAGGTTAAGGAATATCTTTCAAAACCTCAACAAACACACAATTTAAGGTTAAGTGCATATTTAAAAAAAAAAATAAAATATAGTTATATAGTTGCTGGTTTTTCAAGACAACTAATAATAAATACAGAAATAAAAGCTGCAAGAGACGTTTCCAAGCCATTTTAGCATAGACCATCCCCTGTAAATTATGCTAGCCAGTTTTGAGCTTGGAAAAGCCTGCATATCTAAAGAGCTCCTGAAATGTCTTATTCAATGTGAACTCTCAAGCACAGCTGGAGGCTAAAAAGGGAACTCTAAACTGAAAGGCTCAGGATAGAGGCCACGTTACAGAAATGAATTTGTCTTAGTGAAAATAATTTATTCTCAAACTTGCTTCAACTGCATGTACATAGTAAAGCCACAAATGTGTTTATTAATGCCCTTATCCTTGAATTTTTAGTTTTGTTTTTTAAAGCACCAACCTTTTGTAGGTTGGAAAACCAATTATATTGGGCAGATTATGAAAAGAGTAAATCTTGTATATTATTAGTGAGAATACTTGTTACATTTAAAGCTAAAGCTAAAGAAAGAGGACAAATGTCTGCCAGAGGACAGACACTACAGACCACAACCTGGCAGCATGGTTAGTTTACTCTACTGAAGAGCCAACAAAGGATGCAGGGGCTGCCAAAAAAGCAAGTATTCATTCTTTTTTTTAAAATTACGGGCTGTAGCTGCTGGTATTAGTTCAGCTAAGAAATACAATTTCTTTAAATAAAGAAATTTTTTAGTGAAACTTTAGTGAAACTCAACTAGTGAAATTTACCCTCTCTTTTTGCTTGGTAACCACTGTTTCAAATTGAGAGCACATATTTTCAGCACATTTCATGTGGTAACAAAATTTACAAACAAAAAGTTTCAAAAAGAGTTTAGCTATATACATTTTTGCAGCCTGATGGTACTAAAGAACTTTTTTTTAAGCCTAAGTTTAGACTTTTCAGATTGCACAAGATTTAAATGGATGTCTGCCCGCCCCTTTTCCATTGTAAATCTTTTCTCCTATTAATTGACTAATAAAAAATGGAGAATAAGAATCACTTAGGAAGGCACCTACTGCAAAAACAAAAAGATATTTTAATCCTTTTCCATTCCAAAAGATTCAGGAAAGCTATGGAAAAGTCACTCCTAAAGTGTCAATGATGGCAATATAAACAGAATTTGTAAAACTTACCTATTCTTCCCAAACCTTAAAGAAAGTAGGAACAGAAAAAATATTCCTATTTATAACACTACGTTTCCAATGGGTTTGTACTGGACAGAAAGAACTAATATATATTACAGGTTACAGTTCACAAAAAGTACCTAAAGCCCAATTCCAATATTAAAAAAACACAGCCCTTATACCCCTGCTTTACAAAAAAAAAAGATCCTTTTAAACAGTGCTCAAGGGACTTTTAACCCACCGGGCTCTGAGGCAGCTGCTGCCATAAGGGCAGAAATAAAACACAAAAGTTACATTTTATGAATCACCAGCACTGGTACTACACATTCCAGAGGAGTACTAGTGGTGGACCCATGATGACATGTCTAGGTGATGCAACGCTGTGCTTCTGGACTGAACAGACTTTCAGGAGAGAAGATTTTTCCTGTAAAGCTGCACTTTTTTTTTGTTTAGCTGTTTTTTGTCAAAAGCTGGAGTTGAGCTTTAAACCTCTGTTAGTAAGATCATTATTCACATATTATAGGAAATATAATGGGAACATAATGGGGGAAAAAAAAAGATTCGAAATTACATTGCTAATGTACAGATGTTTTTGTGACCGCAAAAAGGCAAACGAACAGTTGCAAAAGCTCTTCCTTGGTTGAACATTTCAGTTACTTGTGAGGGCAAGTAACTGGTGGACGCCATGATAACTTTTCCAAAATATCCCGTCCAGGTGGTTGGCTCCTCAACAGGCCTAAAAATAAAAATATATTATATATTAAATATGTATATATACACATTTCTAAACAAAACATGAATAAGTATTAGGCTATATTGTCCAAAAGGTGTAACTGTATGGACAATATTCTGCTAGTGTATAAGATGAAAACCTATATTTTACATTTATGGAACAAATGGTTTCAATATTAGGGTCATTGGTGGTAAAAGAAATAATATATTTGGAAAAGTGACAACTAAAGTAAGGGGCTGGAGTGCAGTTTTATTAGGTCTGCTGTTCCAAATATTTAGATGGCTAATACCGTGTTTCCCCGAAAGTAAGACCTACCCCGAAAATAAGACCTAGCACTTTCCCCCCCAACCTGCCCTAATATAAGACCTACCCCGAAAATAAGACCTAGTAGAAAAAGAAAAAAAAAAGAAAAAAATAAAAGCAAACATAAATTAAAACAGTACTCACCGAGCGGGAGACAGCGGGGTGTACACACAGCGGGCTAACACACAGCCGCACAAGCCGATGCTTTCCTTGTAGTTCCGGCTCCTGTCACAGGCGGAGTGATATTACATGCACTTCGCCTGTCAGAAGCTGAAGTGCATGTAACCAGGCTTGTTCTAGTGAGCCCTTAAAAATGTGTTAAAAAAAAAAAATTAAAATAATATACTCACCTGATACGCGATCCTGCGTGTGTCTCTGGCTGCAGCAGCGTCTCTCTTCTCTCCTCTGCCAGCATCGTGTCTTTTCCTGTTTGTAAAGCAGAGCGAAAGAAACCGGCACAGCGCCACCTGCTGTTCCATGTCCTAACTGCCGAACAGTGGAAAAAAAGCACAGAGTGATCAGAAGGGGAATTTGTAAGGGGAATTTGGGAATATGGTGTTTTTTTTTCATTAAAAAAAGTATATAAGACCTACCCTGAAAATAAGACCTAGTGTGTTTTTGGAAGCCCAAAAAAATATAAGACAGTGTCTTATTTTCGGGGAAACACGGTATGCCTTCTTATAATACCTGATGTTAGTTAAAATTGAGGTCCAGGTTAGCAGCAAAATACATATACCAAGTACACTTTCCCAGTCTGAGAATTGCTGCACATGAAGTTCATATAAAGACAAACTGAGGTGCACAAACATATGCAAGTGAATATTCCATTTTTTTCCATATATACAGAGTATAAATGACAAAGGAAAATAAAATGAATACGTACTTTTCTTTGACAGTTTCTAACTTGAAAATATGCACAGTTTCTGTGTTACTTGAAGCTGAAAGAAATATGCCATCCATGCTGAAAGCTAGGGAAAATATTGTCACACACCTAGGAAAAAGAAAATTAAGTCAGATGGGCTTTAAGTAAACATGTGTCAATAAATTACATATATATTTACATATTCTGAACAAGAAGAGAAAGCACTTTATATTAAGCCCTTGTTCATCTCTGTAGCTATAAGCATTGTGAAAAAAATAAAGTTGAACTCCAGCCTTTTAAAATGGAAAAAATTGAACGTCTACTACAATGAAATTGATTACATAAATTTTACTGCCCACTAAGTGCTTTGCACAGTATTTACTAGAAGCTTGTGCAAATTATATAAAGCTCACCTCATTTATTGGCTCTAAAAATTCTAGAATTATTCAACCCTTTCCACTACACCCTGACTTGCCTCTTTCACTTACTGGATTGTCTTCAATAATGGAAGTGGAGCATCACATGTGGGGGTGACTTGCAAGCAAATGCTGGCTGCCTAGGAATGCCTCTTTTCATGACATCCATCAAGGCATTTTGATATTTGGGTAACTCCTTTAAAGAGTCAGCCCCAGAGTGGAAGGCTCTTAGGAGGAATACTAAATGGTGTACTAAATACATGCAGGGTGCAGATACAGTGTTTTCCCTAGACCCTTTTAGCCGGGAACCCCCTGGCACTTTTCAGTAACTACCTGACAGTTTTTGGATGGTTACTGAAGAGTTGGTAACAATACAGGGGCTGCCACCCGCCTACCATTTCTTCGACCCAGCTCAAAAATGAAATTACTGGGTTGAGGTAAGTTTTCAGAAATATACAGCACCTTGCTAGTTTGCATTGCATAGACACAGTAGTAACATTAATAAGTCTAAAACAACTAATGACACAAATGTTTTTAAAATGTGCTTAGTATGTCAATGTAGAGAAAGAGGGAACCAGAAAAGACAAAATGCATGCAGATTAAATTTGAAGTTTAGATTTTAAAGATTACAATACAGACACTGGTAACCTGCCAGCCTTCTAATGTAAACAAGCAGCAGGTGTCTCTAACCTGCTAGAAACAACCTGACAAATACTCTAATATATATATATATTTTCTTTTAGGACTCGGAGAAGGAGTCTTAGCTGTACGTTAGATGGCGCCATCAAGGACCGGTGGCATTAAATTAGAACTTTAACCAAAAGAATATCTATTGTGGTGCTTAAAAGTTTGTGAACCCTTTAAAATGCTCTATATTTTTTATGAACGTGACATAAAATATAATTCGATTTTAAACAAGTCCTAAAAGTAGTTTACCAATTGATGAAAATGATTAAATAACATATTATTAAAAGTAAAAATATTTCTAAATCACCTTTTCACTCCTCTGCGGAATTCAAACAGTTTTTGACCTTCTGGAATGGAAAAAACGCGTATCACTGTGCCCTATAGAAACAGAAAATATATATCTTCTAATATAAAAAAACACACCTACTGTTATCTCCGTTATTGGTAATAAGGGTGCTGCTCTCCACAGCAGGACAACCCAATTATATACAGAATCCACAACTAATATATCTTAATATATCTCGATTTTCTTAGTTGTGTCTTTATTGTTTTAGGTATGCCACCTTAATTCAAAGATGTTCATCAACTAATTACAAAAATTATTAAAAAAAAAAATTAGGTACTCTATTCATTCAATGCCACTAAAGAGAACACAAACATTTAAAACCATTCTTCGTCGCTTATTAGTTGTTATTATGTTATTAAGTGGCCACAAGGAATGAGAATAAATTGATTCCACATAAAAGAGAAACCACTAGTGGACTGATACACCAAGTTTTTGGGGGAAGTAGTAGGTAGTTAAATGAAAGATATAATCCCGACAAGGATCTCTCACTACTGTAAAATCTGGGACCTACTAATTAACTGTCATCAGGTATTACTACTGCAGTAGAAAGAGTAACCCAGGAAATCCAATATAGGTGTTACAGAAATTTTTGGAATGTTACAATCCAATCCCTTTTTTTTATGGAAAAAAATATAGGTTTTTAAAGAGACCCTTTCACTACATGGAACTATATTTTACTAAAACATAGAAAGGGGCAATCATAAGCTTTTGCAATGTTGAGTCGAATGCACAGACTCGTAAATTAATGGGTTTTAGATGGTAAATTTAGGTCTCTGACCAACAAGTAAATAGTGACCATAAGCTATATTGCACCTAATATCATTCAGTTTTGCTTTTATATCCCACTTGTATATTTTAGTTTCTACACATTCTAACATTCTAGTTTAAACTCAGCCTTAACTTCCAACTTTACACACATTTTATTTATTGATTGAAGGGAAGGCATGAAAAACACACACCAAAGAGTCCTTAGTCTTCTTTAAAAAAAAGAAATTGATTTATTTGGTTACAATTTCATTGTTGTTGCTTCAAAAGATAGGATGGGTTGAAATATTTGCTTCTTTAGAATTTTCAGCATCCAAACATTTCCAGGTATGTTGATGCCTGCATCTCTGTGCTGGATATTGTGATCCATCATCCCACCTATTACATAACTATTATGTTTCTTCACAATTTAATGGATACATCAGAAGCTGAAGATTCTACCAGTAGGGATAGTTTGCAAAAAAACAGGGACTTGATTCATAGGCAGCTGAAATTTTATGTGTTTGTAAGCCAACACACCCATCAGCATGATGATTCAATTAAGATAACTCCATGGCACAGCTATTTTCATCCTACTCAAGTCATTGAGAATGTGTTGCACATTGCCTGTGGATTGCCCATTCATGAATCTATATAAATTCCTCTCCAATCATCCTTTAGATCATTTCTCCATGCTTCACCTATGCTTCAATGATGGATATTTTGGGAAATTGCAACAGAGATGAGCATCTGTGGACCCCCTGCATTTAATAAGCCCTTTGACGAAAACTTGTAATATTTTAATTGTCCTTTTGTTTTTAACCCAATACTTAGACATTAGCTGTCAATATTTGCTAAATGAACACAATCTTAATACAGGAAAAACATGCCTTACCTTTTCTGATGCAGTTGCTAGTTTTGTACCACTTGCGTCAAATGCTAAAGCTGCCAGTGGGCTGTCATGAGCAGGTATCATATTTGCAGCTCTCTGTAAAACATTGAATAATGTGAAACGCCAAAGGAGTTTTACTGTAATATTTGGTATATATTATTTCTTCCATGCATCCTCAAAGTATATCACAGCCATACACAAACTATATAAATATAAACATTTTAGATTTTGATAGTTTATTGTAACCAAGAGAAAAATGCTGAATCAGCCGTTTCTTCGTCCACAAGATAACTACATTATTCTTAAAACATCAGTGAAAATATTAAATGTTTTCAAACACTGAAAGTAAAAAAAAAAAGTTATGTGAAATTTTCAACCTTTAGCATTAAGAACCAAAACGAGAAACCTGTTTTTGTTATATGGATGATGGCATAGCCAGCATTAGTTCAGTCCAGCAATGTTGTCCCATTACTTTCATGGCCTAGATGTTTTTTTTAATGTGTACTTCCCCTGAAGTTCAACACATTTTTGAGTCATCATTTCAAAAATAAAACATACCCCAACCACCCCATTGTCAGAAGAAAAGTACCAGTATGTCCAATAGTAATTGGGCAAGGAGGAGCATGGGTCAGTAGTGGGTTCCATTTGTTGAGACATTCCATTGGATTGCCTTTTAAAGGAACAGAACAGCCAAAGGGTTTCCTTTACATTATACTCTGAAGTTAGCTAAACTAATAGTAAAGTTTACAGCTGTAAAAAAAACATACTAGGTACGTGATCATTTTAACGGCCAGCTATTCATAAGTTTCCAAATTTGACAGACACATTTATGTTATTATATTTGGTTAGTAATTGTAGCTGCTGAAAGATTACTGAAAACACCCCACAAAAATAATACTATGAATATAGGTATGATTCTAATACAGAGACAATGGGCCTGATTTGGTAAAGCTCTCCAAGGCTGGGGAGGATACACTTTCATCAGTGAAGTTGGGTGTTCCAGCAAACCTGGAATAGATCTGATCCAAGATTCAAAACATTTGCTAGCAAATGACTTTGAAGAAATACATTCCAGGTTTGCTGGATCACCCAGCTTCACTGATGAAAGTGTATTCTCTCCAGCCTTGGAGAGCTTTAATAAATCATGCCCAAAGCATTTTTGCTTGTTCAGGGTAGGCTTTTCCTTTTCAGAGAAGTAAAATAGGTGAATAAACTGGCTTGGAAAAAAAACATCTGTAAAAATAGAGAGACAATACAAATATAAGTATTTGGTATAAAATGTGCAGGATCTTTACAGTATTTTGTCAAGCATTGCAATCTAAATATTAGTTTAAGTGGATCTACTGCTAAATGATTATGTAAATTGCCACAGCTGAACTCCCACTGACAGGTTTAATTAGTCAGTTGATCATTAGATGTAAATGTAATACCAATATGGAACATAAATAACACAAACAGCACTCACCAGGTTCACAGTGTCAAAGACCTGGACCTCTCCGATAGATGCACTACCAGGATAGGCCAAGTAGCAGTTGTCTCCATTAATTGACAATGCACATAGACCTTAAAAAAGTCAATAATAGTTAAAATATTAAAAGATAGCCTCAAATGTTTCTAACCAAAACATACTCAACATTGGCTTCTATATTTGTCAGTTTTGTAAAGAAATGTGCAAAAAATATCTTCAATGACACATTGAAAAGGAGTATGTAAAAGGAAGTCGAGAAAAAATACAGTCAGGTCAGGATTTGTTACCAACACTACACACAACATTGTGTGAACAGTGAAAAAACAAGTTCTAGAATGCAGTGTGGCCACTGAAACCTATGCAAGGTTCAACAACTGCAGGGAGAGAGAACAGAAGAAACGAGAGAAGAGGGAATAGAAAGAGAAATTAAAGGTTTTAGGGAGGGGAAACAAATAATATAATTACAGTGTTTGGTTATAATCACAGAAACATTATAGTAATTATGTGGACAAAATGAAAATGTAAATGTGAACCAATACTTCAGGCTAATCATTTTCTCACAGTGATGTAGGCTGTTATACTTCACATTACTTTCCTCCAGGCACCTATTATTCACCCTTTGGGTAATGTATTATAAAACCAAAAGCGTGCACACACTCGATCTAAAACCATTCTTTCCACAGAGTGCACTCAGGCAGGTAAGTTTCACTGTCAGTAAAGTTAACTTTGGCATAGGAGTAAAGGGAACGAGCCACAAGCTTCCTCATGCTGATAAGTATTTCTCCTCTATGGCTAATGAAGCAATAGGGGGGAGAAAAAAAAAAAAAGCTACCACAGGGGCTAGAATTTAGAGCAGTGTTTCTTGCCCCTTTTAACACGGGTGAACCCCTGGAAAAAGAAATTCAGGTCTTCAGGAATCCCCTGCTGCAATTTCTGTATCCACAAATTACATTACATTAGTGTGGTGGTCCGTAGGAAGAATGCCTCCTACATCGATGGCCAATGGGAAGAAAGTTACCCTTACAGATAGCCAAAAGATCATTGGTATCAGTTACACTGACCCGACAGACACAAACCTCTCATTGCTCAAGGAACCCCCAGCACCCACTGGGAGGAGCCCTGCTTGAGAAAAAAAGAACTTGCATTTTTTGTGAGAAAACATACCTGCGGGGTTAGGAGGAGTTTCCCGAATAGTGTGCAGGACTTTCATGTCTCTTATATTGTGTATGTACAGAGACTCCTCAAGGCATACAATCAGCCTCTATGGAACAAAAATAAAAGTATGATTTATTGTGAGGAAGTTTTTACTTGGAATCGATGATTATTTGTTAATCAATTATTAACATTTTCACAATATCCTACAGTGAGGATAGAAAAAATATACTTTACCTCAAGATTACACCAAAATAGAATAATGTATTGATTGAATGGTTAAAACATTACCAAGAAATATTTGAAGCATGATTTTGACTAAGCTACTGGTAAGTATAAAAGTAGGCACATACAGTACCTACAACTGCTTTTAACGCTTCTGCTTTGTCTACATTCAGGGCAATTCTGATCAGGAAAAGAATCCTTAGTCGGACTTGTACCCCTTCCTCTGTATCACAAACATTTGCCCATTATTATTATTATCAGTTATCAAAAATAAACAAATAAATCACGTAGCTGTGCAGTTACAAAGCCTGAGCCACATAACAGAGTGTATTATTTAGGAGAATTCAAGAGCTATGAAGATGACAATTCTGGCATCTGATACATGGATATTATTCTACATGGGGTGGCCATGGATCTTGGTTGAGCTTTTCTTTTTGTTGTGATGTTTTAATAACCTTTAAAAGCAATTCTCTGATTTTGCTAGTCTTCTCCTCCCTACCCCCTAATAACGAAAAACGTTTACTCACATTACAATCTGCAGTTCGTTAAACTATAAAGTTTTCCATTTACAGATGTAAAAGTTTACTGGGTACAATAATAATTTAAATAACTAGACATTTTCCAAGTTGCCAGATTTGACAGACATACATTGATTTTATTGTAACTGATAGCAAATGAGCGGTAATCGCCACAATTTAGGTCAGTAAATGTTTTCCAACAATTTTTTAAACGGAACATTATTTTAAGAAAAAACAGTAAAGTTGAGTGATAACAGTATATATAGTCAGAAGTCTGTATCAAACAAAGAAAGGACATTTGATTAGTCCATTTACATACTGTATATATGTCTCTATGTCATTAGGACACAGCAACACAGTAAATACAAAGTAATCAACCTTTCTATTGGCAGGGTAGTTACTGTTTTACTTTTAGCTTTTCTCAATTTTAGTAAATATATATATATATATTTACACACACATATATATATATATATGATGTTCATAGTGATTAATTCATCAAATGCATTCAGCCACCACCTCGTTAACATCTCTTACTCACCTGACGATTTAATTTCACAGCCAAAATTGTGTTGGAGTAACTGTAGTTACAGATTTCTGTTCCTTTTTTGAAATGGCAGACTTTAAGTTTTCGTGGTGCTTTGAGGCTGACGATTGCAACAAGACTACTGGAAAACAGACGCTCCACAATGCAGACATCCTCTGTATCAGCTGAGGAGAAATAGTGGAACAGAGAAGATTTTATTAGTATTCTCAGCACTAATACATGAATGTTCAACTATTGTCCTGCAATTATCTCTACCCAAGAGCTTATTAAAACTACAGAAAGAAACGCTATTAGGTAATGTTCTTTCTGCCAAAAACTTGTTTACCGATCTGCTAGCATGCACTGTGTACATTCTTAATATCTGTAAGATTCTAGCTCACAATAGGAGCCAGAACAAAGCAACTGCAGCAAACATCCACAGCAGATGCATCCTCAGTGGACACCCAAATGGCCAGGAAAGTAGGATGATGGGGGTGGGTGGGAGAGATGAAGAAGGTGGTGGGCAAACTCAGAAGCAAGTCTGCAATACTTGCACATATAATAAATGCTGTTGTTGCCAATACTCAAAATTTAACAGAATTACATAGGAAAAGCTGATACTGTGCAAAAGGGCCAGCAACAAGTAGAAAGAACAATAGATGTTAAAATCTTTTTTTGGTTATCGTAAAAGTAAACTTACTGCATTCATATATTTGCTCTAGTTTATCCACAGATGACAAGGAGAAAAACTTATAGCCAGACTTGATTCCAACAGCCAGAGATCTACAAAAACAAAATAAATGACTGAACATAAGAATTGAAAGAATACAATCTTTTTTACAACACAACAAAAAATAAACTGCTAGGCAGTATCAAAGTATTGAAAGGAGACAGTGTAATAAATCTGATCAGAGGGCAAAAATTCCACATCAGTTTGTATTCCATGCTGAAGAGGAAAAGAAGGAAGGAGAAGCAGCTGCAGATGGGTGTATACTGTCCAAGGCCTAGTGTTTGTTTGCTTTAAACTCCCACTCTACCCAACCACCCATTTGTTAATGCCTCTGAAACACACGCTCATAGCGCTCATAGCTTTCCATGGAAACCAAATAGGCAGTCCTCATGGTTGCTTAAACTATAGGAACTATACTCAAAACTCAAAAAAACAAAAACACACTTACGTTCAATCTCGCAGGGCAGTCCAATGACTCCGGAGGTGTCCGGCATTGGGTCCCGCGTCGTCTCAGCATGCGCATGATCAGGATGCTCTTCATCCCACGTCACCCGACCCAGGCATGAAATTGGGTGACGTAGGATGAAAAAAAAAAAAAAATTGTCCATCTCACTGCGCATGCATGAGATCGGCTCCTTCTGCGCATCAAAATTTGACAAAAGTAGGGTTAAAGCATGGCAAGTTTCCATGCTATATCGCCTGTAGCTTGTGTAAAGGTAGAGGAGACAGGGCCCAGCCTTAAGGCAGGGTACACAGGTTCAATAATTGTCATTGGAAAGGATTTTTCACAAAGTTTTTTTCCTTAGTTGCTGTTGAGAAGACAAATATAATCAGAACGCCAAGGGGAACCTCTTCAACAAGACCCAGACCAACAAAAGCCTGAAAGAGGTTCCAACACCATCCACAACTTTTCAATTGTCCGTAAACTGCATTAACTGACCACAGTATTTTAATTCTATTCAGCCAATTTTGTGATCTAGATATAAGCAGCTTTGTGTTCATTGAGAAAAACTTTAAAAACAGGCAGATATGTTCATTTTATTGCACATTTTTGCTATATTTATTATTGCCCAGTATTTATATAGCGCCGACATATTACGCTGTACAAAGTCCATAATCATGTCACTAGATGTCCCTCAAAGGAGCTCACAATCTAATTTCTTTATCATAGTCATATGTCTTTATTACAATCTGAGGCCAATATATATAGACTTACTTTCTTCTCCATGTTTTTTTTTTTTTTTGGCCATTGGCGTATGTTTCCTGCTAGCCTTAAAATGGACATGATGTAACTTAAGAGTCAAGAGCATCTGACTAACTTCTTTGCAAACAAGAGTATTATCTTTCACTATGGCCTGGAGGAAAATACTAGACTGGTGTAAAAATTCATTTTAAAATAAACAATACCCAGCATGTCCAGAAATTCTCATGAAACAAAACAGCTTTTTTAATACATACTAAAAAAAAAAAAAAAAAAAAAAAAAAAAGGTTGATTGAATGCAACACCTCAAACTAGCAGGTAATTCCTTCACAATGACGGGGAAATGTTTCTGAATACACAAAAGAAATCAAACTTATTCCACATATAAAAAACTAAACTTTTTTTTTTTAAACTGTGGATGGCAGCAGTTTTACAACATCCCATAAAAGCTTTACCAGGTAATGTAATTTCAGAATATCTTTTTTTGAACCATAGAGATTTAATTTAAATAAGACACTTAAAATGGTAATACTGTCCATGTTTGAGTGAACAGGCCAGGTATAGTTTTTTTTGAAAGTATAGTTACCCTTTAATATAAATAATTATACCCATTGTGTTTATAATTAAAACCTTGTTTCAATGTGTACCATATGATTCCCCCCAGTGTTCTCCCCGACACCCAATGACAGGTGCATTTGACCTGCAATTTACCTTCTTCAAGCAAGTTGTCTATTTCCTGCTTTATATTTGCCTACCTAATTATCTTTCTCAGGCCACGTCTAAGACCATGTCTTTACATTCAATAATTGTCATTGGAAAGGATCTTTCACAATCCTTTCTAAAGACAAAAGACTGCATGATGCAGGAATGAGTGCTGTACATACAGTGCGGTTCTGCTCTATGGAGAGGGGAGGGGGAGAGCAACAGAGCGGCACCCCCACTGTGCTCTCTCCCCTTAACTTTCATTACGATAGTTCCTCATCTGTCACCCATTGATCCTATACACACACCAGATTCTCGTCCAATATCAACCCTGATTATCGATGGAGAATCATCTGAAGTGTGTACGTAGCCTAACTGTCTCCTCAGACCCATTGAAAACAGTACACTGGCTCTGTTTTCATCAGTTTTGAGCAAAGTTGACAAGTTCAATGTGTAATTGTCAGACCGCCAATAAAATACTCTAAAAAGCCCTAGAGTACTGTGCGATCACAAACAAAACATTTACCAACAAGAGGACTAAAAGATGGAAACAAGTCACACAGTTTCTTTAATTCTTCTGTAAACTGTAATTAAAATATTTGTAATACTTGCATTTAGGATGCACCTAAAATGTGATCTAATCTTTATTCAAACCACAATAGAGTTCTATTTAAAGCAGACAGCATTTCACACTGCCCTATCTGGCAGAACAATGCTTTACACAATGAAGGTCACTGAAAGAAGCACATATTCTTCAGAGGAAAAAATACGTTTGGAGATCATTTTTTTTTTTTTGTTCAGCTGCAACTTTAGAAAAGGGGTGTTGAATCCTTGAATCCTGGTTGTTTTAGGAGAAACAGAATGGGAAGAGTTAGAAACCTCTTTCAGGAATTACTAGGACTATACAAAACAGGACATTTCCTCAAAAAAGAAAACAGATGTAAAGTGCAAAAAAAGTTTACCATTTCCTCATTTAAAAAAACAAAAAAAGTTTTTCACGATGTTTGTTTGAGATAGTAAACACATGAGGGGAAAAGTAGAGTAACAACCCTGGAGGTCAGGTCCGATGTGGGGCCTCTACAGAGTAAATTGCTATTGTTTACACAACAGAGTACATACACCTTGACTAAATTGTTCATACGCATGGACAAATATGCAAAGGCAGGCTCTGTAAAGGAGCCTCTACAAAAGTATTTCTTTTTAAATTTTAACTAGATAACAGTAAGCACGATGTGTGACATATTGCTCATATAACCAAAAGGAAGTGTGAAGTAGTTCATACTGAAAGGGTTCTAAGAACATAAATCCAAGCTTTACTTTGAGGGATGATGGTGCTGTTGGTCACTGATGGCAGCCATTGGCATAACACAAGAGGGAGAGGTTGGCTGAGACAAAACACTGCTGAAAGGTCTATTAGATGAAGTTTATGTCACATCAGGCTGAAAAATAAAGCAAAATCTACACTATCGACCAGAACGATGTAGCAGCTGTACCAGTAATGTAAAGTAAATACACAACAAGATAGTACTGTAAAGTAAAAACTACTCAGACAACCAATAACTGGAAAATCTGGGTGCCCAGAGTTGGGCTTTAGGAATTAAAAACGAATCTGGCTTTACCGTGTAGTTCAGTGCTACCAATTTAAAATCTTATGTAGTAAGTCAGATCCATCATGTTCAACCACTAGGGAAATACATATTCCACATATAAAATCCCATAGACATAGTTGATCCAGAGGGGATTTTTTTTTGCTTAGAGGAAAAAAAAATCCTTCCTGATCCCATGAGGCATCGGATGTTCCCTGGATAAACAGTCTCTGTTATCTTTACTTTAAAGCTTTAATCCCCAGTTATATTCTGTGCTTCTAGAAATCATCCAGCTTTTTCTTAAAGCAATCTATAGTAGTTGCTGAAACTACTTCCTGAGGGAGCTGATTCCACATTTTCACAGACCTTACAGTCAATCAAACTTTACATCCAGGTCTGCTTGTAGATTATAGACATCCTGTGAAGGAGACTGGAGAAGGTGCAATACTATCCTCAGAGATATCAGTGGCTATGCAGCAATGCACCGGTGTTTGGATCACAGATCACTGTAGATAAACTGAAGAGTTGACAGATAATTGATGTATATATATCCAAATATTTACAGTCCTTGATATAGCAGGGAAAGGATAAAACAAGTGTTATTAATGGTAAAGTGTCACTTTCTGCTCTGGTGACAACTCTACATTTATGAACAGCCCATCACTTGTAGTCTTGCAGAAAATGGGCATGAAGAGAGGGAGTCAGTCTATCCAGAGAAAGAATATAGAGGAATAAAACCAATGACGGGTTCTAAATATATCAAACAATTGTTTTTCATACAGTTAGAAAAGTTTAGAAATCCTGCTGAGTTTTTATCACTGTCTGTGTCACCATTGAGGTGATTCATCCCATCAGTCCCAATAGTAAGTCACCAGGACAGAAAGTGATAATAAATCCACATTCCTAAAGTTGTAACCAGAATCAGAAGAAAGTAATTTCGCCCATGGGGAATCTGCAACTACCAGATGTTTGGATAACCCCTCTTTGTGACAATAAGGCTACGTACATACCTCAGATAATTCTCGTCTGATAGGACTGATATTAGACAAAATCTGGCATGTGTACAGCGCTCGTTATCCGGACGAAGGACAATCGTAATGGAAGTGAAGTGGAGAGAACACAGTGGGGTGCCGCTCTATCGTTCTCCTCCTCTCTCCATAGAGCAGAATGGTGATGTATGTACAGAGCTCGTTCAGTCTTTTGACATTGGAAAAGACTGTGAAAGATCCTTCCAACGACAATTATTGCACGTGTGTACACAGCCTAGGTGTACAGGTTGACATTAAAAAATCCAGCAACCTCCGGACATGAGGAAAATTCCAGATTTTTATATATGCTATACATATTTACCAGTAAAAAACTGTGTTCAGTCTTTTAAATGGATGCTTTATCCATAATGGGGCTATACAGCAGCGAAAAAATGAGAAGGAATGAGCAGGAAAGCATGTGCAAGCAAGACCCCACAGCTGATTCTGGAGTACAGCGCCATCAAAACAAACAGCTCCTCCAGAAAAAAAGTGTAAAGTTCAGTGTTCTCCCCAAGCCCTTTTAGCTGGGCGCACCACCCGGCACTTTTCAGTAACCACCCGGCTGTTTTTATGTGGCTACTGAAGAGTTGGGTCACAATACAGGGGATGCCACCCACCTACAATTTCTACCCACCCGGCTCTAAAAAATTCCTGGGTTGAGTACTGAAGTTGGAAAATGCGCTCCGAAATCCATGCCGGAGATCTGAAGGAACCGGATTATCGATGGCTGGATATTTGAATGTCAACCTGTACAGATCTCTCCAGTGAGACTGCACACAATTTGTTGTCAGATGTTTTAACCCTTCTTTATACAAACTAAAGAAAAAAAGTTTTACTATACATACATCATGAAGCTGAATTTTGGGTTCAGCTATAAAACCCCCTTGCAGTGGAGCTAGGCAACATTGCCAGGGGTATTGCTTTTCTTACCTTATCCTTCCATCCCCCATAAGCACTTCTCTTATTATCCAACCACCACAGGCTATGGGTGGGCATTTCTTCACCTTACAATACAGAGCTTATTGCCCTGCACTATGGGGGGGGTTTTTTTTTCCCTAGAAATAACAAAGCATTTTGCTCCTTTGCACCTGTTGTTATTATTGTTATACGGTAATAATATAGCGCCAACATATTACGCAGCACTGTACAATAAATAGGGAGATAGTGACACAGGAGGACGAGGGGAGCCTTGCCTGAGGAGCTTACAATCTAAGGGGTGGGGGAAGTATCACACCATAGGAGTTAGCTGGTAATATATATATATATATGTCACATGTACACAACAGACATGACACAGCACATACAACATACAATAAACATGGATATCAGTCCCATAGAAGAACCCATTCAGGCAGGGATGTGAACTACAAGGCCCAGCATTACCCAACAATTACAGGAGACTTATGCATTGTTCAGGCCCACACATAATACATAACACATTATATATATATAATAATGTATATACAACATATAAAACACCAGACACACAACACCTGGCAGGCTGCACAGTTTATATTGGTATAAAGTACACAGCTACCTAGGCAGTAAGGTTCCCTAGACTCACGTACGTGTTATCCTGGTTGAAGTTGGCGAATAGTAGCTGGGCACCTCCAGCCTCTACGTTCTGACTGGCAAGGTTCATTGTCACGTCCTGTTATCGCCTAGGCACAGCTGTGTTCGGGACACCGTCTGCTCCGACTCTGCAGCCGCCTCATCCCTTGTTTACCGGCCTGGACGTGACAACTTACCGCGCATGCGCACGACTGGAGTCTGCCCCGTACTACGCAGGGAGCGTCATTACGTCATTTGCGTACATTGGCGCCAAGTGTTTCAGGATGGGATGTCTGTGGTGATGACAGGAGAGTGTAGTGATAGAAGCCTGAGGGCTGAATGATTGTCAGGGCTGAGACACTGACAGGAAAAAGCTTGCTGCCAGTTACTTATACTAAAACTACAGGGAGTCCTGATAATAATGCCTCAATAATACATATTACTATATTAGCGGCTAGTTCCATTTTACTATACCCCCCTCCCTGTCAGAGAGACTGGTCAGGTCTTGGAACTAAATCTCTGTCCCTAAAGCTGAACTAAAACCAAAAAAAAACATCTTTAATCCTGCAGATCTGTTGGGAGTTTTCTTCGTTTGGGTCCTAAGTTATCACAGTAACCGTCTTCGGCCTGGTGCAGAAGTAGCGCCCAAGGCCCATTTCTTCTTCCTAGTCACATGATCTGACACTGCGCAGGCGCAAGATTGGGTAACGTAGATGTGGAAAAAAGATGGTCAATCTCACAGTGCATGCGTGAGATTGGCAATTTTTTTTCCCATTGACGAAAGGGCCCCTCCTGGGCATGCCTGAGGTCAGAGGAGTGAGCAGCCAGGAGCCTCCCGGGATGTGAGATGTAGCTATCCTGGGAAGCTCTGTACTCCATTCTGTTTAGATTGCAGCAGCTAACAAGACAAAGGGGCTGTGCTACATTTTTTTTTTTTTGCACTTAAAAAAGAAAAATACTCCTTTATGTTAAGTAAAAATTCTGAATTTAGGTGCGCTTTACAGAGGAACTAAACTGAAAAGTGCTTAAAAAAATACTTTTTAGGTGTCTTGCACCAGGTCCTGCGTCGTCCCGGCAACCGTCCTCCTGTCCGGGCACCTCCATCTTCTCTTTTTCCAGGTTCTTCCTATGTCAACTGACCCAGGGAGGAGATCAGGTGACGTTGGATGGAAAAAAACTTGCCAATCTTACTGCGCATGCGTGAGTTTGGCAAATTTTTCTCTGCGCGAAAAGGCTCTTTCTGCGCTTGCCCAAAATGCTCGGGCATGCACAGAAGGAGCACCCAAGAGCTTCCCGAGGTGTGTGACGTTGGTATCTCGAGAGGCTTTGCGCACCCATTCATTCTCGATCACCTAGGGGAGGTGCTGCACTGTTTTTTTTTTTAAAAAAGGAGTTGCACGTTCGTCCCGAAGCTGGCACTGCGCCTCCGGGGGGCTTTTTGCTCCCATTCATTCTCGATCGCCTAGGCGGTGCTGTGCCTTTTTTTATTTGAAAAAAGGATGTTGCACTAAAAAAAGAACAGAGTTTTTAATTAACATAAAAGGGTATCCTTTTATTTAAAGTAAAATTTCTGAGATTAAGTATGCTTTAATTTCCCGTCTGTCCCTCTTTTGTATCTGCCATGTAGATATCTATGAAAAAATATCAGTAATGTTTTACTGCACTGATAATGCTTAGGCTACGTACACACATGCAATAATTATAATTGGAAATAAACGACTAACGATTGTCCGATAATCATTAACAAAAAAAAGGGCACAACGACTGGCCAACAACGCCGATGAATGAGGATTGTCACTGGAAACGAACGACTGTCCCATCCTGGGGGATCTGATTGGGTGACGATCGTTTGCTATCCATTGTGTGTACGGTCGTTCAGTGATCGTGGATGTGACTGAGCATGCACTTTCATCGATCTTATCTAGCGTTTGTATATTATCTTTGAAGGATCGTATTGTTTTAGCATGTTCAAATTAATCGTTGATCTGTCATTAATCATTAATTTTCCAACGATAATTATTGCGCGTGTGTATGTAGCCTTAGTCTTAGCAAACTTTTTTCCATGGTGTTTAAACTCCCATGTCTGAAATTCTCATGCATTCCAATGTGTCAGTGCTCACCGGGATGTTTGTGGGCCGCAGATTTTTGAGCGTTAATAAGAACTCTTCTGAATTTTACATTTTTTTCAATTGCTTGTAAACTCCTACAAATGCTTCCTTTAAACTCACCGGGGACAATGTGCAAGCGTTTATAAAGGTTTACCAATACTTCCATTGAAAACTGAGATTACAAGAGATTACAGGTGTTTATAGACGTTTTAATTGGCCGCTTTAAATGCCTGGAAACGCTTACCAACGCTCATTAATGCATTATAGACCTTTATTTATAGGCTTGCTTTTAAAGGCTTATACAAAATCCCTTTTCAAAGCAGTATGGGCTTATAAGCGTTTAAAAAAAAACAGTCTGAGTAGCCTAAACCTTTTAATCTAACCTTTTATTTATGACATCTCTTGCAAAATAAAAGCGAAGATTTTGGAGATTTGGATGATCGGATTATAATGTGTGTTAATTCTCATTGTTGCTGGAGGTGTGACAGGGTGAGTCCTTTGTTTGGTACTATAATGTGTCCATCTGTCTTATCTCAGGGGGTTAACAGAGGATTTAGGAACATTGATCATTAGGCAGACTGCTCCTATTGGACCCCCCCCCCCAGCAATTTTGGTGACAATGCAATGTGGGCAATTTTTTTGTACATCACATGCTTTTTATTATTTTATTTAGTAAAGTATTTATCAATATATAACAATACAATCGCATCATAATGTTTACAAACACAACAAAAAGAAAAAGTGCATTAACCATCACATGCTTTTTAACAATTTAAAAATTTGCGACAATGTCCCATGGGTCACCCAGACATCCCCAACATTTTGGGGACAGTTTAGCCCTAAAAACTACAAGATTGACATTCCTATTGACTCTAGGGAGAATCCTAAATATTCTGAAGACTAGTTTAATACTTTTTAGATGGGTGAAATTGAAAGGCAAAATATAGGTAAAGAAATCTGGAGCAATGGGAAAATGATCCTGACAGGGAAACTAATAAAATGAGTAAAAATAGGATCAAATCCAAAGTCAAAAAGCATATAAATAGAGCCATTTGTGTTCATAGCATCCCAAAATAAAGTTTTCCCTATACAAGCCCAAGCCATGCTCATATATGAGTAAAGTATAAAGCGTGTTTTTGATAGCAGGTAAATGTATGGAAATTCTAATAACAGATAAATAAGATTATTATTATTACTATGATTGGGCATATTAAGAAGTGTAAATGGGAGTCCACTGCTCTGGACTGTTAGAGCAGCACTTTTTAATGCAACCTTTCATAAAGACATATGCAAAAGAAAATGCAGGTAATTCTACAAAAAGTGTATAGGTGATTGTACATTGTTTTCTGTAACACGGTGGCTCAGGGGTTAGCACTCCAGCCTTTGCAGCGCTAGGTCCTGGGTTCAAATCCCACCCAGAACACTATCTGCATGGAGTTTGCCGGTTCTCCCCGTGTCTGCGTGGGTTTCCTCCCACATCCCAAAAACATGCAGTTAAGTTAATTGGCTTCCCCCTAAAATTGACCTTAGACTCCATTAACCACATATGACTATAGTAGGGACATTAGATTGTGAGCTCCTTTGAGGGACAGTTAGTGACACGACTATGAACTTTGTACAGCGCTGTGTAATATGATGGTGCTATATAAATACTGTATAATAATAATAATTGCAATAGTGTGAACTTTAGAGAGCTGCTGGTTTGATACCAGACCAGTAGGGGGCAGTAGAAGGCTTTACTAGAAGATTTGTGTTTGTACGTATGTAACAGTTGGGGGATGCTTTTCATACTTTATATTTGAAGTGACAGTTTAAACCCAACTGAACTTTCAGTTTAAATCAGCAAAATACATTCCAGCTGTGATAAAAGATGAGCAGAGTCTTACAGCTGCTTTATTTTAGATAACCAGTTTCCTCCTAGCATGCTCTAAACAGTGGCCCTTGCTCCTGCTGTGGAAGCAGTGATCTCCCTGCAGAGGCCAAACAAACCTATGCTGTTAGGGAAGCAGTCAATGCCATAGCACCTGCCTTGGTTTGTCGCAAGGAGTTGAAAAATAAAAATAAGGAATCATCATGTTTGCCATATTCATTAAGTTCAGAAAGTCTTATAGTACTTGTAGTACAGAACACAATAAGACATTGTTATTCTCCTTTGAAATCACCTGTGTTGTGATGTGAATAACACACTGACTATGGCATTTTGTCATACACACTTGCAGAGAGCTATAGCTCTTCAATCAGTAAAGTTCATGAACCCTGTCAATTAGTGAGCTCTAGTGCTGATTTAACATGAGGGGCATGTCAGACCTCTGTAGGAAGAGGTGGACAGACTGTAATAAATATTTGGGAATATATCCCAATTACTCCTTATAAAAACAAAATTACCCTTTGCTATTTCAGGAAATATTCAATCTGCTTTACAAATGAAGGTCTCTTCACATTTCTTCTTCTGACCGTGTTCCTCTGATCAAGATGTCTAATTTACCTAAACTATTGTATCTGTTTGAAACATCACCAGTTAATGTCGGTTGCTAAAGCTACATACACACTTCCAATTATTATCGTTGGAAAACGAACGACGAACGATCCTGCACGATATATACGAACGATCGTATAGCACCGATCCTGCACATAGAGATAACGACACAATCGTTCGTAGATATTGTACACACAATAGATACGATCGTTTAAGCGATAGAGGAACTATGTGCACGACAGGAAAGTGAACGAACGTTCGTTCATTACGCATGCTCAGCGCATGGACGATCAACGAACGACCGTACACACGAACGATGTTCAACGATCGTCGTCCAATCCGATCCGCCGGTCCGGTCGTTCGTTTCCAACGAGTTTCCTCGTTCGTCGGCGTCGTTGGTTACTTTTTTACGAACAATTTTTTGCCCAATCGATCGTTCGTCGTTCGATTGGAACGATAAAAATTGGAAGTGTGTACGCACCTTTAGTCTTAAAATGTCTAAAGGTGTCAATACTACATTTTATATGGGGTTATAAACTACATAATTTGCCCAAGACCCTGTGATTCTCCCTGCAGGAACAAGTTGGTCTGGGGGGTCCCTCATTTTCCAAAATGTTTTTATACTTTCAACCACCTTACCAATCTTTAACAAATGTACTGAAATAAAGAAGCTGGTGATTGCCCCCAGACACCCTAATTCAATGCTTTGAGGTTCCTCCATTCCATTTTAGATATGAACTTTCTAGACTAGGGATAGGCAAACTTTTTTAGTCAGGGGCCACAATCTTAAAACCAATTTCCACCCCGTCCCCTGAATGTGACATCATGATGGCATAACCCTGCCCACTCTCCGATCGCAGGCTCAGATCGGGGGACATGTTTCGGAACATCCATAGGACCAGAGATACATCCCCATTGGGCCGTATAGGGCCCGCGGGCCATAGTTTTATTTGACCACTAATAAATAATTCCATTTTTTAAACGGCCCTCAGATCCCTGATAGTTTAACCTTACCTATGGTCTACCTTGGTGGCAGCAATCCGTTTTTTTATTTTGGTGAGATAGTGAATCCTTGTATATAGAAGCTGCTCTCCTTTTTTTTTTTAACTCAAATGGGATTTCTTACTTCCTTTTATAGTTACCTTTAATTAAGACAATATTCTCTACTTCTAACTTAAGATTTGGTGTTTTCACCCTTAGCTCTTTTTAAAAGAATTTTAAGTGGCCTATCTTTCAGTTGCTAAAGTCATTTGCTATTTGTAAGCAAATGTTTACAAGACTGGGCCATATCCATTCCAGGTTTCCTGAATCACCCAGCTTCAATGATGAAAGTGTATCTTCTCCAGCCTTGGAGAGCTTTAATAAATCAGGGCCAGTGTATCATATTTTTTGGATATGTCTGTTAAAAGCCCTCATTGGCAGGAAGTTGATGACCTGCTTAGTACTTTGATGGATATATTTTTTTTTCAATGGATCCCTTGATTATCCTAGAGTGATTTCTTAAAAAACACAAAATACTTGTTAGGAGACACTTATCTGGCTCATGCTGCACTGTACGCCCCTGCAGTATATCACTGTTATATATATTCTATTATTCTGTTAATTCTGTCTGGCAGCACCAAGGAGGTCAAGCAGCTTGCAGCATCTGCTTTCATTTAGCTGTGCAGGCGGAGATGTACCTTCTCAGCATCCCCGGCACACACATACTCTGCACAGCAGAGGGGGATTTTAGGAGCAAATTAATTCCTGTTTCCAATCCTGCCCTGGCATTGGGTGCTAGGACCTTATAGCCTTTCTGCTTACAGACACCAATTGCCTGTTGTAGTGTTTAGCCTAACCTAGTCTGATCTGCTAGTGGTGTGATTATTCTGTTTTATTGCCTGATGCTCACTTGGCCTGTTTTATGGACCTTTGATTGTTTGCTGCCTGGACCAACCTTTGCTTGTGACCCTGACTCTGCTTTTTCCTGTTACCTGTGTATGACCTGGCTCTGTATTCTAGACTTGCCTCTGCTGGAATCTCCTGTACTGCAAAATCTTTGGGCTCCTGGTTCTCTGTCAGTCTTTCCGCAGCTCTTCCTATCCTTTGCGCACAGAAGTTCTGAGGGCAACTCTGTGCTGGGACTAGCCTCCTGAGGCTGCCTGAGGGCTTGCTTTGGGTGAAGAATGCGGCATTAGATTGGAGGAATGGTGTCTGGTGAGCGCTAGCGCCAGATCAGGGCCTTACTCCATACAAATCTACATACAAATCCAGCTCCTGATAGACTCTGTAAACCAACTGGCACAGTGCGTAGCTGCTCAGGAGCTTTTAAGACAAGATCCTGTTTCCCTTTAGATGGAACCTAATATTCCTCCGCCAGATAACTATTTTTCTGGCTGCGGTCACTCTATTCTGGCACAGAGTCCCAAAGAGTTGGCCTAGTTATCTCCCTTTTCCAAGGGGACTTCCAGACATGGATTTTCAATCAGCCTAGGGGGGATCCAGCTTTGGATACTTTTTTCAAGGCTATGGGGGGTTCTCTATGCAGACCCAGACCTGGCATAAACTTCTGAGTTGAAGCCTTGGGTCTTTGGCAGGGTAACAGGCAAGTGGAGGAGTATACTGCAGAGTTCCGCCACTGGGTAGTCAGTTCGAAGTGGAATGGAACTCATCAGTCAGTTTTTGCCTGGGCCTGTCCAGTGCAGTTAAAGACATTCTGGTAAATCACCCATTGCCAGATTCATTTGGATAAGACTATCCAATTGGCCATCAGGATTGACCACAGTCTTTGTGAACGCCACATGGAAAGACTCTCCATATCCTGACCTCTTGCCACCTCTGCGTCCAGTCCTGCTCCCTCTATGAGGAACCAATGCGTTTGGGATCCTGTAAGCTGTTGGCCACAGAGAGGTTAAAGAGAAAGACAAAACGTCTGTCTGTACTGCACAGAGCTTGGTCACTTTGTGCTGTCATCAAAAGAATATTGTAATGGAACAACGTTTTGAATTATTGCTGGAAAAATGTTGTTTTTCATGTATATATGAGGTTGTACAGTTTGTCCAATAATGTGATTTACATTATTTCTATAGTTTGTAAAGTTTATAGTAGATCACTTATCTTATTTGAATAATAATGATGAGAAAATGCTGCTGTGTACATTTTGCCTCTTTGTTATTTAGATTTTTTTTATTAAATACATGAAAAAACAGCTTGGACCAACCTTCTACTTCTTCTATCTGTTAATTCACTCAAAGTCCTTTAAAGTTATTGGCTATAAGGAGGCTTTAGAGGCACTAAGACCCATCCTTTTCTCTCACATTTTATGGGAAGTTCAGATTTCTTGAGTAAGACTTGAATACAGACTCTAAGCAAAATATCACTTAGATAAACAAAAGACATTTCAGACATTTAGGCAGCTATGTGGAAACCTGTTAAAGGCATGATTATGCTGCCAGTACAAATCAGCACAATTAGGACACTTAACCTGCAAAATCATTTTACTGCAGCTCTCACTGAAACTGATGAGTTAGAAAATCAGTCCTGGGACTATTGCTTCCGAATTAAAAGCCTCCCGGAGTTTGTCAGTAATTTAGTGGCACAGTCTTTCTCATACCTCAAATTAACCTTAATAGCTCTGCAGCAAGATAATGCAGAGATGTTGGCTGTAGAATACGTAAATCACTCAGTAATCGAGTTCAACTGCTTGGGGAAATTTTTACCCACACTGCTGTACAAATGTCTTGAGCCATTACTTCAACCTCCTCTTAAGCCTATCATTAAATATAGATGGGCCTTTCTGTTGTGATTTATTCTGTAGCTATTCAAATTCATTGCTTCCTATCAAAAGGTGGGGTATAGCTAAACTGTTTTATTTCCAAAGATGTATATCCAGGATTCAGCCCTGTCTAAACTAAAGCACTTTTATGTCCAACATGGACACCTTCTAGGATTGCAAGCTCGATCACTGGACTTGGAAAAAAACCCTTTTCTTGAATAAATATAATGTGGACTATAATTTGAAAAAATAACTATTTTTCTCCCCTGTTGTTGATTAGTTATCAATCAGTGGTCCGCAAATAAATTTTGGTGGTCCGCGGCTCTTGCTCGTGCATCCCCCCAGCAGGGTCAGAAAAAGGGAGGCGGGCGCACCGGCCAGAGCTGCGGACCACGTCTCCCGTATGAATTGTAGACTCAGGGCGGTAAGTGGGTTCTGGCATTATGATTTCATTATGGGGGAAGTTTCTTCTCCTCACGTTCCCTGCGCATGTGGAATCTGGAGTCTGTGCATTTAGTGGTCCGTAGAATCGAAAAGGTTGGTGACCTATGGATTAGATCATTTAAAAAATCCTCTGAATATTCCCGGTTACCATCATACTGTATATACCATCATATATACACTTTCCATATTACTTTCCATACATATATATACACTTTTCTATTACTTGCCTTAATACCTGGATTACATCTCTTTCACTATATATAACTCCAAGACCTCATTAATATCTGTATCACAATAATAAATCATTTTTCATTTAATAACTTTTATAATTTTCCTTTATTTTATTTTATTGTACAGTAAATTAACCTTCTCAACTTACCCTTGAAGAAGCCGGTTGGCAAAACATGTTGGAATATGAGACGTTATATCTTCTTTCTTATAACTGTATAAAAAGTAGTTGTACACTTTTTTTTTCAAATGGGGTTGGCCTACCTAAGAGTTATGTATAATTTTGCTGTTTGTTGTTGTTCATGTTCCTTATTTGTGTGTTTTGATGTATAATACACTTTGAATTGCCAAACAAAAAACCCAGTTCTCTCCCCTTTTTTCTCCACATTTTATTTAAGATATTTTGGGGTTGACATCTGTAAACTCATCTTGAGGAAGGATAAGTTGCCTTTACTTTGCTCTACTTTTTAATTTATAGAACTACATGCTTACAATTTCCAATTTTAGTCAAAACCTCAGACATATTCCTAAAGGTAATGTTCTCAGAATTTCAGTCTGTGAATTTGTCTTTAAGCTAAAGGGTCACTACATGTAAGAATAAAATGTAATGTGGACTACATGGTATGCAAAGTCTTACAATGCAGCCCCTTTCAGTGTTACACCACAATGCCTATTGCACAAGAATGTTGCAAGTTACTATCTGCATGGCAGGATTTCTGCATAAACAACCCAGGCTGCTGCCTATAGTGAAAAGGATGACATGTACACTGCCATCGACATAATATGTTGCTGTTGAACAAGTGTTGAGTCCAACAGCACTCTATATGTACCCTTGTCTACTCTTCTAGTTGCTCATTTAGGCTGAGGAATGCAGAGTGTACCTGGGTGGGGGGTTGTTGGCTACCATGACTTTAACATCCGATCTTATAAGAGTTATGATCAGGCTATCCAGTAACCCAAAGAAGACTGCAAAAATATTAGGCCATGGGCACCTACTGTACTCTACACTATTCTAATTTATATTCTGCTAATATTCTAAGGTTCGTCTTTTCTCACTTCATCAACATGTTAAAAAAGTTTTAAATAATATTTTCCATTTTTATTACATACATTATTTTAGAACCTGTCACTTTGTTTCAATGCAAAGAAGGCAGATCATAACTGGTTGGAGGGTCAGCACCATGCCACCATAATGCCACCATGTGATACTAAACCTCCATTAATGTAAAGACTTAAATGCAATAACACACTGTGAAATAAATACACACTGGGCCTGGAGGACCTGGGTGATTCCAAAAAACTGGAATGGATCTGGTCCAAGATTGAAAACATTTGCCAACTAACAGGAAATTATTGTAAGAAATCCATTCTAGATTTGCTGCATCACCCAGGTTCTACTATGATAGTTTTATCATTTACAGTCTTAGAGTCAGACCCATTGTCTCCTGATGTCCTTTTTCTTTATATTATCCATAGAATGTTCTATTTCCTTTTCTGGGTGGTGTTGTTTGTCAT
>NC_092864.1:66869272-66941773 GCF_032062135.1 Pyxicephalus adspersus | reverse complement strand
AGAAGGAGGGGGGAAAAGTTGCCTTGAGACTTAACTTTGATGAGGTCATTGGCCACTTTAGTAAGGGCTGTTTGGGTGAAATGGGCAGCTTGAAAGCAAGATTCGAGAGGGTCAAGGAGAAAGTTGGTGCTCAGGTAATCTGTAAGTCTTTTGTAGACAAAGCGCTCAAGAAGTTTGAAAACAAATGGGAGAAGGGAGATAGGACGGTAACTAGAAGGTATGGAGGGGTCTAATGAAGGTTTCTTCAGGATATGGAGAATAATGGCATGTTTGAAAGCGGAGGGGTAGATACCAGTAGAAAGGAAGAGGTTGAATAGTTCGATAAGGGTGGGGGCCTAGGTGGAAAAATGGGCACGGAGAAGATCAGAGGGTATTGGGTCAAGCGGACAGGTAGTAGATGGAAGGGATGAGAGAAGAGAGGAGACTTCATCCACAGTTACAGGGATGAGGGAGGCCAGTGATGATTTACAGGTGGAAGGGGTGGCTAACGCTGGAGTGGCCCAGTAAGCAGAGACATCATGTCTGATTTTGTCAATTTTATCTCTAAAGTAGGTGGAAATGTCTTGGGCAGAGAAGGTAGTTGTGGGGGAGCAGGTGTAGGCTTTAGTAGGGAGTGAATTGTAGAGGCTGTGTGGGTTGGAAACTTGAGAGGAAATGACAGTGGAGAAATAATTTTGCTTGGTGACTGTGAGTTCAGTGTTAAAGTGTTGTAGTCTGGCTTTGTAGTCCATGAAGTCAGTTCTAGGGCCAGATTTCCTCCACTTGGGCCCAGCTGCACGAACAGTTTTTTGTAGTTGTTTGGTGTGATTGTTGTGCCAGGGTTGGGGGTTAGCAGGACGGGGGTAGCGGAAATTGGCAGAGGCAACCTTATCCAGAGCCAGAGAAAGAGTTTGGTTGAACCGAGTGGCAGCTTTATCCGGAGCTGTGATTTTAGAGAGCGTGGGGGTTAGGGACATGAGGCAGTTTGAGAATAGGTTGTGGTCACGGTTACGGATATCTCCTGCCATTGACCAGGTCTGGGATGTGGCAAAAGGGGGGCAAGAGTTCGATAGGTTGAGGGTAGCGAGGTTGTGATCACAAATGGGAAATGGCGAGTTGTCAAGAAGGATGAGGTTGCAAAGTTTGGAAAATACCAGGTCTAAAGTGTGTCCGGCAATGTGTGTGGTGCCGTTTATGTTCTGTGTGAGTCCAAAGGAGGAGGTAATGGAGGGCAGTTTGGCTCAGGAAGGATGGTTGGGCTCATCCACTGCAACATTAAAGTCACCGAGGATGAGGGTGGGCAGGTCATGGAAAAGAATGTGCGGGAGCCAAGTGACAAAGTTATCCAAAAATTGAGATACTGGCCTGGAGGTGGGGGGTAGACAACAGCAACAATAAGGAGCAGGGGGTGGAAAATACGAACAGAGTGGACTTCAAAAGCGGTGAAAATGAGAGAGGGCGGGGTAGGAAGGGCTCTGTATGTACAGTTAGGGGAGAGAATGAGTCCCGCACCAACCCTTAATCTGTTGCCAGGTCTAGGGGTATGTGTAAAATGCAGGCCTCCAAAAGAGAGCAGAGGCAGAGTCTCTAAGGAGGAAACCAAGTTTCAGTGAAAGCCAGGAAGTTTAAAGATTTAGAAAGGAGACGGTTGTTCACAGCGGTTAATTTATTGCCAACAGATCTGGCATTCCATAGACTGCCAGAGAAAGGGGGTAAGAACTTACAGGTAGGGTGAATGGAGATTGTTGACCATGTTGAGTTCCAGTTTGTCCCACTTTTTTTGCCCATCACACGTCTTTTGTGTCTCTTTATTGTGACACCATTTCCTGCTATCCCATTTTTATAAAGAGCATATTTAGTTGTAATAGTGTAATCAATGCAGTGTAATAATTTATACAGTAAACTTATACTCTGTATAACAGAGCTTTCCGGAGCAACAAATAGTTACTAATTGCAATTGCATCTCCTTGATCCCCACTCTTAGCATGGGGATAGATGGTCCCAAGTTCTATGTAATAGGCAAAAGAAAGCTTTCAGTGACAAAAGAACTTCAGTTCTGCTTGTTATGGATTGAAAGTGGAAAAGATACAAAGTAAAAAAAATATACAGGCTGCCATGGTCTCTCACTGACAGCTCTCTTTCCTTGTACACAGAGCCCAGCCTGAGTGGTTGTCTAATGATAGCTGGGCAACTAGTGAAAACTACAGCAAAAATACACTAGGGAGGATTTAACATTTACATATAGAATATAAAAATGATCCAAGAGAAAAAGCAAATAAAAACTTTATTATTGAAAGTGCTAAATAATACATCAAGCCCATTTATGCAGTTTATAGAGATGATATTAACGTGTTCGTAAATGTTAACATCTGAAATATTCCATTGTTATTGTACAATAACTATATAAAAATAATCAATTGTGTTTGTTCATGGTATTGTACATGGTGTTTAATTAACTGCACATTTGAAGACATCCATGCATTATTAGAAGAACACCATTTCAGATTATACTAGATCTTATGCTTGCAATGTTCCACACAAAATGTTCATATAGTCTAACTGATATTGTTTATAAATCATTGTGGAAACTAACATCTGAATGGAGCTTTTCTAATATAAAATGTGGTGAGATGATGTAAAACTGTTAACATTGTACAAAAAAATTGTTGGTATTGGCATGTTTGGTATATAAATTCCTGTTCGGTTTTACTTCCGGCAGCACTACATATTTTCTTGATAATATTCACAATAGCCAGAAAATTGCCATACAAAGCTCAGTGCTATTCCATTTCAGAACTATACATATTTTGCTGACTTCTAATAATGTAGTTTACATAACCAGACTACAACTTACAATACTTGTACATTGCAGTGCTGAGGCTGCACTTCTCATACATAGGAAATTTAAAGTGTAAATATGGTAACCAAACATAGTATTATGAATTTTCACTCATGGTCATGTGATGAATCAAAAATGAAGCCATACCTTTTTTTGTAGAAAGAAAACACTTCTGAAAAAAGTTCTACAAAATAATTCAGCATTAATGCTATTTGCTTTGAAAAAGTTTGCATTCAATAGGAAAGTAAGGATCAGAAAAAAATGAAGTGTCACGCTGTACAGTATAATATATAAAGGAACACATTCAAGATTCATATGAATGTGCAAAATAAATTATGAATCTGGAAATATTATTTACCAGTGTCAGCATTACTTTTTTCCTTCTTAAAGCATGTGATTTATTGCATCATTCATAGATGCAAATAATAAATAAGATAAATATTTTCAATAATGTTTAGTATTTGTATTCTTGACAAATAATGTGAAAAACAGTACTATTAACAAACAAGTGTAGAAAGCAATCACATATCTGTGAGTCCAGGAAGAAATATACACCGATACAGAAAATGTGCAGCTTTTGTTTTTGCATGTGTCATATCAGTTACATTTGCTGATAGTTGCACTGAAAGAATTTTCAGATTTAAATATGCATCACATTTGACACGTTTAATAAATCTGACTTGCTATGTTTGATCTTGGCTAGTGTAACTAAAATTAAGATGCATAGCATGCAAGCACCTTAACATTACCTGCAAAACTGGAATGCATTATATAATGTGTATATATGTCACTTTATTTCCACTTAGTGCAGTTCATCTGTGTTTTCCCAGTGGGATTACAGAAGTAATGTCAATAGAAAGTATTTCATATTGTAAAATGATATTGTTCATTGCAAGATATGCTTCCTTTCATTAATATTGTTGTACAAAACGTATTCTTCATCATTGAGCAGAAACAGTGACATAGTAGAGTCTCAGGGTTGCCAATTTTGGCACAACGTAATTGAAAAAGTCTGTTTTCCAAAGTTATTATACTTGTGAAATTTTGGGTAGTCATGCCCACTTGATAAATAAAAGTGCTTCAGAAAGTCATAACAAGATGGAATTACTCAAGGCCAAACGTACTTGTTTCCTCAACTGCAGTTAAAAGTTTCTCAAAAAGCATAGAAAATGAAGGATATGGTGGAAGATCTAGTCTGTTGAAACAAGTATGAGCCCTGGGGAAGAAAAGAAAATGTTATTTTTTTATATTGTGCTACAGAAATGAAACACATATGACTAATGCTGAAGGTGACAAATGGCACACAAGGGGCCTAATTTATTAAAGCTCTCCAAGGCTGGAGCAGATATACTTTTATCAGCAAAGCTGGGTCATCAAGCAAACCTGGAATGGATTTCTCCAAGTCATTTGCTATTTGTTAGCAAATGTTTTCAATCCTGGACCAGATCCATTCCAAGTTTAATGGATTTCACAGCTTCACTAATAAAAGTAAATCCTCTCCAGCCTTGGAGAGCTTTAATAAATCAGGCCCAGTTACGTAACCAATAAGATAAAAAGTTTTGGTCAAAAGTCGGTTTCCACATTTCTAAAACAATAACAGCCTGTACAGAAGGGCAACTTCAGAAGGCCTTTAACATCAGTTACAGATGTTTTCAGATCATTCGGAAATAATTTCAGGTGCAGTTGACCTACTTTATCTTTTTATAGACTTGTACGAGAGCAGCAAAGCCCGGGTGTTAGCTCTTTTTTAAGGTTGAATACCATACAGCTATTTACATGACAACAGTTGTACAAGGATTACTAATATAATACATCATATAATAATTCCCCCTATATGATACTCTACTTGTAGGCATGTAACACAAAATACTAAAACCAAGATAACACTACGGACTACTAGTGGCCACTAGATATGTTGGTTTTTCAAATAGTACAAAATATACATTAGCCCTTGAAATTGGTAAACAATATGCAGAAGATGGGGATGTTACCCCTGTTGTATGTTCCCTTTATCTTGGGCTTTTGTATTGTATTGTTTTGTATGTTCTTATGATGTTAAAGACTAATAAAACCGATTGAAAGAAATTGGTAAACAATAATCGGCACGCTAAAATGTGCTTAAAAATTGCACAAGATCCATATTTAAAAGAAACCTTTAGTGAGGAAGAATAGAACCTGTCACTGTTGTCTTCTTCTGGGTTTTAAAAAAAAAAACCTTACAAACCAGTGACATTTTTGTTCCTTTTTTAATAAATTGTATTACTATGAAACCGCCTTACTAAACCCTAATAAGCCCCTAATAATGAACTTCCTTTAGCTATTATTTTTTACATTTTCAGCATTTTAGTATATTTTAAATAGGATACTTTATATAAAAAATATACATGTATTTACAGCAAAAGAATCATTATATTTTTATCCATAGAATACACAGAAAATAAATTTAATTAGGCAATTTTGTAAAAAAAAAAAAAAAAAAAAAAAAAGCATAGTGTGTCCTTAAAGTTATATTGTATATGTTACTTTATTATCTTAGATGTCCCCAAAGTTATCACTGGGAAAAAAGGACCATAGTAAAAACAAAAATTGCCCTGATCTATAAGGGGTATACAGGTATGAAAACGAACTTACCAGGGTAACAATTGAAGTTGATAATTACATTTCTATATTAATAGAAGTATAATCTTATATCTTAATCTTGTATTCGTACCTTGGAAGAGCTGTGATTTTTCCCCACTTCTCCACACAGAAACGTCTTGGCCCATTGCTGCCTCTAAGGGACGCAAAGCCTTCATATGGGATACTGGAAGTTCCTGTAACAAACTACCAAAACCAAGAGATTTCAAATTACAACCTGCAAAAAACACTGATATGATTGAATGTAATGTTACAATAGTATCTGTCGAATTGAATACATTACTGTGTTCATACCACTACTTTAATAAATTAAAAGCATTATTATATATTCCTAAATACTATATAAATGTACTTACCTGTAACAAACGAAGACGCTGTTCATTGTTAAACCTTTCAACAGCAGCCCAAAACCATCTGATGACAATGTGATTGTCATGGTAGCCTAAGAACAAATAAAAAGAAAGATAAAGTTTGTTGATGTCATTCTGATCAGTCAATGGTATACTGAATGCAAAGCCTACGTTATATAAAACTACGTAACCCCAACTAGATTTCCAAGGCTGGAAAAAATTGATCTCAACTGAATTTATAGTAATGTTTTACCCTGTGCGTGCGGACCCAGTTCATGTCATATATTGTACTGGGACCGCCAAATTGCTCGGAATTCAAGCTGCACACTGCCCTATAAAGTGTATAAAATCTGTATGACATGTAACTGATAGTTAAATAGGAAAAAATAGAATTTTAAAGAAAATCCAATTTTGATAAATTGGACCAACATCTCAAATCAGTGGGATCTCACTAAATTAAACAGGGATGGTCGTTTACAATTAAGAGGTACATTTCTTTTTTATACAAAAGAGGAGACAATGGGTTTGATTTATTAAAGCTCTCCAAGACTGGAGAAGATACACTTTCATCAGTGAAGCTGGGTGATCCAGCAAACCTGGAATGGACTGATGTTTTGAATCCTGGACCAGATCCATACCAGGTTTGCTGGATCACCCAGCTTCACTGACGAAAGTGTATTCTCTCTAGCCTTAGAGAGCTTTAATAAATCAGGCCCAATACCTATTCATCAGCGACCTTTTAACAGGGTTCTCTGTTTATCTGTAAAATGATTATCAAAATTAAAAACCATAATTTGCGGCACTATTTGCAAATATCAAGCCATGTATGGCCGCTACGATTACTTTTCTATATTCTTTTAATATTTCCATGTCATGGGTGAAATGGAGGGTTCCACTTTTATCCTCATTTTGAAAATGCAAGTTCTTCGAGTGTTATGCTGAATTTCTAGGTTCCAACCTCATCATGCAACAGTACACATGGGACCACAAATGACACAAATCATCTAATCACAACCAAGGCCTAACAGATATTCACAATGCTTCATACATTATACACATTTACCTCCTCTGTACTCTGTATTGTTTCTCCAGTCTCCTAAATCAATCTCTGCTGTTCCTGCAATTACCAGCTCAAGCTCTCTCGCATCAAACACAGAAACCAGACGAGCATCTACCACCTAAAAAAAAAGAAAAATGTTATATTTGTTTTAGGGCTGCCCTTTTAAAATGTTTCTAACTAAAAATGCAAGTGTATGATGTATGATATTGCCAAATCACCAGTAACAAATGATAGTCCCTACTGATGAGTAAACAAGGCAAGATTAGTGAATTCAGATAACATCAACATTTTTTTAGTCTTTGAACATGATAACTACATAATCACTAACAAATTGCACATATATATTTAGCTATATTACTTTATTCAGTATCTAACACTAATGTGTGTGTGTCTGATGTCTGGGTCCCCCACTGCACGGGAGCAGGTGAGTATTATTACTGTTGTACAGGAGAATGTATGGGTATGCTCCCTTGTATAGATAGACAGATCAGTGTTTATAATAGCAAACCCCTAGATATTCAAATATATTTCAGACAAAAACTAAATACGATCATTACTCCATAGGAGTAGGAGTGCTTGTATAGCGTTTAAAATACCCCCCTTAGTCTCGTGTGTTTAAAATGTGAGGGGGGCATTAATACCAAATATCTTAACAGTGTACCATAATTGGTAAATGTAAATATGTTTTTTTTCCACACTTGCATTGAATATACCTAGCTAAAAAAAAATCTCTTTCTGCTTCTTTTTCTTTTTTTCCGAAATATTTTATTACTGTTCTTTAACATGCTGTTTTTTTTGCAACTTTTATGCTTTAGTTCCCAATTGTGACCCTTAACTAATTTATTTCTTTGTTCCCAGCTTTGTGGCCAGCTATGTGTGACAGGGTAGCACAGTATGACAGGTTTCATTTTTCGTATTTTGTGATGGCGCCGTAGTGATGAAGTTTTGGGAGGAGTTGGCCACAAGAGTCCGGCACTTGCAGTTATATTTCCCTTTTCTTACAGAGATATTGGGGTTCATAGAGAGTAAGGGGATAGCTATGTGTGACAGGGTAGCGTGATATGATGGGTATAACATTTTAATAGGGTAGGGGTTGACAAAAGGCATTTCCTACTGGCTCACAGATTTCCAGTTGCCAACATCCCCCTTTTCCAGAGAAATTGGGGTTCACAGAATGTAAGTGTCAAGCTATGTGTAACAGGCAGCTCGCCAGCCGCTCAGTTCCTTGCCCCGCAGTGTCAGCATATTTCACTTGTTTGTTGGGATTTTATGCTTGTGACTACCTATCTGACAAACTGTTACGTGTAGAAGCCTTTAATTTGGTTTGGTAGTAGCTCCTAATGACCCCTGTGTACCCTGAAAATTTCAAATTTCTTTGACAATCAGTGAAGGAGATTTGAAGGAGGATTTACACATGGGGATAATGACAGCTGCATGGACACAGACACAGCTATCATGCTGCTGCTGGACAATTATCTCACAGTACAAGGTGGGCGAGGAGCAGCTCCCTCTGCTGGCAGAACGATCTCAATATAGAAACATAGGAGATGCATGCTTCCCGTCCCCCACAAGACAGCTCTGCGGCCTGGATGGTAGGTTGGGCACCCTTGATCTAAACTATACAGGACATATATAACACAGCCCTGTTACGTTCCCCAACTTCCCAGTTTATCAGAAATACAGCAGCTGTCTCTTCCCACTGAGATACTGGACTTCTGATCTGTGTTTATAAACATTGTTTAAACTTAGGATCCAGAGATACCAAATAACATTACTGTTACTTTATATTTAGCATGTTTCTTTCATCTGTAGATCAAAAGGATGGGCTTCCTTCTGCATATGTCAGTTGATTTTAGATCAAGTAACCTTACAGAGAGTAAACAAAGTTGTTTTTTTAATTTTAGTTTTTTAAACCATGAATATTTTATTTTGTTATATTTGTTATGTTCATTAATTTCTCTTTTAGTGCTGCATTAAAAGTGACAATAACGTTTAATGAAAAGTGTAAAAGCCAGTATTTCATTTGTAAATATCTTCGTAATTATTATTATTATTGTTATTAAACAGGATTTATATAGCGCAACATATTCATAATGCTTTGTTTCAGAATTAAAATTTTAATGTCACTATAAGAAAATTAGGAATTATTAAGAAAAATTAGGAAAATGTATTATAGGAAGATATACCTTATACTTTTAATTTTCAGTTACATTATTGTTTGATTTTGTTGGAGGAGAAAACTTTTTGTTAGACTGCAAAAAAAAATATTTTTTTTTGTTTTTTTGCAGCACAATATCACCCAAAGAAAGGTTAGTTGTCCTGAAAAAATAATAAATGTATTACTTTTATCTTAAATATTGACAATTTCTACAAAACAATGTTATTATTTGCTTTGATTTTTAAATGTTTTTGTGCCATCCAAAAAAAATATTTTATACAATTGACATCACAGAATAACAAGCATAGTTGTTTATTGGGTGTACTTTTAAACAATACAAACAGTGAGTTATTATGCAAATGTTTGTTTATTTGCTGTTGTGTGAGAGCCTACAATGTTTTCAATGCTCTCTTTCCTTTTCCTGTTTAGTTACTTGGACAGGAAATAAAGGAAAATATCTTCAATGTGTACAAAGACAGCACTAAAAGTACTTGCAGTATATTTGATGCACCGCAGATTCTAAGGATGTCCTTTTCTGTTGCATTTTTTTTTAATATAATATTTGAGTAGTGAACAAAAGTAGTGGGCAACAAGATGCAAATACCCCAAACCTGGCAACATAAACGGGTACTTCAGTAGATTGATGTTGCTACTGGGGGCTCCAAAAGCTCCAGATTAGTCTGTGACTAACTTACCCCACTAGACTCCACCATGTAAATAACTCTTTAAAGACATAAGTAAGAGACATGAAGTTACATTTGGTCAGAAGTGATGAAGTAGAGCAAAGCACAATAAATAATACCCAGCAAAGCAAAACCTAGACCAGCCTTTCTTAAGCATTTTACCCAAGAAAAGCCTTAAAGAGGAACTAAACTGAAAACGGCTAAAAAATACACTTACCTTTAATTCCGCAGTGCAGTCTGATCACTCTGGGGGTGTGCTGCATGAGGTCCCACGTCGTCCTGACATTTGTCCTGGAGCCGGCGCTCCGGGCGCCGCCTTTTTCTGCTTTACTTCCTGGTTCTTCATTCTATGTCACCCAGACGCGAGATCGGGTGACGTAGGATGAACAGAAAATTTGCCGATGTCACTGCGCATGCGTGAGATCGGCAAATTTTTCTGTTTGAGCGAACAGCCTGCTTCTCAGGCATGCGCAGAAGGAGCACCCAAGAGCCTCGCGGGTTGCGTGATGTAGGTATCCTGGGAGGCATTCTTTCTTGATCACCTTAGGGGGTGGTGCTGCACCCTTTTTTATTTAAAAAAAGGGCGTTGCACTTAAAAAAAAAAACAGAATTTTTACTATACATAAAAGGGTTGTCTACCCTTTTATGTAAAGTGAAATTTCTGAGTTTAGGTACGCTTTAACCAAGAGAAACTATTGAAATATTTTTGGGGAGCAAATGAGTAAATACATTTATTAGAGTTTAGTTGGAAGAATGCCACCCATATAGGCTGCTAAAAGGATCATTGGTCTCATTCCACTAGTTCTATCAAATGCCATGCATGCACATGGCTGGCACCATCAGATGGCAGGTCAATCAGCCACAGGAAGAAGAAACCTCAGGAGGAACCTTTTCTGTTACATAAATTACAAATCCTCATACCTCATAAAAGCCCCGGACCAGGCTTTCGGTCTGCTGTACAACTCCCCTTTCAATTCTCCATTTCACCATTTTTTCAATGTATTCTTTCTTGTTCTTCTCAGTTACAGGAATGTTTGCTCCCCCCGGCTTAAGTTCTCTTTCTGTAATCTTTCCAAACAAGAGATATAAATTTCAATATCAAAATAAATCTATGCAGAAATAAATAGCATATAATAAAGATATGTCCTAATTGGAAAACTTTTTGTTATTTTAAATAGGAATCTGATATATTTTGGTATATGTTTCCTGTTTAGTAGACCCAAGACTGGGAAAAAGGGGGAATCAGTACTCTCAGCCAATCATCTATGCTGCATGAACATGTGCACACAAAAGTACACAAATTTTGTCGCCAGCCTAGCTGTAAATAAGTGACTGATTGCAAATCAGTTCCCGTATTTGTACTTTTATTGTGTATTTTGTAGTTTGCCTGAAGGTCCCGCTTTTCTTGCATGCGCATGAGAGTATAATTCATGGTATGAGTATATTTCTTACAACAACAATATAAATACCTTGTACAATGATGGCTCCACTCTTACTACGCATTGCATTAATATTTCCACTATAACACATTATAATTTATGGCATCTTGTGTTCATTCTAAATGTGCTGGCAGTGCTTGCATGACATGTATGACTTGTATGACATGAAAACCCTACAGCTTACCACAACACATGGCAAGCGGGATTCCAGCTAATGTATATGTGTGTTGATGTGAGATTTAGCAAATCTAGTAAATGGCTGTGCAACGTGTTTGACGCGTTCTATTAGTGCTACTGCAACTAACATGTCTGAAATGACCCTAAAAAGTTACTTTTTCTTATCTACACAAGGTCAGATGTTCTTGTAAAACATAATGATGTAAAAAATATTCTGGACATCAAAATGAATATCCAAAGATGAGCACATTCAAGGCATGGGACTAAATATTTTCAAATCAAAGTAAAATGATAATTTTACATTTTGTTCTAATGAATGATTGGTGATTTAGGAATTGTCATTTCATTTATTTGTCTTTGGGCAGAAAAATCCTTAATTGAAAAAAACTACGGGTACGCCTCCTATTTATACCTGTTACTAGTAATAGTACAACATGAAAGATATCTGGATTCAGGGTAAACAGGATTTTTAAATTTGGATAAATACTAATTAACTTGATATAATCATATGACACTAAAGACCAAAATTTACAGGTAATAAGACATATACCTGCCCAAATACTTCTTCATTGACAGTGAATGTAAGGTCTAGAATGTCATGGATATCATTGTCCTTCATCCACTGCAGGCTCTGGTGGAACTCTTCATCCAAGTATTCCAAATCACTCAAATCGCAAAGTCTACAAAGGTGTAAAATAATTGTTTAATATAATAATTTTCATAGAAATGTTCTTAAAAGCCAAGCTTCAGCTAAAATGATTTTTTACCCTAGCAAAGTAGTATCCCCCTTCCCACTAGTTATTACTAGAGGGTGGCCTTACTGCAGCTTTCTAATGGTTTGTGGGTGAGATCTTGGCATCAGTCCCTATAGACTTGCATTGAAGAAGATGACATCAGTGGTGCCAGCTATGGAACAGCAAGGCTTCTGGCATAGCTGCATAAGACCGGTTTCAGAAAAGCAGAAGAAGAACACCAACAACTACAGGAGCAGGAAGTAATTTAAACTTTACTCCAGTTCTATCATCCCATAAACAAAACACACTAAAAACCCTTGCATTTTGGAGAGCGAGCCATTGCAAGTGTTAAAAACAATTTTGCCCTGAGTTTAGATTTACCTCTTGAGAAAAAAACAATCGATAAATTGTAGGAAAAGGGCTCTTGGGGGATGTAGTTCTGGGTATGTGTCCAAATTAGTAGGAACTGACTTCCCAACAACAGCCCCTTCAAAAATGTTGAATATAATACACTGAAACATGTATTGGCGAGATCTACTACTTTTATTTTCCCTTCACATACACCTAAATTTGTAACAAGTTTTAATTCCGTCAGTAAATATTAAATCTAATTTGGAAATCTGATATTTTGTTTTTAAAGAACTGCTGAAATAACTAACGCGCTGAAAAATACAATAATATATAGTCCAGGACATTACACCATGGAAAATAACTGTGTGATGTAAGATGTTCTACTGAGCAACAGCACAACTTACAATTAATAAAATAGATTGTAATGTATTGTTGTAGCAAAGTTTTTTCCTGCTTTAGAGCCTTTTGATATATGATAAGGTTAGGATATATGAGATTATAACACTAAAAAAGACAGTTTAGATACAATTAGAATTCTCTAGTTGCAGAAATGTACATAAGTTTTACTTACATTCGTAGAAGAGCCTTATAAAATGGACGTGTGAAGAAGGCATCCAGTAAATACTGATGTATAAGTGCAAGACCCAAGATTCGGCCACTAAATCTAAACCTGAAATATAAATTTAAAAAAATATTTAAAAGCCTATTTCATATAAATGCATATTAGTAGAATAAAACATGGGGTAAAGGTATAGTGTACATGCGCTATCCTGAATGATAAATAGGTTGTGAAATGTTTGAATAAGATAAAAAACACAAACCTGCAGAACGTAAATCACCACACTAATAGGGATGAGGTTTGAGTTTGCCTGAACTGAGATTATAGCGAACTTTAGGTATTTGCAGTTTTGTGAAGTAATTTGAGGTTTGAAAAGTTCAATATTAATGCTAAGGGAAAACGGAAAAAAATTAAACATACCATTCATGATGATTGTCAACGAATGCAGACATTGGACTTATTTGTACCGTATAGGTGTCATTTGCAGAATATTCAAATAAACCATAGTAAGGGTTAAATAATTCTCTTGAGACAAGAAAGAAAAATTCCCTTGATGGCCCACTGTAATCCAACCTTAAGAAAAAAAAAACAAAATAGGAAATCAAGTTAACAAATAAATGGTAGAAAACTATTTGACTATATTTAATGTCCTACGAAATCTAAAGTGAAAGAAAGGTAAATTTCAGGACAATCATGTTAATTAGTGTAAATTTAAGGTTAAACTAAATAGTTCGTATATAAATATTACTAATAAATAACTAATATAAAAAAATTAATAAACTAATTAATTAACTAATAAAACAAATTCAAAGCCATAAGGCGAAACGAGTCGGGTTACAAGATGTTTCATGCTTAATTTTCAACTTCAATAATCTATGGTCAGCTCGATTTTGTCTAGACCTATTACCCCAATCCCATCCAGTCTTATAATGGGCATGGGGAACACTTTTATATATTTCAAATTGTATCGTTGATTTATGTAATTTGTGATTTGTAAATACATGCATTGATATTTAGCCAAGACTCCTGTTCTTCATATTTTCTTCTGTTTACACAATTTTTACAAATTCAAAAAACAATTAGATGTCATTTGCTTTAAGATATGCAGATGTCTGACCTTTTATGCCTTTTATTTTCCTATTACCAGATGAGACCAGACAATTGCTTACCACTACCTATGAGCCCAGCCCCTCCTCAGGCAGACACATAGGGCCCCATTTATTAAAGCTGTAAAAGGCTGAAGGAGATACATGTATCAGTGAACCTGGGTGATTCAGCAAAGCTGGAAGGGATCTCCTAAAACTAATTTGCTATTTGTTAGCAAATGTTTTCAAACCTGGACCAGATCCATTCCAGGTTTGCTGATCACACAGGTTCACTGATGAAAGTGTATCCTCTCCAGCCTTAGAGAGCTTTTTGAAATCAGTTTCAATTATAATATAGGGATACTAAAAAAATGTATTCTGGCATTTATTGTTTTTTTCCTACATTAGGTGTCACATTATCATGTTAGATTGTCCCCTTCACTGGGTAAAATCACAGATGAGGAGGTATGTGATTTTTTCTATGCACTGTTTGTATTCCCCTATAAACCTGATTGCTTTTAGCATTTGATCGCTTTTAATTAGTTAGGCTTTAATAATGAGTTATTTGTTTATTTAAACAGAAAAAAACAGAAAAGAAAAAAAAAAAACCTCTTTATGTGGTCTGAAGGTACTAATTATACAATAAAAGATTAAATATATCTAAAGAGAAAATTGGTCATCGCTATGATTCTCTGCCTCTCACACTATATAAAAAAATCCCACGGGGTCCATTTAGCAAGGTTTTCTTTCAAGATTTACATATGTTCCGAATTAAATCTTGGATGAAAGTCATATGAAAACACTTATAAATGTGAATGCACATCTGGAGAAATGTATTGACATTGGTATTCTATTAATAAAGCACCTCTGTTCTGTGTCTTTATTTTACTCAGACCCTGCAAGATATCAAGTAACATGAAGTCTTAGAAAACAGTCTGTGAACTATTGTGTATTTAAATGCAAATCGTCTGTTCAGCATACAGTTATTGCTTGAATCTATTACACGAGTATTTTAAACTTTCATTGTGCAACTTCTGCCTACCAGCAATTTGTTGACGAGGCTGTAAGGCAATGGTAAACTTTACATAACATATAGATATATCCAGTGCAGTTTTTTACTGTGACATTGAATCCCATAGAAAATCACACTTAAACTCAAATGTATCACGATGTTCATGGTTATGATATGAAGAGTTGGAAAGCCATTTTGTAACACTTACCCTTCTTCACCAACAAAAGTGACATATAACTTATTTCTCTGCAGATCTTTTCTGGAATATCCCATTATTTGGTTGAAGGCATCTTCTAGTAAATGGTCTCTTCTAATGATTAATCTATGACAGTGAAAAGATTCACATTGATAAATAAGTATACAAAATTTAGAGCGGTTGACTTGACTTCAAGGCCTGTAGAGGCAGGGCTGTACTGGAGCTGTTGTGTATTCTTAGGCTGTGTACACACGCTAGATTTTTGTCGTTGGAAATGGAGATTGAAAGATGAATGGATGAGCGCTGTACATACAGCTCCGTTTTTTTTCTATGGAGAGGGGAGAACGGGCGAGCAGCACCCCTCTGCCATTGCGGTCGTTCGTATTCTATCGCTCATGGATCCGTCAGGATGGATCTGTGAATGACGTCGGACAGCCACTGTACACACGTCAGATTTTCATCCGAGATGAGCCCTGAGGCTTGTATCGGTCGAGAATCATCTGATGTGTGTACGTAGCCCTACACATATTATGCCATAGCAAAACTGTTCTACCATTGCTGATTTTACAACTCCAAACATAAGTGACGTGAATTGGTTGTAATGGGTTATTGCACCTTTGATATTAAACACTGCTTTTTTTCCTTATACAATTTATTGTTTTTGTTTTTTTTAAACTAATTACATCATTGGAATATTTACTAAAATAAAATCGTTATCCATTTAGGTATAAAAATGAACACATTTACAATCTCAGAAAATGCATACTGATCTAAAGTTCCCACTTTGCTTGGACTTGACTGTCTGCACGCTTGTTTGAGGTTAATGATTTAGAAAATATTTAGACCAGAAACCACCAACAAAGTCATCAGTAATATCAGTCCCAAAAAAGTTTTATAATTGATTAATATAATATTATATTTATAATTATTATAATATACAGAAAATATAAACTATACACTTACTTTAATTTCCCGGGTCCTTGACCATAACCTTTAGTTTCTAATTTTCTGTAGAAATTTCTTAACTTTGCTTCAAAATCTCTCTTATAAGGTGCTGGTGCTCTGGCATTGGCACGCTGAGTTCCTGTAGAAATCAAAATCCATTGATAAGATTGGTTAACCTATGATTAAACATTTTTAAACATCTATGACAAAATATTCATATTCAAATGCATTCAGATATAAATATAGAAGTACATTTATGATTTTAGTGGAGCTCTACTAAAATATCATTGATTAATCGCACACAAACGGGGCAGTGTACAATCATCATTCTTACTACAAACTACTTGCATGTTTGACTCTACAGGGAACCAAAAGTTCCATTAATTTTAATCAATACTGCCTAATTAATATCTAACTTTCTAGTTTCCCTACTAAAAAATCTGCAATGTGCTCCTAGTCTTAAGCTTCAAAAAACATATATGGTCAGTCCAAAAATTTTTTTTTTTTTTTTTTACAAACAGTAAGGATTTATTTATATTTTGTAAAGAACAAACATTTTCCATTTTCCGGGGTAAAATGTGATAGCTTTAGGTGGTCTCACAGGTCACACAAAAAGAAGGAAGTGCGACACATTCACAATGATCACAAATCATATTTTCCAGTGTATGTATGTGCTCAGGGTGGTGACACAGAAGTTACATGTCACAATTTGCACAAAAAAGTAGAAATATATGAAAACTTAGTTTCTTGCAATAAACAAAAATAAACCTTTTAAACATCTGAGCTTGAAGAGGTCTCAGGATCACACAAATAGAAGGCAGTGTGACATATGCACAATCCGATAAATGATCAATTTCCAAATATTTCAGTGTGCGTTGTAGTGACAAGGGTGGTGTCAGAGATTTTATGTACCACAGTTTGCACAATAACGGTAGAAATGTATGAAATACAGTAAAGCATAAGGAACTATAGTTTGAGGAATAACAATTCCTTTCCAGGGAATTGGCCTGATTGCTGTAGAGCTCTGCACTCATCCAGGGGCCATTTGCAGCTACAACAGGCTCCTAGAAGATCCAGCAATTGTTATTTCCCAAGTACTGGGGTTGGTCACTTGGAAAACAGCAATTGCTGGATCTTGTACGAGGTCATGTAATGTGGTATGGGGAAAAGTCTATTCAGGCCATCATTAAAATTACGTTTGTAATAAACAAACATTTCCACTGCAAAACATCTGAGCTTAAGGTGGTCTCACAAAATGAAAACAGTGCGACACATGCACAATCAGATCAAATCAGCCCTTTCTACATTTTCCATTGCACGTCATAGTGCTCAGTGTGGGGTTACAGATGTTACATGTTGCCACAATAAAGCTAGAATTATATCAAATATTTTTTTTTCAAAACAAAAGGAATTATAACAAAAACTCATTCTAAGGCATTGGGCTGATTGTTGCAGATACTCCCTATATCCAGTGGCCATTGGAAGCTCCAAAAGCCTTTTACAAGATACAGCTATTTTTTTTTTTTCAAGTTTTGGGGTTTGTGGTACAGGCAGGAGTCTATTTAGGCCATCAATTTCTTCAATGATATTGAAAAAAACGTTCAGCTTTCCTCTAGATCTTTTGTGGACACTTCCATGAATGGCTCATCCCATATGTCCGCCACTGCTCCCCCTTTTCTGGCGAAATTGCATGACGATCTGGAGGAATATCCTTCTTTTTCCACACCAAAATAACAGGCATTCATTGTTTCCCTCTTTTAGCCTCCAGCTTTCCATGTAGTCCTGATGAAATATGAAAGCTTCTCAGGGAATCCACCAAATAAACTATAATGAATCCATCTACTCCAGAAATGTAGGATGGAGGAATAAAGGAGAACTCTGACGTTGTATCCACCACGCAGAGTTCATATTCAGCCCGATCCATGGTAAATATTTTTGTCCAGCATTGACCTTCACTAGGTTTAAAATCCTGGGTGAATTCTGGTTTGATAAACTGGAGGATCAGAAAAGTTTTACCAACCCCTCCGTGTCCTAGGACAACAACTTTCCGGTACTTGGACATGTTGAACATGGCACAGGAGTCATCCAACAGAGACACTTAGCTGCCACAAGGTCTGATGAACCAACCAAGTCCCAAAATGGCCCCCAGGTGGAGCCGCGAAATGGAAGATAGATAGCCGCGGAAGGAAGATAGGGTGTCTGCGTAGCATGTGGCGCCTTTTCCCGGGGGCCCAACAATGCATATTTTTATGTTCACAAAAAGAAAGCATATCATCGGAACCAATTCATTAGTGTGGTACAATTCTTTACAATTCTAATCTTTAATTCCTTAACTCCCATGCTTATGATGAAGGTGCAACGTACCTCTTCTAAGTCCTATCCCTAACAATAACCCTACTTCCTTCCCTCCTTTCTCTCTTTATCTGTTAAAACATTCATTGGAGACATAACACATTGTGGCTGTTCCTGCATCACCGTTTGCTGAGTGTATACCGGAACAGTAAAACTAGTTAATATGTCAACATACAATGGACCCAATTTATTAAAACTCTCCAAAGCTGGAGAGGATACACTTTCATCAGGCAAACTAGGAGATCCAGCAACCCTGGAATGGATCTGGTCCAGGGTTCCAAACATTTGCTAGCAAAGAGCAAGTGACTTTGAAGAAAGCCATTCCAGGTTTGCTGGATAACCCAGCTTCACCGATGAAAATGTATCCTCTCCAGCCCAGGAGAGCTTTAATAAATCAGGCCCTATGAGTTAAATATTTTCATATTTGTGTATTCCAGATACTGTACCAGGGGAGTTTTGTGGAGAAGACACCGGCGAGCCGCGCGGAGACTGGCAATAGCTAGGATGTAGTAAGGCATGTGGTGGAACATATGACATTATTTCTTCTTCAAAAAGACTGCAAAGAATAAACAGAAGATGATGAGCAATATTTGCTTTCCAATACAGATATATTTCTATCTACCATAAAGGAATATAGAGATTGCTGTTTTGGTATTTCTTTTTTGAAGCATAAAGTTGTGATTAGCGATTTGTTAAAAACACATATAAGTAATTATGAACTGCTTTAAATACCGCTTTTTAATAAAAGTATTGGAGCATGTACAGACCATTAAATATGTCAAAATTTACTTCAATTATTCTAAATGTGCAAATCAAATGAGAAGACAGGGACATTCTCAGTATGTTTAACGTCTCCCTTTTAGCAAATAAAAAATTTAGTATTTAGTCAGTTCTAGGCGCACACTTGTTAGATCCTGACTTCACTAGGGATTCACTTACCTGGAACAAACGTAAAACCTGTGAAATCTAAAGACTTCCACTATTCATGCATATTCTACGTCAGTGACTACATAATGGTGTGGAATCTAGACGACAGCCCTCTAGTATGCACCTTTAAAATTTAAATCGGCTAGAATTTTTGGTTATTTTTTCCCTTTAAATTAATTTTCTAATGCATGTTTTTTTTTTGCTAATTAAAATAAAAACAATGCTATATAAAAGCATACCTGTGCCCAGACTATAGGCATTAGAAGTGTTTACATTTACCTAACAAGCAGTAAAACTAGATGAGAAGGAAAGTAATTCATTCTCAGGACCCATTTACACCACAAATATTGCTCTGCATTGAGCTGCACTGCTCAACACAGGTCCAACGCAATGACATTCTGACATCTATTTCTTACAACAGGCGCAGTTTAAACAAAGCAGATCACTTTACAATGAATCACAGTAGAAAGGAAAAAACAAATGCTGTCCATCTATAAACCAACCAACAAAATATGTCAAAAATATGTCAACATACATGAACTTATGTAACATGTTACTGTATGTGTGTATGCTAAATGCAGTGCATGTTGTGTTAATCCAGCATAATAGTAAAGCGTTTCAGCGCTTCTGCTGCTAAATATAATAAAATTCTTGTTAAACTACTTGTAATATGGAAATACTTTAGTGTGAAAACTCACAGGTTTACTTTATATATTATTAGGTATTGTTACTTAGTATTATTTTAGCTTATACAGTATACTGTACTACCTAAACATTCATGTAGTCGTATGAAACCAGCATGCCTTACCTTAATAGAATAACAAGATCTGCATCACCAGAGAGGCGAACAAGCCCTGAGGGTCCTTCTGCCCGAATAAACTGTATCTTTTCCCTATTTAGAAGTGGAAATAATAATTATTATGAATAAAACGTTATTTGGATATATGTTCATAGTATACATAGATAAAGTAAAACCATTTATTTTAGTTTTGACTAAAGAATGCTTATGGCCTGTTCTGCTGCATGTGCTCAGCTAGAGCAGCGGTTGCCAATCGGTGGTCGGCAATGGTCCACGGCTCTAACCGATGCACCCCTCCAGCGGAGTCAGAAGAAGGACCCCGTTGGGGGGGGGCACACCGGCCAGAGCCACCAGAGACCATCTCTCTCAGGGACATTGCAGGCTCAAAGCAGTTCTCCAATCAAAAGGCTCAGACTCCTGACAGTTTTTTCCACTTTGAGTGACACACGGCTCCCCATGCATGTGCAGTCCAGAGTCTGTGAGTTTAGTGGTCCGTTGGTTCAAAAAGGTTAGTGTTAGAGAATTTCTATTTGCTTCCTGTCTTGAAAATTTTCAAGTGAAAGGAAGTCCCTTTTTAGATTGGAGTATCCAGTAGAATTATACTGTACTTTAACTGGGCTATCCTTTTAAATTGCTCATTCATTAACCTTAAATTCTTTGAGATTGTTTAAAAACTGTTCTTCTAGGACAATTACATTGGTCCCAATGTTGCATCTGACTGCTGGGCACATAGACAGAACAATTAACAAGCAGAGATGCTTCATACGAAACATTTTCCACTGTGTTTAAATATTGTTGTATAAATATTTGAGTATTGTCATATGTCACATTTTATCATAAAATAACAACAGCCATTATTACCTGAGTGAATGGTTTCGGCAGAGCTCATGCTGGCGCTCTTGGAGAATTTCAAAGATATTAGGTTGACGCAAGAATGCTACAATCTTTTCATTGTAACCTAAACATATGAAATAGCACAAATACAAGATAAAGTAATAATATACCACCATACCTATATAATTTACATATAAATTAAGGATGTGCCAATTGTATCAATAATGTGTAGGGACGCAGAGTAATCACAGACTGAGATCTAACTACCTCAAATGACTAATTCATAAATATCTATATTTAATACAATAATACAGCAGGTACGTAACAATGGGAAACATTGATTAATAGTAAACACACCTATGTGCTTACTAACAATACATTATATATAATCACATAGATTACCATTAAGAGGAAACTTTCTGTGCCAGTAAGGTTCTCAAACCCCTCACCTAGCACCATGTCTAATCGGATACGCTTTGTTCCACTGGTTTACAGTAGCTCTTGTTCTGGCTGATCTGACTTTTTTTTTGGTAACAGCTTTCTACAGTGGCCAGATTTTCCTTTCCTCTGCTTTTTTTAAACCTCCAATTTACATCTTTTTCCGACACAACTATATTTTCTAATGATTGATTGACTTTCAGAATTTTTTTTTGCTGGGTTCTAAATTTCATTTTTCTTTCATTGCCCTGAATCTACTTGTGCCAACCAATGTAAGGAATCATTAGGCTAGTGCCAAAGTCCAGGTCAAGCTATATATTTTTTTTTTTTTACACAACTATACTTCCAAAATCGGATACTATATAACTGAATACTGGACCAGATCCATGCCAAGTTTGCTGGATCACCCAGCTTCACTGATGAAAGTGTATTCTCTCCGGCCTTGGAGAGCTTTAATAAATCAAGTCCTACAATTCACTGTTTTGTTTTAGCAGGTATATATTTTGTTTCAGGTTGAGTATTGGAAGCATTTTAATTTGGTGTCAAGCTGACCAGCAACAATATCTCTGAATTCATGTCTATAGCTTAGCTACAAATTGAGTGATAGCTTCTCAGCAAAGAATGCTCCAATAGCCATTACTTTATTAGCTACAAATTGGTTTTTAATAGGAATCACTGCTGCAAAATTGCCCATCTTAAAAAAAGATAAATGAATATACTGAAAAATCTATATACATACAAGATATAAAAACAGGTACAAAAACTATGTGACAATGGATTCTTTAAGACATATGATATTAAGCCATTAGATTCTTATCAACATTTTCAATGCCATTATTGCAATACATACCAACTGGAATCATATCCTGATAGTGACTTCTAGTGACTGTATTAAAGGTGCTGGAAGGTCTAGGTAAAACTGGGGGACCTGAATGTCGTGTATCTTCCCCAACCTGTGGTAGAAATAATGGAAAATAAAAATAATCATCATGCAATCATAATGCAAATTGTTTCCAAAGGTGTAATTTGTACATTTAAAACTTTGGCTCAGAAGCGTTTGATTGAAAATAGAAAATCAAAAACACTTAAATGTATTTAGGTCTTTTAAGATAGCTATGCTACTGGGTACAGGCTGAGTGTTTCTGGATTTCCTAAAGAAATCTAAAGCAAAGTAAAAAATTGGTAAGGGCCGTGGGAGCCTAAGGTTACATAGTTACATAGTAAGTCAAGCTGAAAAATTACAAAATTAAAGTCCATCAAGTTCAATTACTAGTGAATTAAACACATCCCAGATATAAAACCTTATGCACATAGTTGGTCTTGGTACAATTTGGTCCAACAGGGGGAAAAAATTCCTGAGGCAATCGGATGTTCCCTGGATCAGCAGTCTCTGTTATCTTTACTTTAAATCCCTAATCCCCAGTTATATTCTGTGCTTCTAGAAATCATCCAGCTTTTTCTTAAAGCAATCTATATTAGTTGCTGAAACTACTTCCTGAGGGAGCCGATTCCACATTTTCACAGACCTTACAGTGAAGAATCCCTTCCATATCCAGAGCTTAAACTTCTTTTCCTCCAGACACAGAGTGCTCTCTTGTTCTTTGTAATGATCTCAAAGTGAATAATGGGGAAGAGAGTTCTCTATATGGACCATTTATATATCTATACAGGGTGATCATATCCCCCTTATACGTCTCTTCTCAAGGAAGAATAGATTCAGTTCAGCTAATCTCTCCTCTATGTGTAATATTTCATGAATGTGTCCCTGGATTCATTTAATCATACTTACTGTGGAAAAGCTTCTAAAACTTTTAGTACTCATATATAATAACACATTTAGTACCCCTTTTCTGGTCTATGAGATGTGCTGGATTCTTGTAACTGTTTACTAGATTAACCAAATATATCCAATAAAATTTAGTTTGTTTTATTATGAGTCCTAAACAGACGAGTTAGCAGTAGGGAATTGGCTAACATGGCTACTTACATACAAGTTTACATGATTTGATATAAAGATGGCACCAACTCACAATAAAAAAAAAATATTTTAGGCAAGCGTGCTTTAGTCTTAATATATAAGTTTTATATATGAATAATTCATAAATGAGTATTTAATACAAATCTTAAAATGGATGCTGCTTGCATCTGAGCCTCTGCATTGTTTTAGGCTTTCTGAAAGCACGCTAAGAGCTTGTTTAAAGATACAGGTAGGGTTTGCATTTAACACACCCAGACAGACTGAACAGAGCTTTATATTCTCCAGGAATGCTGCTAGCACATTGTACATTCAGAGTGCTTTTTTATAAAATTAAGAATTGTAAAGAATACTTTTATTTATTACTGAGCTGCAGTAGGAATAATATTGCAGATTAATGTTCACACTTACCTCTCCCGCACTGTGGCTGCGTTGCCTTGTTAAATGCTGCCGATGTAATAGTGCACTAGTTGGTCTGCTGCTTTGTAATGGAAGACGTGGGTCAATAAATGTAGTGCTTCTAGAATTATGATCAACAAAGAAGGGCTGCAAGAAATGTGATAACACAATAACCTATACATGCAGATATATGGAATCAATGTATTCACATAGAGGCTTAGATACACATTACACAACAGTGCAGTTAAAGAATTCTGTAAATCAGTGTGTATATCTTTGATGTCTAGACTGTTTAAACACACATCATCTTTGTATGGCTACCTCTTCTGACCTGACTGCAGACAGATATATAAACTAGTAGGACCTGGCATGCCTTGCTCCACTAGAGATATGAGTCTCCAACTCAGCCACTGAATCAGTCATTCTCAACCAGGGTTCCATGGAACCCCAAGATTTCCCCAAAAGTTGCTAGGAGCTTCTTAAACTGTGGCTAAATTGATGATGTCCATAAAGTTTGGGGGCCAAGGCCACTTGGTAGAGCCGGTTGCATGATTCTTATAATGTTTATAGTTGTCTATAAAGGTGATATTCACCAATGTAAAAGACTCTTTTCCCACTGACCTCCTATAAATGGTTTTAGGCTGCACTAACTGGGGCTGTTTAAACAGCACATAGGTAATTTTAATAACCAAAAGAATAAAAAGGACCATCTAGTGATGCTGGACCTTACATATCACACTTCATGTGGCCCCCTTCCCCATACACATACCTTTCCCAACCAAAGTCATAGTTAACAAGCCTACAACTAATTATTCTAGTTGTTGGGTTTGAAGAAAAACATGTTTGCCCACCTGTCTTTGGAACATTTTGCTTTCCTGCCCTTAGCATTTGAATGAATAAAATACTAGCACAGATATATAGTTACTTGTCAGAATATGGTGTGAGCTTAACTGTAAAATGTTTCCATAGGTGACCGGTTCTCCTACACAGAGCCAAACTATCATACATACCATCCTGAGTGATTTCATTTCATATTAAACTTCTACAAACGTAGGATGGGTCAGACTATGATAAGTTTACCTTTTCACACAACTTTTGCTGCAGAAGCAATAAATATATAGCAACAATAACTTTAGAGTTGCTGTGTTAGATGATGTAGCACTATTGCACTTTTTCTAGATGCTGATCAAAGCAGAAGATTGGGTCTTAACGTCTTATCATTTTTTTTCCCAACACAAAAAAATATGCATAAATGACTACCCTACCCTAGATTTCCTATTAAGGGATACATTTTTTACATGTTCACTCTATAATACATCCAATATTACCTTGCCTTGTTGATCATGCTTCATTTCCCAGCCTCTTGGTAACTCAACTTGCTTATTAGCAAAAACATTTAAAAATCCTACAAGATCCCGATTATGTTGGTAACGTTCAAAATGATGTGCATCTCTCCGAACTTTGGTGATCATATGCTTCAAACAAGTATTATTTGTAAACATGCGATAGGCACTCTAAAAAAAGACAGAATAATAATTATTTTAATAACATAGCACATAGCAGTGGCAACATATAATACATTCTTCTAAAGGTTATAGCCAGAACACTGGTGATTACTCTTTGCTGTGCAGTACAACACCAACTAAGTGAACAATGAACACAAACACAAACATATAACATTAGGTTTTAATTTTAACTTTTTAACAGGCCTTATATTATAAAGCAGGGCCATAAACAAACAAACATTCTTTAGCTAAAGCTGAACTTAACCACATACATAAATTAAATCCATATAATTGAGCTGTATTACACATCATAGTATTGGTATTTCTATCCATCCTAACCTGAGAATTTACACAGATCTCCCACATAGCACCTTTGCAGTTTACTAATATTTAAAGGTCTCCTCTTCACCCTCATAATGGATTGTGAAAGAAGCAGCAGATCAAGAAACTAATCCTTCAATTCTGTTCCCATCCTTTGATAGAAAAAGAACCCTAAAGAACAATTAGTAGGCTTGAGTGTGCTCTTGCAAAAATAAGAGTGGCGGGAAGCATATGCAAATGAAAGGAGAAGAGGCAGAAGAGTCCTTGTAGGAATTGTTTCCATATATAGTTTACCGCCTAAATTACAATTTTTAGATTGGCACTACAATGGAGACCAAGTATGCTCCCAGCTGTGCCAATCTAACAACTGGATACCTAGAAAACAAACTGATGGGATTAAATACAAGATTTGCAGCTTAAATTTACACCCAGGATTAATCAGTTGTACAAAATGTGGGTCAACCAAAACTTTTCATTCTACTTTGTTTTCAAGAGATGAGCAAAATAAATCCATAAGGTCTTAAATCAAACCTAGTAGGCTAACTTTGTCATTGACTTGTATAAACATTCTGTTGTGATAAATAAACACAATTTAAAACTATAGAAACCCAAAGAAACCAAATTCATAAATTGCATATTTTTACACAATGAAATTCCTCTATAAACCATAAAACATTGTGAATAATAAACATACCTAGCACAAACGTACAAACATAATTTTGTGCCATGTATAGTTTATCATGTCTCCCTTGTTTAAAATAAAGTGATATTCCTGGGTAAGAACTTATGATACATTTAGAAACTGTTAACTACTTACAGGGTTTGAATGCAAAACTGTGAAGAACTCAGGACTAGTGAGGAATTTCACAGGGGGAGAGTGAAGAAGCAGACTGAGCCTCGACCTTGAGGTAGAATGAGGAAGTGCGTTCTCTCTGCGGAAGTCTAAAATCAAGCAATCACCATCATGTCAGTTAAATAAAAGATCTAAAAGCTTCTTTTTTTTAACAATTACTGTTTTCCATCATTTTTATTAAACTGGACTCCCAGGCACACATTCTCAGGCTTTGTTATGTGAAAGGAGAGGGAAGGGAAATGGAGACAACACAGCTGAAATACTGGGATCTATGAGACCTTCAGCCCCGTGAGTGGGAGCTGTGCTTATCTTAGAATGTAAAAGTTGTGTATCTGTGGGAGGAAGAGAAGAAGAGGAGGTAGGGAAAGCCAGGCTTTTGAAGGGCAACCAGAGTTAAATTTAAAAACTCAAAATGTTATTGTTCCAACAACATAATTTAAAAGATTAAGAGCTGTGACTCTATAAATAAATCCTAGGGGAACATATAACCACTAGTTTCACAGGTAATAGCAACCCAGTATCATACTGGGTTAGCGATGGCGGTAAGGTGTCCACCGAACGCGTTTCGCCCAAACCGGTCTTCCTCAGGGGTAAGGGGAGACCTGGAATAAACATTTCAAGCTTCTATCACACCGTTCACTCCACCCCTTACCCCTGAGGAAGCCCGGTTCGGGCGAAACACGTCGGGTGGGACACCTTACCGCCATCGCTAACCAACAAACTAACTTAGAATGTAAAAGAGCAGAACTGTAGGGTGTAGGAGACAATCTGCATTATGGGGGAAATTTTAAGTAAAAGAATGTTTCACTGCGTGGTAGGTTTATCATGCTCAAAGTTCAAAATACATGTTAATCTACTACTTGCCCAGGAAAAAAAATTTTTTTAGGCAAGAAGCAATGCATGCATTTAAGAAAGATTAAATGGCAAAATATTCCTTCAACACCCTGCTTCTTTTGTTCTTCCCTTTGTTTAATAAAACACTTGTTCCAAGCCAGAAGATAGGAAATCAGTCACTGCTGTGATGTCTCAACTGCTTGTGTGTGCAAATTTCAGCTTCATCTACAGAGTTTTCCTAACAAATGGTTTTGGAATACAATGATTACATCTGAAAAGACAGCTACATGTCCACCTGCTGGCTTTAAATGATAAAACAAAGTAGTAATGTGCAAAAGTTCTAATTAAAACCTTCTTACTTTTTTTTGTACTGTGTATGTATTCAAAGTGAGAAAAATTATGTAAGCGGAGATGACTTCACTTTCATGCACAAGTTAAAGTATTAAAAGTGAAAGCAGTGAATTAGTTAAACTAGTTTGTATTCATTTAAATAAATCCTCAATTTTAAAACTGTACCAAAGTGAGGAACTATACATCAGCTTCTCGTAAATTCTTTCCAATGGGATTCAGATAGGAAGGGGAAACACTAAGCCAAACAGGTTGTACTATAGTGCACAATAACCAGGACTGACTGATAGGAGCAGAACACCTAGGGGGGACTTATTTGTGCATTGCTATCCCTTTCTTATTGCTTTGCCTGCACTAGTGGGAGGAACAGGTAAAATCTTGCCGTGCTGTGTGGCAGAAATATCAGGAAACTGGAATAACAGTATAACAATTTGTTTTTTTGAGGGAATGCAATTTACTTTTAATAAAGTCAACTGTCAATGTAACAGCCTGCGTACACTACACTTTATATCTGTCCATGGAAAGCCAAAAGCTGCATAATTCATTAGTTTTCCTCCTCATTCTAGGATTAGCACTTCAGGATGGGTATGTGCAGCTTGACAAAGGGAGAAGTCTGATAATGAATGTGAGAATGAAAACAATTTATTAGGTGTTTTTTCTATATTATCTTTCTTTTCTCATTTAAGTATTACAGGTAATTCCAGGTACAACAGATGCACAACTAGATAGCAGTTCAATTTAAATAATTGTTTGTGATCTGGTTTCAATCTGAAGCCAGATATAATTTTCTAAATCAAATAAATCTAAATAAATCAAGAGGGTTTAATTGGGCTTTAAACACCTAGCACCCCAGCTTTTGGCCCCCAAATTCTACTTAACATTACCTCAATCTTTTACTGACCTCGAACATTAAAAAATAAAATATATAGCATATAATGTTGATTTTATTAGAATTTTTTATACTTAAAGAGCAAAATATCATTAAATTGGTATGACAAACCTGCATTTGAATGATGATAATCAACATCCTCAGCTGGCGGCACTGCATCAACTGGAGTTGCCACCTCATCTGGTTGATCATTTGTCATAGTTCTTCGTATGCTCTGATACCTGTTATTAATAATTTCCAAATGCAAAGATGAATTCTGTTAAGAGAAAATGACTAACATACATGGACAAAAGCATATTAGCCACATAAGCTGTTGAGGTCTACTGTAAACTCTGTCAATCTTGTATGTAACAAATGCATAGATTTTTTTTTTACCAAAATTGTATTTTCCTTTACACTAAAGATTATTATTTATTACATTTAACATTATTATGAAAATCATATCTTGATGTTCACATGGCAACTAAAAATAGTTTTTTTACGTCACCTAACAATGTAAGTAAGAATACTGTCATTTGACATAACCATGGAGTGTAAATCTTGCACACTTTTTAATAACAATGTAAGTCGTTCACTTATGTGTATAACATTGGTAATATAATAAACAGCAAACATTCTGGTGAGAATGTAGAAATGAAAAAAGTTTTCATTGCCATTGTCCTGAATATATTTATGCAAGATGAAACACCTTTTTTACTGCTGCACATATCTGCTGTTAGCCTAACTAGATAACCCTAAATACAGATATTTACCACATGTTGCATGTTAAAGACATTGGATTGATTTACTAAAGGAGATTAGGCTGTTCACTAAGCAAAGTAGAATATCACTTTCAAAGGGATAATGCGTTTAGCTTTGATGACTGCAGCCATCTAATCATGCGCAAGAAAATATGATTTTATTTCCTTTAAGCTTTAACCACATTCATTAAGCTAAGTAAAAATTCCTTGCAAAGTAATAAGTCATTATGTTATGTGAACACCCTAAACTCAGTGGCATAGGAACACAGAAATGTCACAGAGGTTTCAATGGTGATCCAGTCCAGTGGTCGCCAACCTTTTGGAGCTCACAGACTCTGGGCCATGCATGCACGGGGAGCCGTATGTCACTCAAAGGGGAAGAAACTTCCCCCGTAGTGACGTCATGCCAGAACCTGCCCACTCTCCCATTGCAGGTCTGAGCCTGGGAGAGAAGGGGGGTTGTGTCCAAAGACACAACCCAACGACCACCCTGAGCCTGCGATTCATATGGGGGACATGGTCCACAGCTCTGGCTAGTGTGCCCCTTCAGCTAGGTCCTTCTCCGGGGTGGGCCGTGGATCAACAAAATTTTCTCCGGTTGGCAACCGCTGATCTAGTCCTCAGGAAGGAAGAGAAAAATAGTAGTAGAGGACCTCACCTGTAGCTGTGAATTTACAGGTGATAGCAATGACTAGCTAAGTGGTCACTGGCTGCATCTGAAGCCCTTGTCCTAAGGGGAATCTCTATTTAAAAGAATCAGTAATCTGCACTGGGGGGGGGGGGGGTTTGCACCAAAGGGGATCTGCACTGCGGGGTGGTCTGAACTGAAAAGGGTAATCTGCACTAATCTGGGGGGTCAGTCACAGGGGGTCTGCACTGATGGGGCCAGTGACCGTGGAATCAGTCACAGAAAGGGAATCTATCATTATGGGATTCCATAAACATGCAGTTAGGTTAATTGGCTTCCCTCTAAAAATGTCCTTAAACTGTGTTAATGACACATGACTATGGTAGGGACATTAGATTCTGAGCTCCTTTGAGGGACATGACTATGGACCGTTAGTGACATGACTATGGACTTTGTACAGCGCTGCGTAATATGTTGGCACTATATAAATACTGTGTAGTAGAAATAATAATAACAATAGGTGGAGGGTTCTGCATTAAAGGGAAGTCTTAACTGAAAAAGGGTTTTAATAAAGGGGGCATGTCACATTTGGGGTCTATGACTTTGGAGGTCTGTCGCTTAGAGGTGTTTGTCACTAAGGGAGAGGAGTCTTTGAGTAGATAGGATGCAGATAATGCAAGGGGCAAGAGGATTGGGGAGAGGTAGATACATGCAGTAGATGAAGGGAGCTGGGGAACCCATCAGAGGGTTAGTCCTGGACACGGGCAGACATACAAGCACAGACTTTATACAGTGTTCATACACTGATCAACACAATAAATGTCCAGTTCTTTATGCAGTCAGATTTTATAAATGGTGTTGCAATTGAACATTGAACTTACTACCGGTAAGTGTTGTCTAAAACCATTTTTTTTAAGATCAGACATTCTCACCGCCTATTAAGCTGCTCCATCTGCTGAATAGAATTGGACCTCTGCAGAATTTGTGGAGCTGGAGGAGCTGTGGGACGCTGCCATGTTGTTGTACGATTTACATGGTCAACATAAAAAATTCTCCCATGACTGTCAATTCTTGCCTCCCAATCTGCAAGTGCAAAAAAACAACAGAGCAGAAGATTTCAATTTAGGGTATAATAATGATAATACAAAAAATGAGTTAACTGTGAGGATTATAGATAGGGTGACAGGTATAAATTATAGAATTTAGAAAACAACTAATTATCAACATATAATTACAGATATATTATTTGGTAATATGTGCAGAGCAACACTTACTGTCAAAGCCCTAGGATAGTTATAATTATGCACTGGCATGCAGTATTATCCAGTAGTGTAATTATCTTTGCCTACTTTGCACGCAGAGGAGAAGATAGTGTCTGCAATTTAAGGCTCACCTTTGAAATTGAAAACTCACTTTTAATCTTAATATAGTCAGTAATCCTCCAAAATATATTTATCATACAGGGGTCATAAATAATTATGCTCAGTCTGGACTGCAGGATTATATATTAAAGTGTTATTTTACAGTCTCTATTTCTGGCTTCTTGTAATATATCTGAAGGGTAATGTGTTTCTCCAAGCTTAGCAAACAGTTTGTTATGACCATTTCATAGCCATCTTTCCTATTTTAATAATAAACTTTAAAAAAAAATTATGGAGTCCCCAACAAACATTTTTAGGAATGACGCATCAAAGTATTGCTGTATTCAAATTTTGCTGTAGCAAACTTTTGTGTTTAAGGGGAGTTTTTATTTTAATTTAAATGTTACTAATTAATGAGGACTAAGTGTTCAAACAAAGTAATGTGGCACAATGTAGAGCCAAGCAGGGTGTTCTAAGGCTGACCATCTCTATTGCAATGGAAGACAGCAATTACCGTAATAATAAGTAGAATATGTGGATTGGCTGTCTTTTACAAGGGGATACACTGACAAATCTTATGGGTAAATTAACATATTAGGGAATTCTAACATGCACCCACAAACTCAAATATTTTCATGGTATCTTTGGAGGAATAATATATCTTAAACATTTAACATTCCCGCCCCCCATATTTTATCAAAGCAATGATAGGTGGTTAAATATTATTTAGCCGGATTGCAGCCACAAAACTTTTAAAGCAGTATATTGTAACACAATTCATAATAAAAATATACATTACATACATATACATTTATAAATATACATTAAGGGATCTATTTAAAAACAGTGAATCTGGCAATCCCTCAAACATTCCCTCAAGGGAATCAATTACTGCCGTTGAAGCATATTGACTTGGAAGATTCCCACAAGGGAATGTTTGACTTCCTGTTTTATAAATAGTGCTCTAAAAGCCACAGCACTTTTTACTAAAAAAGAATATTTTATTCCTGGTTTTATAGGGGATCCACAGAGTAACCTAAAAAAATAAAACTTCAATAGCAATCTACAGCAAAAAGAAGAAGCAGCTACAAAAGGTAAAAAAGTTATAGCAAAATGAATATTTACATGTATGAATACATATTACATATAAATTAAAAAAACATTTTTTACAAAAGCTATAATAAAAAATAAAAATGTATAAATAACATTCTAAATAAAAGTTCCACTCTTAGGGCTCTTAAATAACAGGGAATTTAAAATTCCCTCAGACGTTCCCTGGTGGGAATCAATTACCACCATTAGAACTAGATTCTAGGGCATTCTAGGAATCTCCCTGACATCAATAAACAACTGATAATGTCCTATGCCATCTTAGTTCAGAACCCTGAGACTCTTTAAACGATTATTGCTCTAATTGGAAGAGAAAATCAGCATGTAAGGCTACGTACACACATCGTTCATGGATCCTTCCTGGTGTTTCCTTAGGGTACACATTCCAAAAATATGCTGGTGGGTTAGATGGTTTCCCCTTAAATTCACTTTAGACCACTTTAGATTTAGGAAATATGTCTATGGTAGAGATAGATTTTGAGCTCCTCTGAGAGACAGTTCAGATAAGTCTACACTGACTTTTACACTGAGCTTTTGTATGAGTTTCCATGCGTTTCTAAAGATGTTTAAACCAAGATATGTAACAGGTAAGAGTTAGAATACCGGAAAACAAATCCTCAATGCCCCAAAATGCCTAATATCCCCATTTAGGTTTATTTATTTTTTTTTAAGTATCATTTTAATAGACATATATTTGCCTAAAATAAATTTATTTCGGGTAAGATGTTAGTGATGCAATATTTACTAATATATTTCAAAATGTATTCAAGAGTTGATTGATTAGTGCTAAGTGCATCTATCCTTCTCATGATCTATACAAAAACAGTGCCACTAAAATAAAGGAATTACTGGCAGGCTATATAGTGTTGTGAAACACCTACTACAAGTTACAGCTATTAGGACATATTACAAAATAAAATGATCCATAAAACATAAATACTATTTTATCACTGAAAGCACAGCTGTCTACACATGTCTGTTCTGGTGGTTTATATCTAACTTTTCTAATCTGAGATATTCTAGATTTAAAATGTTATTAATTAAAGGACACCTGAATTCCTGCCTGAAAGTCCATGGACCACCACATTGGGTACTTCAGGCTAAATATGAATTGCCAATGGATGTGCATGTCTACTAGGTCCTTACAGACTTCTTATAACACTGCATTCTTGGTAACACCAGCTTCAGAAGGTAGTTAGAAAAAAGAAAAAATGTATACTTACACTTAAAAAAAAGACCAAATTAAATATCTGTAAATCTGATATTTGGTAACATTCTCTGAAGGAGAATCCATCACTAACACATATACGTTGAAGGTTCTCCACCAAAAAAAGTTGCTAAATGTCAGATTCATTGCTTTATTATTGGACTACCTTCCTTTTTCTGCGATAGAGATGGTTTATAATACAATGTTACTTCACCACTAGCACATTTTCTATTTTTAACCATTCAAGAAAATTTATGTATATTGACCAAGCAACCACTTCCTACAGGTCTGTCTTTAAATAATTCACTTTAGGTAACCCAGGCTCTCCATCACCTTCACATAAATAATAGGTAAAGATATGGAGTGTGGCCACGTCGACATTTGATCTTGATGTAAAAGAATTCCTACCTTTGACAAAATATTCTTCTACTAACGTTGTCATCAATAGTTATATTTTCTTCTTTGAAAGGCTTAGCCATGTTACACATTCTACTTTTTTCAACTTTTATATGAATGGTTTGCTCAAATTTAATGATTACAGACTAAAAAGGCATCAAAGTTAACCAAAGAGATGGGATGAAGTTATGTGAGGCTGGGAATCAATAGATGCAACTAGATTCAGAATGCAAAGACTGTATATTAATGGGTAAAGCTCTAACACTGAAAAGGTTCTAAATAAAATCATGTCTTACTGGGTGGCAAAGCTTCATCTATCCTCTGGTATCTGCTGACATCTTGCCGGACTGAAGGAAGTGATCGCAATGGTTGATGGCCATTTGACTGAGAACCTAAAAAAACAAAAATACATTAAAAAAAACTCCCTTTACAGGTGTTTAAGAGGATAATGAAAAGGTCAAACAATATGATCTGCAGAATGATGTAGTGGCCAGCCAACTATTGATTGAAAGGAGTATTTTAATGAAGTATAATTTACCTGATTAGGTGAAATTAATCAATATTAGGTGATGAATGATGTAGTGGCCAGCCAACTATTGATTGAAAGGAGTATTTTAATGAAGTATAATTTACCTGATTAGGTGAAATTAATCAATATTAGGTGATTTTCACTTTTTTGATCAATTTTTTTCGTTCTACTGTTAAATGTTCTAAATATAAATAACAAAGTTACTGAAGCTGGTATGGAGTATGTAAAGCCAAACCTTATCTAAACTTGAACAAACTTACCAATAACTATTCACCGCAAAGGCATATTTACCACATATGGTGTGTTCTACATGCCATTTACATTACAATTCAGTTTGCTGTATTTGAAGCCAAATGAATGATACACAGTAATCCACAACAACCACTAAGACATGAATTTCTTCAAGTGCAATAAATTTATGAAAATTGGTTGGCTGCATTTAATAATTACACCTCAATGAGTTTAAAGTGTATGTATAGTCAAAATGTATTAGTAGAAAATAGTTAATATCAAATTTATCATTTTTTTGTGTTTCCCACTGGAAACATAGCCTTTCACTTCCTGATTTGGAGACACCTACCAAAAACAACAAAATCCCCTTCAAGTAGGGTTTACTCACGAAAATTCTAAAGTCCCCATTGGATAAATAAAATTATCTTTTCTCATGAGAACTCTAAAAATGTGGATTTCCTCTCACTTCCTATCTCAGTGACAGTGTTCACCAGGAGTTGGAATATGCCCAGTAAAAAAAATAGGAAAAAAATGATTAAAAAAAACCCAGGGCTAAAAACAGTTTTGCCTTCACATACACTTTAATACTTGTCTTATTGAATCAATCTTAATTTTTGGACATATTTAATAAAGCAGTACAAACTGTAACAGTTACTCAAAATGATCAGTAGATAATAATAACTATATTGCCAAAAGTATGTTGATATCTGATCAAAATATTGAGTTAATGCATCTGAAGGCCAGTGAATGAAAATGTTCAGTGGTCGCCAACCTCAGGAAAATTTTGGTGGTCCGCGGCTCTTGCCGGTGCCCACCCCCTCCAGTGGGGTCAGGAGAAGGACTCTGCAGGGGCTTAGGGCGGTGAGTGGGTTGTGTTTCTGGACACACTTTGTAACACTTTGGGGAAGGTTCTTTTCTGTTCTGGCATGACTGAACAAACAAACCAGGTCTATAACAAATAGTTTGGTAAGTCGTGTGTGGATAAACTCAAGTGGTCTGCATTAAGCCCTGCCCCTAACTTTCTTAAAAATCTTTGGAATGAATTAAAACATGGACTGCAAACCAGGTCTTCTCATCTAACATCAGTACCTGACTCCACAAATGCTTTCTCTGACTAGATGACCACAAATTTCCACACTGTCCAGAATGTTGTGGATTTTGTAAAAGAGTGGAGGTTGTATATCTACAAAGAGGGGTCGACTGTGTAGTAATGGTTTTGAAATGACATGTCCAACAAGCTCACAAATGTATGGTGGTTAGATATTGACAAACTTTTGACCACATAGTGTAAAAGGTGCCCAGGAGGGCAAGTAAATGTATTGGCATAAAAAAGAGTCTATAAAGTGCAATTCACAGGGGAGAGGAGTGGAGCAGGACAGGGGAGGGCTGGTTCTAGCCTATCAGAAGGCAGCTGAGCAGCTCAATGGACACCTAGAGACATGAGACTGTCCATGTCATTCGGTGCCTATGGGTACTCCTAGTTACTGTGTAACTCTGGTACAATGAAAATTGATTGTGGCTATGGGTCACTACACTTTGCACACTATCATTATCCTTTCCCACTGCTTTATTAAAATAAGCCTTTTGATTATTGTGAACTACTTGTGGCTTAAATGAGAGGCTTGAGAGAAAAACATTTGTTAAAACTAAGTACCTGCTGAGGCACTTTCACCTTGTACACTTGACTGTATCATACTTCTGCATGCTGCCTGCGCACTACCAGTATCTTCATCCTGAGTCGGCTGACCACTGGTTGGAACTGTTTGCATGTTCCTTCTCTGCCATATTTCCTCTGTCCCTTCTACTTCAATTTGTAATTCTGTTCCACCTTGATCTCCATCTTTATTTCGGCTGATGTTTACAATTGGAAGAGAACAAGGATTGCATAGAGAAGCCTGTACTTCTAGATCACCAGAACTCTCAGATTCAAATTCACAGGCCCCACATCCTTTGTCATTTGGGGAAAAAACAGCATTTTCTGTACTTTCTAAAGATGAACAACAGGCGTTGTGTGTAAAACTGCTGGAAGCAGCGTTAAAATTAAAAAATGTACCATTATTACTTGCCCCTTCCTCTGCAACTCTACTGCCTTCACAAGAAGTCTGTGTATCTATAGAGCTGCTTGCACCCATTTCAGACAATACCTGAGAAGATGTACCCATCAAAGATTCAGTAGCATTTGTATCCACAATATTTTCCCTGTCTGGGATCCCCTCCTCTCTCCCAGAGGTTACTGCCGAGAATGCCATGTCAGCACATAATGCAGCATCACCCTCCACTTCAACATTATTAACTGCCAAAGTAATTTCATCTTCCTGATCAACTGTCCCCCCAGTTGGGAGGTCTAAACTAACGGTCTGTATGTTACTTCCACTGATATCAGAGGTTTGTAAATTCAGTTGTGCATTATCAAAGTTGCCACCTTCCACTTGAATTGCTTCTGTACCCAAATAATTATCTTTTTTTCTATTAGTACCACAATGTAAAACAAGGCCACCTTCATCAAGAGGGGAATTACATAGCAAATCCTGCCGAAATTCATGATCTTCTTCATCTGAATCAATGTGAAGCATGGCATTGAGTCTCGTGTCAGTAGGAAAACTGCTCCTTAGCTTTGGTGATGCGCCAAGCGATCGATCACAGGGAACAGATGAAGCTGTAGTGCTTTTGGCATTGTTGCTGTGCTCAAGGGAATCAAGGTAGTCATTAAGTGAGTCCTGGCGACTACGGATGGGTGATATCCTTGAAGCTGCACCAGCTGCTTCCTCACAGTCTGCCTCACCACATCTTACTCCATCTAACATGGATTCTGCAAGAACCGGGCCATTGGAACACGTGGAATGACCATCTTGAGAAGCAGCCATCTCTTCATCATCAGAAGGTGTACCAAGGTCTCCGTTTATGTTACTTGCTGCAAGCAAAGTGCCCACTGCCTCTGGAGAAGCGTCTGTATATGAATAAAGACACCATATATAAGTAATAATAAAAACAGTATAAAAACAATGTTAGATGTATCTTTCTTAAGGTTTCATAAACCAAAAACCATCCTTTCTTAATCAAAAAAACTAGATCCTAAAACTTAAAAATGGTAATGTAATTATGCAGCATAGGATTTTTTAATCATCAAATATGATATTAATAGGTTTTAAACATGGTTAGCAAGGTATAAGAGCTACTTCACAAAACCATTGTGCTCATTATTTATAACATGTATAAAATATTAAAAAAACATAAACATGTGTTCCCATATATACATGACAAGAATTATATTTACTACTACATGCTACTTTTGTAGCTAAATCCATAAGGAGTCAATTGTTCTGTTTAGTGGTAAAGCACTACACTTCGATTAAAGTGACCCTGTCATTAGATACAATGGCAGTACCTTGCAACAGAAAATAATCATCCTTTATTTTCCAGCTGGTGGCTTGTAGAGCTTTGGCTAAAAGTAGTAGAGCTATTGCTATCCAAAAATTCCATCAATTCAAGTGATTGGAAAGGCAAATGTGAGTGATCTTTATTTGAAGAGTGCTTCTCTTTAACTTTTTTAATAGCAGGATCAATTTATTAAAATTGATCATTGAGATCACTTCAGTCATTGATTAAGGTAATTTGGGCTTGCGTGATTTGGATGTTAACCTTCTAAGCTTTTAGAGTCCATTAAACTGTCTTTATTGCTTTTTTTACCAATATTCTCATCAACACTTTTAATTCACAGAAACAAATATTGCACAATTGTGCAATTATGAATCATTTAGTCGTCTGTATGTTGGATGTCTATAACTTGGGGATTACCTGTATACATGTGTATGTCATGGAGTTTACTAAAAATGATGTATAAACTGTTGTTGGTTTCTATATCCAAAACATTTAAACTTAAATGTAAATATTTATTAATATAATACAAAATATGAAAATATGAAAATATATCAATATCTAACAGAGATGTAAAATCCCTACATAAGTGAGTATCCAGAAGCTAGGATCACAAACACAATGGAAAATGTTTAATAAAGAAAATGCACATTTGGTTTCCCAAACATATAAACTTATCATATAGTTAGATTAATCTAATCCACAGCTAATAACTAAGTAGGAAAAGAGTTTAGTTATATTTCTTTAAGTTAAAGAAATCAGTTGTAGAAGAACAGTGTTCCTTACAGTAAATACTCCCGAGAGTCATCTTGTATTGTGTGTGCTGAAAACTGTTAATAGTTGAATGAAATCATATTGCTGAAGATGCAAAAATGATCTAGATCACTGCTAGGGGAATGCAGCTCCACTCTACAATTATCTATACAATTTGAGATAAAATTACTATCTATATAAAAATCAAAAGTGAACAGGTACCTATTCAGGTTCACTTAGCTATTCTTGTCTTTAGCAGGCATGCCTTTCCTTTCTGACAGGAGCAGAGAATCCATTTGTAAGCTTAAGCTGAAGTCAATTTAAGAGTACTTCAACAGACCTGAGAGTTATTTCCAGCCCAGATGTGACAATGTTGAGCCTATCACCAAGCACCACCACTGTCACATAAGAGAAAGGGAAGTAAGTCCTCTGCCCCCTCCAAACCTGAAGCTGGCTAATTGGATTATCACTAAAATAACTCTACGACGAACCTATGACAATAATAACCTAGAAACATGAAGGCAGACTGCACATCTCTTTTTTCTTGCCAATGTTTTATTCACAAGTCATAGATGATTTTCTTAAGGACAGTACTCTGAAATGTTTCGCCCACCTATAGAGAATAATCAATGGTTAGGCCAAGTGAAGCTTAAAGCGGACCTAACCTAAAATTGATACCTTATATAAATAGGTGGACAACCCTTTTATGAAAGGTAGAAGTTACCTTCTTTTGGGGAGGGGGGTTTAAATTCTTTTTATTTTCAATAAAGTGAAGCTTCTCCCCTCTGATTTGATCGCTGGAGTGATAAATACAGGATGGGAACGCAAAGCCCTGTGGGATACATAGATCACGCATCCCAGGAGGCTTCTGGCTGCTCCTTTGGGCATGCGCAAAAGGAACATTTTTTTCAATGGGGTAAAAAAAGCTGATCTCACACATGTGCAGTGAGATCGGCACTCTTTTATTTCCCCATCTACTGCATTCTATGTCACACGATTTCACTCCGGAGCAGTGTGAGATCGGGTGACATAAGCAGAAGGTGGAAAAAGGAGAAAAAAAAGATGGCGGCACCTGGAGCGAAGGCGAAGAAGGATTCTGGAAGCTATCCAGACATGATACCAGATAATAAATGAAATGTTTTACTTAATAGACAACAGATTTTATTACCAAGGTTCCAGTTTTCATTTTGTGTGTGATGTAGCTACATGCTTGTTTGATGTAACTACATTGCTAGTTACAGTGATCTTGCCATATGTTAACAAAAAAAATCACATGATCTGGAAATAAAGCAGTAGACAAATTTAAAGATTATATGACATCTAACAAACTTTTGGGTGTGTCAGACACCTGGTTCATCACTGCTGTATGGTTTCAACAGCCTCAAGGTCATCTAATGACAAATGAGTTAAAGGAAGAAATCATAAAAAATCAAGGGGGTCTAGACCTCCAACACCCCGGAAGTGTCTTTTCACAAGAGGAAATTTCAGATGTGAATACAGAAGAGAACACAAAAGTGAGCTTTTTTTTCAGGGAGCCTGGTTTTTATTTGTGCGTCTTTATGACAAGGTTTGCTACAAAATAAAATTAGCTTATGATCAGATAACAAATGATCAGACATTCATGTCTATTTGAAAGGTGGTTAGTTTGGCAAACTGATTCCCTCCCGCTTTTGTATAATTCTTCTGAAACCAAAAATGGTGGGTTGTATATTTCCTATTTTTCTGTACTACTAGGCCTATGTCCTGCATGGGTCATTCTAGGTTTATACAAACATTTCAGTATTATTAATTCCACCTATTCAATATGTGTTCAAACAAACCTAACCAGCAGTTACTTTCTGTGGGTGGATTCAATTAAGCCTCTTGCACTAACCAGTTAGTTATTTAGAAATTTGATTGGTCAGCCCTGGCTGGGAACATAACATCAACATTAGGAAAATAACCATTTATGTAAATCTTGAGTAACTATTAATTATATAAACTGCCCATCTCATGAAAAACATAGGCAACATAAAAATATTTGTATACATTGTTACCTCTCTGTGCCATACTGGATTTGTAGTGTTTGCTATAATAGTTGATCTCCTTTCTTGGCCATGATGAGCGAACGTTGGGAATGTGCTTCTTTTCCCAGGTCGAATGGACATCTTCAGATAAGGGTCAGGATTAAAAAACATTCCCTTCTTTAACCCTACTGCTCTGAGATCTTAAAGGTAAAATAGCAATGATGACAGAGGAAAAAATGTATTAGATGTATGTTACCAACCAAAACTTCACTTAAAATGAAAACGATGAGTGCTGTCAGATGAGAATTAAAATTCGGCTTCCTTTACTTTGTTCAGATCTGTATAGCTACAACAAAATTTGTACACATTTACCCATAATTCAGGCACAGTGATTCTATAAGCATGAGATTGTTCTATTATTCAAATACTTGGTCACAACTTAGAGTCCTTCAACATGAGACAGAGTTCTTTAACAAGTTTATTAAGTCAGCATACCAAGCAAAACAACAGGAAACAAAATACGCCTGAACATACTTTTAGCTTTCTGATAAATATAACCTTGAACCAGGTGCCTACTTACATAGAGACTGTTGATAAACAGAACAACAGATTGCCACATGGGATCAAAAAGGAATTTTTTTGCCCTATTGGAGCAAATTGAACCAGGGTTTTTTTGCCTTCCTCTGGATCAATTTATCCATAGGGGTTTTATCTGGGATATGTTTATTTCCCTAGGGGTTGAATTTGATGAACTTGTGTCTTTTATGTAAATACCACCTTCAAGCTCATGAAACCAAAGCTCTGACCAGATATATGACATGACCCTTTTCATTCTAATGGTCACGGAGGTATATAGAATGAGACTGGGTGATGCGAGGGATGTGCCAGTTCTGTAATTGGAGAGGTTGGAGACAAGGGTGTGCCTTTATAACTATCTATATAATATAGAATAGTTTTGAAGTTAATTCTGTGTGTACTGATTTTATAATAACAATAATAATAATAATAATATATATAATATATTGTATTGTAAATGCTTTTTTTGATATTAGAGGCTCAAGTGTGATGCACCAATGCCTCTTGCACATCTGTGTAGGTGCTAGTATAAGTATATCAAAAATCTTTGGTTCAGGGGTTCCCAGGCCTCGAGGAACAACACTGGTCAACACAAAGTATGTGGAGGGCCCTTGTGATGCCTACTTTTTACCTGCTACTGTTATCAGGACTTATGTTTTTTGCTAATAATAACTGTAAAATGCCATTTCTTGTTACAAATCTACATTTTATTAAATTTTTACATTAGCTAGTCTTTGGACATGATTATCTTGTTTTGAATGATGAGGAAAAACCCACAATCTTTTGATATGCAAATTTAATTGCATAAGCAGAGAAGATGTACATTTCAAAGGCCCATGTATGTCACACTGGCATTAAGATGAGCCAAGCAGATGTATAATTTATATCATCGAGCATTTTCTAGGAGTACCTTATGTTTTCATCTTCTAAGTTTAATAATTAATAGCATACATTTCGGTTTTACACACTTGAAGCATCCAAGAAATTTCTAGCTGTAACATGAGTAGGTATAGGATACATAGACTACTGATACTATACCATATATTGGACTGATTTTCTTTTTTTCTAATTACCTTTTCATTTTATTTTTCACTATGCAATCTTTAAAGTGTACGTAAATCTAAAAGGGAGTAGGAAATGGTAATGGCCCATCTATTTTTGTTTTTTAAATTTCCCTTCATTTCCTGTCTCAAATACTCAGCAACAGTCAAGACCACTCATAAAAGTATGAGACCCTAAATCACCAAATGCAATTATTTACCAGTTTTAGTATTGCAAACAGTTCCAGTACTGTGGGTTGTTTCAAAAGGAGTAAACAGATAGCAAATATAAAAGGTTCTAAGCTTTTAAAATTCTGTCCAGAACTAAAAAAAGCCTAACAAACACTTGAAAGAAGTTTAAACTAAATAAATATTTGGAATTTATGCCACATAACCAACTTGTATTTTACAATAAAATAAGTAATTACCTGATAAAGTAAAGCTGGCTAATTTTCGAGATTGTTGACTACCACAAAAACCTTCCGAGCCATCAGCCCCCATCTAAAAAGGAAAGAAATTTCAAAGCTGAAGCGTAAGTATGAAGATAAAGTAGTGTTACCAAATATTGCCAGGTATGCTTTTTATTGTGTGAATTTTATTTATTCTCAAATCCTGTAGTAAATTAGACTATCAAATGATAATGAACATGAAGAAGAAAGAAAGAAAGATTATTCTATGGAAGATAGATAAATAATGGAAACTATTCCTCAGTGGGAGGAATAATACTTTATAGTTTGCTTGTTTTGTGCCCCAGCTGAATATTGTTTGGTAAGTAGCTGCATGACAAAAGTATCCGAGGACAAATGCAGTCAACCCATAACTGTATTTATCACAGCAAAAGCACAGAATAAGTGGCTGAAAAGCTTCTCATTGGCAGTGCAAGATATTTTTAGACACCAGGAATCATTGGTGCTCACCAGTCGCTGCTGCTTATCTGGCCAGGTGAGCTTAATATATGTAAAGCCGCATACACACGTGCAATTTCAGTCATTGGAAAGGATCTTTCACGATCCTTTCCAACAACTAGCACAGCACAATGCATGAACGAGTGCTGTATATACAGCCCCATTCTGCTCTATGGAGAGGGGAGGGGGAGAACGACGGAGCGGCACCCTGCTGCGTGCTCTCCCCCTTCATTTCCAGGACCGTTATGCGCCCATCATCCGAGAATCCGCCAGGACAATTGTTAGGACAATGGAGGACTGGTGCTGTACACACGCAGATTCTGGGGCAATTATCGATCGAGAACCGTTGGACGTGTTTACGTAAGCTTTATCCCCACCAACTTATGATGAAGCTGTAAGAGGCAAAACACGTCAAGAGCCAAACCTTGTCTTTATGAAAAAGAATTGTCACAAAGAAAGTCTGTATCTTACAAAAAAGTTTGTTTTTTTAAAAAAACAAAAAGCAAAACAAAAGATGTTTTGATGTATGTTAACCAATATGGTAATTCTTTTTAATTTTAAGAATAAATATCATTTATGAATTTTTAATTATGTGTATAAAGATTCAGAGATTGATAGTACCTAAAAATCCCCCATCAAAAAAGCACATGTTGCAAATACTGGTTTCTGTTTAAAATTGATTTGGGGGTGTGGTAAGTGGCGGAAAAACTCCCTCACAATTAACAAAAAGAATATATGCAAGACCAGCAAACACTAAGGTGGTGATGTTTCAACAATGGCCATTAGAAAGAAAAGTGTACAGCCTTTTTCTGCAGGTTTCTCATTCTTAGGGTCACGTAAAGCTCACAAAATAATCACAAATGTACACAAATTCTGAGGTGGCAATATGTGAAACAAAAGCCACAAAAAACACAAGGGTATGTCATCCTCAATAAACAGATAAGGTAATAAACAAGATAAAGTATAATAGGTAATGGGCTCTGCCTGGGGAGGGGGGTCTGGGTGAAAAAAAAGACATTGAACTTATATCTCAGCTTCATGGTAACCCTTGCTTGAGCTTAAAGTAAACATGTGTTTTCTATTTGCACATGCCTACCTTCTATTCACTCTCCCACGGTAGCATTCAAGGTTGGATAGTGGGGAAGGCCTGTCGTGCTAAAGTCTGAGCTTACATAGATAAGAGGACTGTCTTCCTTTCCCATGTGACAAACCTGGGCCAACCATTGAACACCAGAGCTGTCACATGAAAAAAAAAAGAACGAGTCACATGCTCCTTCATACCCAGAAGTACTATGCATTTCTTTTGCCCCAGCACCAAGGAAATCAGAGATACATACCTATCTGTTTCAAGGAATGTGACAATTAGGGTAAAATAGTTTTTTTCCCCCCTGCAAACCTTTTATGGATTGTTGGATTGTAAAAAACACTGATAATAAAAATAGCAAGTTTTTGGCAGTGATTTTAATCATATTGTACATACCATAACAGATGGATTTTTCACAGTGATGCAGGGTGTTGTAGCTCTCAATGATCCACTGATGCCATGATAATATTTAAAACAAATTTTTATTTCAGCTGCAAAGACAACATAAAATTAGTTATAAAACAATACAAATAACTTTTATTGCATACCATGTTATTTAGACTTAAACAAAGAAAAAGGGGCAACACAAAGAAACACAAAATGTAGGAATTATATATATTCATGTCAGATCTGACCCAATGTTCATACTGGCTTATTTACCAAACAAATACAGAAGAGGAGTTAATCTTGCTAGGTATTATAGGGTCAGTAATTCATTTGGTAGTAAAAAACAATTTGTATTACAAATTTATTGATTACAACAATTATTATATAATGCAATAAAAAGATTGTAACAGGATTTTGACAGCAGATTGCAACATAGCAACAAATTATATTATATAAAACTGCATATGCCGACTAGTAAGTCACTGGGAGATACCTAGACATAAGGTTCCCTTGTACATCAATAGATGGAAAGATGAATAGAGACTCTGATATAAAAAGTGACGCGTTTCACGGAAATAAAACACATCACTTTACATATCAAAGTTTTCACAAGAACAATACATTCCAATTCCTTTCCGCTGTAGGTATCTGTCCCTTCCAGATGCATTAAAATTGGGCTACTACCACAACACTGAAGGTATGAATGTTTAGGACGCGAGCCAAAGTAAGAATAACTCTAAAACTCTTTACTTTTTATAGCGATTTTTTATTCAATTATTCAATTATTCAATTCAAGGTTTTGTTCAATATTTTGTTCATTCTATGTACCTTCCTGGAACCACTAACTTTAACGTCCCAGCTGGTGTCTAGTTGCTGAAACAATTTTGTGATGTTCTCACCAAGAGCTGATCTTTATGAAGAGATTTAAAATCTCTACTGCTTCTCATGAACACATTGCTGCCTTTCAAATTCATAACTATATTCATAACTAACTATTTAATAATAGTTCAGAAAATACATGTTTTTATTTAATTCATATTTTACTAGCAAATGTAGTTCAATTTTCTTCTACACTTTTTCTTATTACATGGCTATACATCATTCCCAAGATTTGCTATATATCACCAACCTATTGCCAAATCTAAGTTTAAAGCTGCAATTAACTTTACAAAAGTATGCTTTGTTCCTTAAAACATTGTAAGTGGATGTGGATTGCATTATGTATTTGTTATCCCCATACATTAAACATGGTGTCCTGTGTATATCCTGTACAATCTTTGTATAAACCTCCTTTAGACATGTGCATCCTCCAGCAGCAACCAAGTTTTACTGCGATGACTGCAGCATGATGTGCCAACTTATTGTGCGTTGGTCTAAATCGGAAGCAAGCAGGAGCAGGTGATAATTAAGAACCGGAAATGACATTTTTTTGCCATTGATGCCCATTAGTGGTTTTATTATTATTATCAAAAGCGAGCCAGCTCCAGAACGTGCAAGACTGAAGTGTTGAAAGCATGGAGAGGGAGGAAGTTGCAATCATAGTGTTCAGGAAGGGAAGATAAGGTCTGGGGGCACTGGGTGCCGGGGAAGGAGAGAACATTTTGTGTAGATGTGTTGTGACAGTGGTAGGGGGAGGACACAGAGTGAGCATGGGAAAAATTGTGCACAGGGTGGTGAGAGAGGGGGTACATAAATAGCGGTCATAGGGTGTGCATAGCTGTGGACGTGTGAAAAGAGGTTAAAGGCATGCAGTACTGAAGAAGAAGGGGTGCCTAGTGCAGATGTGAGCTAAAGGATAGGTCTGAGGGTGAGGTAGTGATATAAGTACAATAAAAAAGCTCGGGAAAATGTGCACATTGATGAATTGAGAAATGAATAGGCATGAAGTTGATGGGGAAAAGGAGGAGTGCAGGCGCTGTATTGAAAGTGGAGGGATTGCAGATTGTTGTCACCTAGTGAGAGGTGACCTGCAGGTGTGGTGGTGTTACAAATTCAGGTGTAGTAGTGAGGGGGGGGTAGTGTGCATGATAGAGGGAATGGGGCTGCAGGCACTGGTGGATGGGTGCTCCACAGGGGCAGTAATGAAAGAAGGAGTGTAGGTAAGATTGGATGAAACCAACACAGGAGGCAATGCTAAAAGAATGGGTACAAGTGCAATAGTGCAGGGAAAACTGCAGACATGGTAGGTGAGAGAAAGATATGTAGACATGAAAACTATTATAAGGTAAGTTGGAGACACCACAATAGATGGCGAGAGAAGATACATTGCAGACATGGTGGGTGCTGAAAGAAAAGAATGCATTGGTGTTGTAAGGACAGGGAGAAGGGGTCCCGGAGTAAAAAGAAGTTGTAGAAACAGTGGGTGCTAAGAAGGGGGTGCTGAGCATTTAAAGAATGTGAGGTGAAGGAGTAGTGGGTGTGAAGATGGGGACGCAGAAGCAATGGGTAGTCATGCAAAGGGAGTAAAGAAATGGTGGGTAGTAAGACTAAAGGGGTGCAGATGCAGTAGGTGCTGGGGTGGCTGGCTAACCTTGTGAGGGAGATGTTTAGGATTGCACTGGGGGTTAGGTAACTGAGGCAAATGGGGGCTGGCTGAATTTGCAGAAAATGGAAATACTGTGTGTGTATTTTTTTGGGGGGGCGGAGTAGGTGGGATTGCTTTGGGGACCAGGTAAATAATGGTTAAGATTGCAAAGATGGGTAACACTGGGTGAGGGGGTGTTGGTATTAATATCTTTATCTTTTTTACAGGCGTTGGGGAGGAATGATTAAAACTATTCGGCCTCCTCAGTAGCATGGTGGTCAGTGGAGGGAAGGTGAGCGCTTGTTGGAAGACGTTAGGAGTGTACAACAGGGGAGGAAGGATTGTTGGAGCAGAAGTTTTGTGAAGTGAGGGAGAAAGGTGTATATTTATTTACTTCCGCTCATGAATGTTGGATTTGCAACCATTCCTGGGAAAACAAAACTGAGTAAATGAATGTGTATTCAAAAAACAAAGTTCTGAACTTTTATATTTTGAAAATGATTCCAATATGCTTGATATGTCAAATTTTATCTCCTATGTATTATTACATGTATATCATACAGATTATGCTGCGCCCCAGCTAATGAAAGGCTTTGATGGAACAGATATCTGCTTCATCAGTGTTCACAGTGGTTCCTTCCACCAGCTTGTATGTCCAGTAATGACACACAAGCCAATGGTAGAAACCACAGAATGCAGGATTTACAAACCCAAATACATGGAATAGTTACAGCAGTTTGTATATATTATAAATATTAGGTCTATATATCTTGTTTTCAGTAAAATTAACATATTCAATGTATGCTGTTTGTAATACTTTATATCAGATAGAATCACCAAATTCAGGTTAGCATTAAAGAGTGTACAGAAGAAATATGCAGTATAGTATGTAAATAGAAATTGATTTTGTGATTTTATCTGAACACTTGACATGTTCCAGTGCAGATCTGGGCTCATAGCCTTCCCAGATACTTGCTTATCACAAGTCTAAATTCATACACTCACCTATGGAGAAATGCTGAGTAGGATATTAGGATGAATAGAATGTTTTTTTTTTTTTGGAAATACAGTATATATGGGACGTATTTGCCGTATTATTTGTTCAGATCACACACAGTAACCAAAACATCCATTATAAATTATATGCATAAAAGTCTTAGTAGTAATGTATTAAGGGGTGATATGTTTTAAAAAGATTTACTTACGTTCCATAAAATATGGACCCGATTCAATTCTCCAGACAATTTGTCCCTTTTGTGTTCCTGTTACACCTCTGTTTTTGGAATCCCAGAAATTTGCAGGAGAATTTTCATCTAAAAGTAAAATATATTCTGCTATTAACCAACATATTAAACATACCTCATAACATAAAAAATCATGTAGCAGAAATAGATAAAATACAAAGAAAAACATAAAATTAGTTACATTGATAATATAAAAAAAATATTTTTCTCACTGTGTCACGCATACTTATGTTAATAAAAAACAAAACAAAAAAAACTGTACAGTTTAATTAAACAAAATACGCTGGAAATTTAAGATAATGCTCTAAATTGCCTACAGTACATTAACTGCCTGTCTATAATGAACATGTTTCTCTGAATGAGATTTTAAAAGTCTTTATGCATTTATCTCTAATTAATTGCTTGCTATTGTCAAAACGTTCCCATGCCTTGCAATGGTTGTGTCAATATACCATAGGAAATGACTCTCAAAGGGGATTTGTGACCACACATTTTCCTGAGAAATCTCCTTGTTCTAAAAGTCATTCTATTAATATTTATTTATAACATCCTATGTGGTCACTTTGTTCTGAATAAATTATTTGACACTACTGACACTGTAGCATGGTTTTTTGGTTTTACTTGCTTTTGATTTTTTCTTATTATTATTATGAATAAAATTATTATTATTATTAATATTAAACAGGATTTATATTAAGCAGCGCTGTACATTTCTATTACTGAACTATGTTAACCTCTCCATTACAACAGCAATTTTTAAATTAAAAATAGCATAATTTTAAAATTTTCATGGAGGTGAACAGTTTACACAGTAATCCTATATTACATAAAAGGAAACATGTACTCCGAAAAACAAGGATGTTGTCAGTCCTGAGGTCCTCCCAAAAATGATAGTTTCCTGTCTGTCTCTGGTTTTAGTATCTTATGAGTCACAGATTCAAAAAAATATTCGGCAAACAATGTCAGAATGAGGTCAGAACGCCTTAGCGGCATAGTCTTTGAGGATCAGGAATATAGAGGATATATATATATATATATATATATATATATATATATATATATATATAAATTTAAAAAAGAGTAGTTTGGAATTTTTTTCTACAAAATGCCTCTTTCAACCTCTACCTGTACAAAATACATATATGAGGACTAAGGTGCAGCTATCTAAACACATACTTAGGAAATTCACCCTTCCACACAATATGCCATCATACTCTACCAATTAAACACACTGGTAAGAATCCATTCACCTCCTCAGTCTGGTTCTCATTTAAAAACCAAAACCTCTAAAATCATTATTACTCACACTGGTTGAATTTTGTTTCTGTAATATTGAAGGGGTAAAGGGGAGATATTGACTGTAAATTTGAAAACTGGGTTTATACAATACAATTCGAAATGCAGCCACGTTCCAGCACACAGCTGATATTTAGTCCTGATGTGACATATAAGTTGACAAGCACTCCAGCTTTTGCAGTGCTGGGTCTCAGGTTCAAATCTCAGCCAGGACACTATCTGGATGGAGTTTGCCAGTTCTCCCTGTGTTCGTGAGGGTTTCCTCCCACATTCCAAAAACATGTAGTTAGGTTATTTAGTTTCCCCCAAAAAGTTGACCTTAGACTGTATTAAAGACCAATGACTATGGTAGGGACATTAGATTGTGCGCATGACTATCAACTTTGTACTGCACTGAATAATATGTTGGCGCTATATAAATGTTGTGTAATAATAGGGGGAGCAAACCTGCAGCATCCAGGAACCAGTAAAGCAAAAAAGTTTCAATGTCACCCTCGATTCTGCCCTCTCATTTACCCCCCATATTCAGAACATTTCCATGTCCTGTCACTTTCACCTATGCAACATCTTCAAAATCCGCCCCTACCTGTCCCCTGAGACCACCAAACTCCTTGTACACACTCTCATCATCTCTCATCTGGACTACTGTAACCTCCTCCTCTCTGGTATTCCACTAACCCTGACTCTCTCCTCTACAATCTATCATGAATGCTGCAGCCAGACTCATCCATCCTTCCCACCGCTCCTCCTCTGCTGCATCTCTTTGCAGTTCTCTTCATTGTCTTCCATTTCACCTTAGAATCAAATTTATCTCCTGTGCTTTGCCTTCAAATCTCTACACAGTTCTTGTCCCACTTACCTTTCTGATTTGATAGTAGAATACTCCCCCAGCCGCTCTCTTCGCTCCTCCAATGACCTACTAATGACTTCCTCACTCATAACCTCATCACACGCACGGCTGCAAGACTTTTCTAGAGCTGCCCCGGCTCTGTGGAATGGTCTTCCTCATCCTATTCGGCTTGCTCCTACTTTCTGCTCATTTAAAAGAGCACTCAAAACCCATCTTTCAAAATTGCCTACCCGTCTTCTTCTGTCTCTTAGGACCCATCACTACTCTCCACCACTTCATATCCCCCCAGGGTGTTCTCCTCCTCCTGTGTTACTGTCTGTAACTGTCTGTGATTTGCAACTCTTATTTAATGTACAGAGCTGTTTAATATGTTGGCGCTACATAAATCCTGCTTATTAATACTAATAATAATAATAATAAAAGGTCACACAGGTCTCCAGAAAATTTTAGTTTAAAGCCTCTTTTGCACTCTACCTTCAGGTAACTCAACGATGAGGTTACTTTGAGAACTGTTGGTTGCCAGGGCTGAATGCTGAAGATTTGTTTGTATTCTGTATTTAGGTAACTCTTTGGATTTTCATTATATATTTGGTCAACTTTTCAATTGATTAAAAATTACCACATATATATATACATTATATATAAACACACTCACATTTAATTATTCACACAGAGACAATCTCGGGCACATAGACTTTGTCAAGTCAACCTGATACAAGTTGAAACCAAGCATCAGAATGGGGAAGAATGGTGATTATATGACTTTGAATTTTGAAATGGTTGTTGGTGCCAGATATGCTGGGCTAAATGTTTCAGAAACTGCTGATCTGTTAGGTTAGGATTTTCATGCACATCCATGTGCTCAGATTTACAGAGGATATAAAAAATGTTCTCCTAAATGAAAGCAAGGCAATCACAGGACTTCATCACTGGAGAAAATGTAACCACTTCCAATGTATTAGTTGTAGCCAGCCTACCATTGGGTGAAAAGGCTGACATAACACTAACAAAGTACAATTGCTGCCTTTTTTGTAAGGAAACTTTTTGGGGGCTCCCTATTATTTGAAAGCTGACCTCATGTCTGAGATGTGCAGATGTTTTTTATGCTATAAACTTGCTATACAAAATTAGTCTTCAAACCAGAAACTTATTTAAACCGACTGGGAAGAAATTGTAGGCAGGTGGTAGCCCCTCTATTGTTACCCAACTCTTCAGTAACCATTCAAAAACAGCCAGATGGTTATTGAAAAGCGCCGAGTGGTGCGCCCAGCTAAAAAGGGCTGGGAGAACACTACAAATCTATGTTGTTTTATACAATACAGCCTTTTTCAGCCCCACATTTGGAGACAGATCAATGTGTGCATGTTCTTATGATGCAATAAACTCTCAAGCACTGAAGAAGAGAGAAGCTTGTTTCCCAGAAACATCTTTGCAAAATATATCATACTTTAAACCGATAAATCTATTTACTGGTATAACGAAGACTATTTACTACCACTTTCCTGGCCAGCAACCTAGGACCACAATTAAATGGCTGTATTCCATACCCCATCCTAGGGCACCTGAGTAAGACCCATACCAAGTTCTGTGATACCTTCCATGTGTCAGGCCTTTTTTTACAGGAAGCTCCTGCACAGATTCAAAGTATAGAAAAAGTTTCATGCTCAGATAAAAATAAATACACAAAGCACAGCAAGAATAAGGTATAAATACATATTGCTCTTGTATAATAAACTATTTGCTTATCACAGAGTGTAGCTTTATCTCTGGCATCTACTTAAAACAAATGATCTCTGTAATAGTCATCCAAGCTAAAATGTCTCTTCTGCTAAAACTGATTTATTTTATTTGTTTTTAATAAAAACAATGTACTTACCAAAGTTGTCCAGATTGCCCGTTTAACTTTGTAATCCATATTTCAAGTGTAGTTAAATAGAGTTAAATCTAAAAAAGATTCGTGGAATCTTTGCAGCATATGTGCCGAGATACATCCTGGTTTCTTAGTTTGTGAATGCGCTATACAGTTCCCTTTCATCCCCCTCTAGTCTATGAGCTTATTCATGGCCTGTCTGAGTCTGGAATCTAGTTCCTTAAAAAAAACAGTGTATTTTAGGAAAGGAACTGTAAAAACATAGGCTAACCACTTCAAAGTCAATCCTGATCTCCTGCCTCTTCCTCCAGTCAGTGGAAAAGGAAGGAATATAAAAATGAGAGACAATTGAAAGAGCTACTAAAATAAATGCATAAATGCGCACACACTATTGAGTAATGCCTAGTGTTGAGAACACCTTGTCTATGCTGTCATTTCCTTAGATAAGGCATGCATGGACTTCAATATATTTTTTTTTTTTTGCTAGTACAGGATGTAATAGCCCATCCCCACGTAATTTCCTTCCTTTAGTGTGTGAACTGCAAATTAGGGACATGGTTTTAATGGACGTGGTTTAGCAGTGTCATACTGCAACAAGTATTTATTTCCTAGAAGCCATATTGCAAAAGTATTTATATATTTTTTATTTTATTATATTTTATTATGTTCTAATAATATAACACTGAATTGGTATATTTAATCAATCAGAAGCAGAACACTTTATCCACCAGGAGCTGCACCTTATATGACATAATGGCAAGGGAGCATTGCATGACACAGGAGCAAAACATTATGTACCCAGGAACAGAATATTATATCATTCAGGAAACATAATATTAACTAAGAATGGAATATTTCATCCCACAGTATTAGAACATTATATAATACAGCTGCAAAACATTATATTACACAAGAGCAGAGCATTTTATAACACAGAAGTAGAAGTAGATGCAAAATCTGTTATATTGAGCAAAATATAGTATTGCCCTAAAAAGAATATTTTATCTTATTATAAATACAAAACTAGAACAATTTATCATCCAGGAACAAATCATTAAAAAACACAGAAATAAAACACTATCACCCAGGAGCAATACATTTCATCCCCCAGGAGCAGATATCTTCTAGGTACATAACAATATTATCCAGGAACAGAATTATGTTACTGAAGAATACAATATGCTATAATTTAGCAGCAGAATATTTGTTACCACTAATTTATACATTGGGCCTGATTTATTAAATAAGCTCCCCAAGGCTGGGGAGGATACACTTTTATCAGTAAAATTGGGTGACCAGCAAACCTGGAATGGATTTCCATTTCTGCTAGCAAATGTTTTGAATCCTGAACCAGATCCATTCCAGGTCTGCCGGATCACCCAGCTTCACTGATGAAAGTGTATCCTCTCTAGCCTTGGAGAGCTTTAATAAATCAGGCCCAGTATATCATTCAGGAGTCAAATAATAAATTATTTTCTTCCTTAGCATGTTCTGATTGAACTACAAGCCTGCACAGGCGTGAAGGCAGATCCCGGGAAGTCCAGGTGGTCCAAAGTGGAGGAAGTGCAGACGTCTATTGACGTTGATAAACAGATTCGCCCCTCCTGTTTACAGTGCTGTTTCTTGCTTTCCATAAAGTGGTAAATATAACTATGTGTATAGTATTGTTTACTTAGCTTAAAAATTCAATACATAAATATCAATATAACTTGTTTCACATACATATTTTTTTTTTGTGGGGGGATGTTGGGGTTGTGGGCAAAATTACTTCCATTCACAAAAAAACAATTTGTCAGCATACAGTAGTGTGCAAAGAAATCCCAAATGAGATAATAGCATTCATCAATGTTTTGGTACTGCAATCGTAAAGAAATTATGCAGCATATGACTAACTTTAAAAGGCCGATTAAACAACCTTGCTTTTAATTGAAAGGCTTTAACATATAATACTGTCAATGTATCAGGAAGGTTTGGAACTGCATGGAAAAAACTGGTATCTACCACTGGAAAAGTATCTCTTATATTCTTATTACACAAACAAACCATATAAATGTGTGTGTGTGTATATATTTATTTAAAAGTAAAAAAGAGAGGGGTTTTCAGTGGCTCACATATAAAGGCGTATTTCAACACTGTATTATATATCTTACATGCTATAAATATAGTCAGGGTTACCAACTCCTATTAAACATCTTGGGGTTGGAATGACCACACTAGACAGCAGGTTGCTATTTAGGTATGAATCAGAGAGGATTTTAAATGTAGAATTATAGAAACTACCAGGGTAGAGCAGAAAGAGAGTTACATTGGCGATTTCTTTAAGTCTACACACCCCTGAAGAAGCCATTAGACGCAACGCGTTGGTCTACAAAACGCTATACAATTTATACAGTTAAAACGCTCTCTGATTTATAAATAATTAGCAACCTGCTGTCTAGTGCAGTCATTCCAACCCCATGGTGTTTAATAGGAGTTGGTAACCCTGACTTTATTTATGTATTACTGCATGTAAGATTTATATTACCGCTTTGAAATACACCTTTATAGCCACTGAAAACCTCTCTTTTCCTTTCTTAAAAAATGTTTTCATATGCAACTTTTAGAGGTGGCTAACGACTAAGATAATAATACGAGTGGAGTCTAACCATACAATACATTTTTAAATGAAAGGGTTAACTTGGTTGCCCTTTTTTTTAGTATCCAGCTCCAAATTCCAGGATGCTTTGGCTCATTTCCTCAAGTGTCCTGATCTTTCAGTAAACACAGCAGTTGCAACAAGAGGAAATGATTCATCTAAGTGTAATGAGACCGATATAAGTAAGAAACCACTTTTTTAGGCACCCTTCTTTTTTTACCAGCTCAGCCTCACATCTATATAAAGGTTGTGGACCAGAAATTTTCTGTTATGAACATTGATTCAGAGATAATTTTGTTGTTACTAAACAAAATAAAACAAAAAATAAACAAAATATTTTTTTTAATCTATAGAAAAAATAAATAACCAAATAAGAAAAAAAATGTCCTAGTTTGCTCTGTGCAAGTTAAAAAATAAGTATTGTTATTACATCAAAAAATGATAATTTTATTCTATCATGTATACAATTTTTCTGGCACTGACATGACATATCTGGAACAAAATATGATGATGGCAATTTAACCATATGTGTTTATTGTGAAAGTGTGACAAACAAAATAATAATAAAATCAAAAAATGATAAAGGGGAAGAAGGAGGTAATTAAGGCCGCTGAAAGTTATTAGGGATTATTTTTTTTTGTTAACATGTTGTAAGTAAATTAAGGTAACTTTTTTGATCTGTGCTAGAATGAAGGCGCAATTATGATGTAACAATCCATAAATACGAACTGTATCTAACAAGTATTTTGAGTAAGAAATCTTTTTTGGGGGCACCCAGCAGTTATATAATGTTTCTATATATTGTTTCTTAATATTGTTACTTTATATTAAAAAGACATAAACATACAATTTTTAGGACAAATAAAATGCTGCCTAAGTAGCACACCTGGGCTTCACTTTCACAGTTGAAAGCTTCAGGATTCTAAGGCTAAGTACACACGTGCAATAATTGTCATTGGAAAGGATCGTGAACGACAAAAGATTGCACGATACATGAAGAAGTGTTGTACATACTGCTCTATGGAGAGGGGAGGGGGAGAACGACGGAGCAGCACCCCTCTGTGCTCTCTCCCCTTCACTTGCATTACGATCGTTTGCAATCTGTGCATCCGCCAGGGCAGTCGTTCGGACGATGGATGGCGAGCACCGTACAAATGCAACATTCTTGTCCAATATCAGCCCTGAGCCAAATATCGGACAAGAACCCTTGCACATGTGCAATGTGCAATCCACTGGAAGCATATCTTCAATTAAAATATGTAAAAGACCAGTGGCAATGAAGTAAAAGCAAAACGCTAACCTTGTTTGTACTCATGTATTAAACATTTAAAAAGCCATATTCCCAGACGATGCTGCTGAATAATGCACAAACACATCAACTGAAATCTTGCAAAGCTATACCCGTACCTAACAGAGTGTTGTGCGTTTGAGTAACGATAAAAGTACTATTTATTAGAAGAATTTAACACTAAACTCAAGGAATATGATGAAAATGGTAATTAATTAAAAATCAATTCTGTAGAATAATTAAAAGAAGTTTAGGTTTAATTTAGTTCAGCTAACAGCTATAATGAATACATATAATCTTTCTATATTTCCCCTACACAGAAAGAACCAGATAAAGATGAGCAAATGGAACCAATTAGGTCTCTGTTACATTGCACAGTGCCGTTACTTGAAGGCTGAAAGCTTACCGACAGGGAAAGGGAACAGAATGAATGAAGTAGTGACCTCAATCAGCAAGCTGGTTTGAGATTTGGACTAGACTGAACTGCAAGAAATACAGAGGATGCCTTTACTGTCTTACTTAAGAGGAATACAATTCAAGAAGGTCAGAATGAAGTCAGAGCTCTGAATAGGCACAGTGGGTTCAGATTATGGAATTTAGAAAATGGTGAAGCCACTAATTTACCATTGTGAACCAGTGAGGAATGTGGAGGACACACGGCATTGGCAGAATTATTAGTTTCCCTGCAGACTTTGAGGAATGATTCTTCATTCTTTGACATAGGTAGTCAGAAAGGTAGGTATTCTGGTTCTTTCTAGTAAACATTTTATTCATACTTTTCAGACATGTTGAAACATCTCTTGTGCCCTGAAATACTCTGAAAAGATTCCCATATAACGAAGAAACAAATATGACTATATTATGATACACGTATGGTATTGTATGTATGCTGGTACTCTGTATTTATTGTAGGCTCTTCAAGGGAGGATACACTTTCATCTGTGAAGCTGGGTGATCCAGCAAACCCGGAATAGATTTCTTCAAAGTCATTTGCTATTTGCTAGCAAATGTTTTAAATCCTGGACCAGATCCTTTCCAGGTTTGCTGGCTTCATTGATGAAAGTGTATCCTCTCCAGTCTTGGAGAGCTTTGCTAAATCAGGCCCCCTAACAGGAGATAGAAAACCAAACCTTTACCTCTTTGTATCGGCTTACTGGCACTTTCTAGCAACAAGCATCCTACATATCGGTAAATAATAATTTGTAATAATAATAATAATAATAATAATGTGGCATAAAAGGTATTTTTTTGTTTAAAAAGGGTACTATTTAATCTGGCCCTTACCCCTTACTCTTCAATGCCAGTGCAACAGAGCAGTGCATGCTGAATAGTTTATTGTAGAATCATTTTGCCCATGCAATCACTGCATTCTTGGGTTGTTTTTTATGATGTGGGCTGGGCAAGAGCAGTAAGATATCAAGTCATATTGATTTGTCATATCTCCATACAAAGAACCCAGAGTGCCCCAGTGCATTAGGCATTTATTGTATGGCACACACCTATAAATCTATAAAAGATATACTCACTCAAAATTTTAAAACCATAACCATAAAAACACAGATCTTCCAATCTGATAAGGAATAGTATTCAGAAGAGGGAAACTTCTGCCGAGATAGATAAGGTTCTACAATTAAAGTCACTTTAAGAATCGCTGACAGCTTGACCACTATTTGCTATTAATAGACTGGTAGTCCCTCATCAAAATTACTATTCTTCATCAGCTTATAAGATTTTAGTGATTAGGTTTACAGATACTTTAAAGTAACCCTGCCAAACCTGGGTAATTCAAATTGATTATATAGTGAAAACATTTAGACTTTTAGGTTACCTTTAGTAAAATCATACATCAATATAGTAATAAATTACAGGAGTAAACGTAATTAGCAAGCAAACAGTTAAAACAATCTTTAATTTAACTCCCTAAGAATTGTAAAAAGGTTAACCTTAAAATTTCACCTTTATAGCAGAGGTAGAGAAATCTGAGCTTCTCCTTGTGGAGAATAGATCCTGGCAGGTTACCAACCTTCCAAAGTAAACAAACAGCAGGTGTTTCTAAGCTGTTAAAAATGACTAAAACTTGATTCTAGAGTTTTTTTTTATCTTTGAGAGTAAATAGCTCCACATTAAAACACCAAGAGATCAAGAATACCTTGTTTTAAAGCTGTTTTACTGTGTGCACTTTCAAAATGAACTAAATCCTAAACTATCCTTTAGGGTTAACATTTATATTTCCAAATATGTTATAATTGAATATAGACTAAATTTCCCATTTAAAGAATCACTAGACCCATTCTCTAGTACTGGATAGGTAATAAATTTAGCTCACATGTAGGAACGTCCACCCATGCTTTTCATTGCATTCCTTTACTACCTTGCTTGTTGTTAATAGACGGCACCTATTTACATAGGAAACATTTTATATTCCCTAAACAATCCTAATAAAGTATTTTCTACAGTTATGGATAGGAAGAAAACTTTCAATTGCACTGGCAATCAAAGAATTTACAGCAGCAGTCCTTAATATTAGTTCCAACAGGTAACAATCTCTGATACCACAAGAACACAGTAATACTTTCCAGGCAGTGTGACTTATCCATCCCCAGGGGGTAGTTTCCTGACAGTTTGGGTTTTACAAAGTTAGTTAAATTACTGTAATGACTCATTCAACCCTGGAATAAAGTTAGGTGCTGCAACAAATCCTGCTCTTTAATTTTTAGTAGTATTTGTGTTTGGAGTGAAGATCTAAGCCAGACCTTAATCTGCATAAATAATGGAAAATTTTGGTGACAAGGATACATCACAGATCTTAGGACAGAAAATGTCATCTATGTTTATTCACATGTGATATTCCAAAAAAAGGTGCTTTCAATATCTGCAACTATAATTCTTCTGCTACAGGTCTTCCATTCACTTCATTAACATTTTATGAATCTAAATGCCGAACCAACCACTGAAGAAAAGCTCTTCTCTCATCAATACATATGCATCTCCAAAATAGCACTTACCAAAGAATTATCGTAGAAATGTTTAAATGGGAAACAAACCTCAAAAACATGGCTTGGGTATAAATCAAACCAATTAGAAAACATCTCTATAACTTCACTAGTTTGCATAAATCCATTCATGACCTCAACAACTTTATAATTATTATTAGATATTAAAAATGTCCTAAAAGACAAGATATGTGACTGACCAGGCTTGAAAGGAGCTTTATGGGTAAGATATGTCAGTCTGTTGTAGGCATGAAGCAGAATCCCTCACCCTCATTCAAAAAAAAATCCTAAAATATGTTCCAGTGCATACAAGCACAAAATAACCAAAATGTCTACTAAATAAATCTCTAAAACTGTAATATATACTAAAAATACATCCAAACCTAAAACTATACAAATGTGTATACAAAAATAGATGACATTATGAAGGTTTTCTTCTTACCTGGTTAATGTTGTCCCAGTGCTTCATGTAAGGAAAAAGAGAAATTCAATATTGAATTCATAAAGAATTTCAATATTGAATTTAACTAGAACCTAATTTACCCAGCCTTTTCACAGAGATCCTCTTTAAAGTGGAACTGAAGAGAAGAAGAAGAAAGGTGTGCGTCCTGCCTGGCGCTGGAACATATATAGGTAAGCCGCACTGATTTAGTTGCTTTAGGACCTCTGTGAAATTATATTCATCTCAAAACTATAATATTTCAAAACAAGCTCTAGTGTGGTTAGCAGTAGTTGTCCTATCAATCACTAATATTCTCATTCTAAACACCTAGGCATACACAAATAATAGGGATTCTGCTAGTAGAAGTAGGCAAAATTTAAAAAAAAATATTTCACACCATAATTTTCAATCTATTATCTTATTTTTAGAAAGTATGTTCATCGTTTATGTACTTAATTACAATTATTTTCACTTGGAATGTGTTCTTAGCACTCTCCCTGACCCTCTTTTCCCCAACTTAAAACTCTTGAACATTTTTGTTCAAAAAAAAACTTCATGTTTTTTTTTTAATTTTTCACTTGAAATATGTTTCCTTCAACACCACCCCCTCCATGTTTAAGGTTTTGCCATTGACCTGAAAGGCAGCAAGTTCAACTTGAAATATCAAAAATATTTTTCAAAAATCGCCAATTGTGAAAATGGGATTTTCGCTGTTAAATCAACTTCACACAAATCACTTTATTATTATGCAATATCAGTGGAACCTTTACAAAATTATGGTAAAAAGCTTATTATACATAATTTGAAACAAACACATATAAAAATGTATCACACTTACCAATGTGATAAAGCCCAATCCAATCAGTGGGATCCACTTCTTCCTTGATATCCCAGAAGATGATAAGTTCCTGAGAATGACCGAGTATGTATTCATACATGCTGGCTGTCAGGCTGGAACGACTGTCAGAGGTTACCAAGTCCGTATCACTGTTGGCCCGTTGAATGTTCAAGTTCTCAGTCATTGCGCTTTCAGATGCAAAACTTTGGAGATTCTCAGGACTCAGAGTATAACGTAGTTGTGGGTTACGCTGTCGTAGGAAACAATGTTCCCGAGCAGAACTGGCCATAATCTATAGGTTACTCAAATATCTAAAAAAAAAGACAAGTAGATAACAAGTTAGGGTTTTAAAATGTGAAACCATAGGTCTAGCAATATTACAGACGACAACAACAAAGATTTTTTTGACCTGAAAATGACGGTTAAAGGATAATCTTTTGTTTATTTTCAGGTCACACCAGTGTTCATGAAAAGTGTATAACAAACTCTTGCCATGTAGTTTGATATGAAAGTTTACACAATTTACATGAGAACACAGCACCACCTATTGGTGGCCAGCAATCATGCACAAAAGTGCCATTTAACAGCAAGTGACCCATTATAGCCATCCGAAAAGTACAAAATACTTTAACCTTTAAAATAGGGCACAAAAGATATATGAGTCCATGCACTTGATTACTGTTTTGAATGTTAGCAGTAACAAATACACTTTGTGCCCTAGGTTTATACTCGAGCAATGCAGTTTTCCTGATTTTTCAGGTAAAAGTAGGTACCTCTTAAGATCGAATTACATTTAAGTACATACAGCATTTGAAACTTTTATTCATATAAGTAATTCCATTTGACTCGCATAGCCTTTGAATTAACAAAGAATTAAAAAATATCTTGATGCAGTGAATGTAAAATGCTTGCGTCATCAGTGTCAGGATTTTTCTTTCTAGTTAAAGATCTCTGTGCTAGATTTTGAACATGTGCAGTGACATAACCATGCCATGACATAACCAAGCCATGGGTCAAAGTTTTGCAAGATCTCTTTTAGATTATTTCTCTGTTTACATGTAATGACTATTTTCCTTTTTTTGGAGGAAGCTGTGAGAAACATGTATTAAAGCATACCTGAACTCAGAATTTTCACTTTACATAAAAGGGTAGACAACCCTTTTATTTAAAGTACAAATTCTGTTTTTTTGTGGGGGGTTTTAACTGCAACAAGTGCAGGCGAATGGAAGCGTAGAGCCTCCTGGAATACCTACGTCTCGCATCTCGGAAGGCTCCTGGCTGCTCCTTCTGCGAATGCCCAAGTATCTTGGGCATGCGCAGGAGAAGCCTTTAATAAAAAGGTAAAAAATGGCCAATCTCTCGCATGCACAGTGGGATCGGCGGGTTTTTTTACCAAACTACGTCACCTGACACAGGCGCAAGACGTAGTTTGGTAAAACTACGCTCGGGTGACGTAGTTTGGGAAAAAAACCTGCCGATCCCACTGTGCATGCGTGAGATCGGCAATTTTTTTTTAGGAAGAAGAACCATGAAGACGGATACCGGGATGACGTGGGACCTGATGGAAGAAACCTCCCAACGTATCGACTGCTCTGCAGGATTGTGATGGTAAGTGTTTTTTTTTTTTGTTTTGGGTAGTTTTGGGTTTATTTCCTCTTAATATTAATTAATAATATCTTAATATTTCTTAATCAATGTATGCTTCTCTAAAGAAATCTGAAATTATATATGACAAAGTAAAAGGCCAGCTTTAACAATCTGAATATTATAAGTTATGAAATGTTCTATAGCAGTAGGAGGTTTATTTTCTTAAAATTGACAAAAAGCATTACATAGTGCATCCATTAGGATTAATTCACTAAAAAGGAATTAAAAAAATACTTTCAAAAATGGTATTCCCTGAACATCATTTACTAGGAATAAAAGAAAACCTTAAAAACAACCCTTCCGTAATTCGTCATGGTACAATTTTAGGGCTCTTGGTGCTTCAACCAGCTGATCTTCTACAAATTAAGACATATATAGACGTATGTGCTTTTTCGTACATTTAGTGGTGATCACCTCTATTTTTGTAATTATTTTGATTTTGATTCTATTGTCCAGCATTATGATGATGTTGATCTTAAGAGACACAAACTAACATACTTATTTATAGTTAATAGTTATTCCTAATTGTTCTTTTTTGAACTTATATTCTTATACCATTACCCAACCCCCCCCCCCCCTTTGATTTGATAAAAATATTAAAAAAAAAAACAATTGGATCCGCAATCGACAATGAACACAATATTTTATTTGTTATTCAAATTCATCAGACTTTCCACCTGTTATTACCCTCAGTATACTAACCCAAAGGAATGAAACTGTCTATTTTGATTGTTAATTTGTATTTCATGTTAATTCTTTGTATCTTTATTCCCACTGTCTAAAATCTCATAATAAATTTTTTTTTGAAAAAACAAAAAAAAAAAAAAAATCTATATTGCTTAGCAGGAACATTTAGATACAATAAAAGCGGGAAAGCCAATTAACTCCCTAAATTTAAACGATTTGGCTTACCATTATGCATAAACCTCTCACTGCGTTTTAATTACATTGCAGTACAAATGGTTGACGCATGTTAAATAAAATCAATCAGTACAGAAAAAAACTGCAGATAATAGATATTCAGCAGCAAAAGGAACATCATGGTAACTGGTGATAAAAATCATACTCTAGTATCACCTACTGTCTTTTCATGATAAGCTGCAGGAAGACAGTATATTACATTTCATGTTCAATTGCAAATAAAAGAATTAAAGACTGCATCACTGCAGCTAAAACTTTGGCTAACTTACATTTACAGTGGATTCCATAGTATTGCCTCAATAATACACCAGGGATAAAATGTTAAAGAACACAATCTCAGTATACCTGTGATGTATTCCAGCGGAGTCCCAGGATGTGTGAGGGAGGAGCATTCTTACGCTCTACACATACTGTATATTTGCATCATATTACATACTGCATGTATACATTATAATTATATGCAATGTGACTTTATATCAGTTCCTTTGTATACACAGAATGGTTCAGTGAAAGGCAGTAGCTATTTGTATGTTTAGGACATTTTTCCCATGTCCGTTCCAACACATTCCACTGAATTTCTTTGGTAATGAATTCAGACCTTATATGCACTAGAGCAGGGGTCGGCAAACTTTCATGGCTAATATGCCCCAATGGCTCTGCCCACCACCAGGAAAGCCCCCTGAAGTGAAAACCCTCTCCTCCGTATGCATTACGGAGGAGAGAGATTTCCCTTCAGGGAGACTTCCCTATTTACCGCCCCAGCGGAACTATCAACGCCGGCCACAGTAATAAGGGGAGCAACAGCAAGGAGGCAGCAAAGGAGCTCCAGCGGCTCCAGCTTCGGCAATTCCTAACGCCCCCTGGCCGATCCGCTGGGACCCGCGGCACCGGAGCCGCGGGTTGCCGGCGGGCATTTGGCTGGATCGGCCAGGGGGCGTTAGACAGGAACGAACTACTGGCTAGGCCATGTCTGGCCTAAAGGCCGGAGTTTGCCAACCCCTGCACCAGAGATACTAATGCTTTGCTACTGGTAGCCTGGGAATCCTTTTTAATATTTATATTTTTTCAGAGGAAGTAAAAACACAGCATGCAAAGTATCAAAGCACATGCATAACATAATATAAAGTATTGGGGTAAATTAAATCACAATGAGCAATCACAGGTGAGATCCATCGAAAAACATTTAAGAGGGGAAGAAAAATTAAATGTATTAGTTGCCTGAATAAATGTGATCACAAAACATGCATCAAACTCATTGCATGAGTTGCAACATTACATTACCGTCAATCTTTTTTATCTGCACTTGTTCAAAAAAAGCCAGGGAAGAGAAACCATGATGTATAAATTGTAAAAAAAACAACAGCAAACAAAAATTATATCTTAATAATCTAAAATGTTGCTCTGTGCTTTTAATGGTTGCTTTGCATAGAGGAAGAATGTGTGTAAAAGACTGAACCTCTTCACAATTGTACTGCAGTCTTCACACCTATTGGTTGTTAGAGGAAGTTAAATCTTCACCAATAGGAGGCTTTTAGGCCAAGTAAGTGTTGGAGATTCTCAAACTCTACTAAAGTAATAAAAGGTTAGAACCTACTTCATATTTTATATTTATCTATTTTCCTTCGGTGAGTAGTTTCTTTAATTACTGTGGAAATGGTCACTAAGGTGAGATGATATGCTCCAATAAAAAACTGAGGATCTAATCCATTCACATATACAAAAGTGTAATAATGCAACAAGAAATAGAGTCGCATTTTTTTAGACTATTTTTCACCAAAGTACAGGAATTTTGTTACCAAAACAGAACCCCTACCCTTCCCGTTTCTATATAATATAGAGGGGTTCAGTTGTCCACCAAAGTTAACTGGGCAGGGCTAATAACATGGCTCAAGATTTTACTGTGCACAGAAAGTTATTAAGTTCATGCAAAAAGGGTTCTGGAAAGAAAAAACTGTTTATGTTTGTACTTATAGAAATAATCTCACAAAATGTATTTATTGGTAACAGTCCGGAAGAAGGCAAGAAAGTATGTGTAAGTCCTTGGTCCAGCAACAGTTGTTGCCAGACAGCAATCCCCCAATCTAATGCTGCACTTGTCACCTATAGCAAGCTTTGAGGGACTGGTTGTGTTTCCCAGTGGCCCTAGGACAGTGCAGAAGGGATAGCGTCTGGGGAAGGGCCCGCAGAGGACTAGGAGCAGTACCAAAATTCCAGCAGGGACAAGTCCAGACTACAAAGCAAGAGGTCATTCACAGGTAATTCGTCCACCAGACAAGGTCAAGACACAAAGCAGGGTCGGTCTAGGCAGCATACATTGGCAGGGTCAAAAACAGGCAAGGTCAGCAACAGCAAATCAGATGAATTTACACTCCAGGAGCAAGTTAGCCCGGGTTAATGCTACAACAGGCACTGGAGACTGTGAGCAGAAAGGCTATAAAACCCTAGCAGCCAATTACAGCGCAGGATTGAATCAAGAACTAATCTGCCTTCAGCTGTGCACAACCTGAGTGTGTGCCAGGCATGCCGATAAAATACATCTCAGGCTGCATGGCTAAAGGGAAGCAGGGGCTGCTGCTATTTCTTTGTTCTTCTTGCTGCTGCGAGTGACATTGCTGACAGAATAAATGGGGTTTGATGCTGTGATGGCACAGAGCGTGGGAATGCCGGCCAGCCAATCATCTCCTAACATTATGTTAGCAGTAAACAAAATTGTCTTACTTGAACTTGATCAGCATTTTATCCAAGGTATACAAAGGTTGCCGATATAATCATCATCCTAGCAATTTAATTAAGCGCATTTTTGTGAACATCAGTGCAGGGGTCATCTATCTAATAGCAAATCCAAACATTAATGTGTAATTCCATGTAAGCAGCTTAATACAATCAGGTATTTATGAGGATCAGAATACTATCACTTTAGTTATAATATGCACTCTCATTAATCTAGTATAATAGAAACGCCAACTTGATTAGGACAAACAATTTACATGCTGTTTTTATGGAAATTTTATTTGCATATGTAAACCAATTTTAGTAGCTAAATATTATCATTTTTTTTATTTTTAAGCAGATGGGTGCCCTAATCAGAATATATTGACATTTTGCTGAATATGGCAGATACTTACCGGTGATAAGTCCCCCTGACAGGTCCAGTGCCTGTCAGCAGTGCATCCTCAAAAGGTTTCCCTCGTCGTCAGCTACATTGTGGATTTCCGTGAAGACGGGTGATCCTCTTTGGCCTAGATGGCCACTGATAAAGTACCACCTGCACATGTGCCATACAGTGTAGAGCAGGGGTGCCCTGCTTTTTTGGCTTGCGAGCTACTTTTAAAATGACCAAGTCAAAAGGATCTATCAACAATAAAAAAACTAAACATATATTTATTTATATATATACCGAGTATACTAAACAAAAGTGACTGGAGCTAATTGGACATTGAATGGCAGGACATTGCACAGACATTGCACTACAAGACTATAGTGAAAGGAAAGCTACAGTTCACCTGTCATAGGAGAATGACGTGCTGCACAAGAAAAGAACTGCTAATTTGTACAAAGGTATCTCAGTAATTGAGCCCTGAAACTGAGCCAGAACTGACTTGGCAGCCCAGCACTGCTCACCTCAGACTGCCCTCCCTCTCTGCCTCCCTCCCCACTGGTACACGAGCCTTCTCACACACTGAAAGACATCCCCAGCATCCCTATAGATGTACAGCAGGGCTGCTGGTAAACAGCAGAAAGGGGTACGGCAGGTCTCCGCGACTGACTCCAGTTGCTTTTGCGATCGACCAGTAGATCGAGTTCAACATTTTGAGCACCCCTGGTGTAGAGCTTCAACAAATAGCCACCAGAAGCCAGGGATTTTCTTTTAAGTGACATTGCTTATCTTTTTGGTCAATTAATACTACCTTCTGAAGACTTTTTTGTTTTCTTAGATTAGACTCGCTTTAAGTTTACTCTGTTTGATATTTGGTTCCATTAACATAACACGACAGTTAGTCAATATAATAAAAAATGACATCTTGGATACATTGTATGTATCTAATATGGAAATATATACGCTTTTTGAAAACCCTAAAGTAATACTGGAAGCCCTTTATAAAAGAATCATATACAGTCTGTAAGGCATATCGTTTTACCATATGCTCTTTTCTGGTTTGCTTCCTGTTAGTGTTGGGTTACACATTGATCTATGATGATGGGGGCATGCTTTCACTTATCTCCCCTATTATCCAGTATTGCATTTCCACTTCATGCTGATTTTGCTTTTCTCATATGACCACAACTGCTGGTAAATCTTACATGTGATAGGCTGCTGCTGTCATAATGTAGATTTTAATACCAGATGTCTTGGAAATGTTTTATATGGCGATCATCAAGTACAAACAGTACAACAGTACACAACGTCAAAACTTTCTTATAAGATTATTAAATGGAGTATGAGATTTTTAAAATGTATGTTCAACTTTGTCTCATTAGAGAGATTTCACACCACTCCCTTTCCTAAAGACTCAACTGGAAGTTAGAGGATAATTTTCCAATGTAAAGGATAACCTCCCGACATGAGTCCCAAAAACTCAATCCCGAAACAAGAGTCCAAATTTGAAAATTTTCTATTTCTGTTCTGGTGGCATTTCAAAAGTTTGGATATGTCCTCATTTTCATTTCAATGATAGTGGTAATGAAGATCATTAAAGAACATTTGTCTCCCTATTAAAAGCATAAACAGAGATAGCATTGAGCGAATCCCCATGCTCCTTCATACAGAGAAGTACAGTGCTATTAGGGAGGGGGTAACTTTAGCCAGTTGGTGCAGAGCCCTCACCTAAAAGTTACTACCTGTTCCTGGGCTGTGTTTCCTTTGTGTAATTATATGATCAAATAAAGGGAGCATTTTGGAAACATTTTTACATGTCATTGCTTGGACATATCATTTTACAATGAAACTCCTTGTAAACACTTGCTAATGAAAACCCATAACATGAGTAAAGGCAAATTGATATTGTCACTCCCAAAGTTCTCAGCTTCAGAACTAGACTCCTGACCTGTACACCAAGACACCGGTCATACAAACAGAAATAAGAAAGATTATTAGGAGTTTGTTCAGATAGATGTGAGGGAGCACAAACCTTGCTGATAGCAGAGCTATAGCTCAAGCTCAGTAGCAGGAATTTGGACCTTTGCAATAAGATTACTGCTTCTCAACAGAGAACAAGGGTCCTATTGCCCTTTTTTTTTTTTACTTAGGTTGTGACTGTAGAAAGAAAACCAGACATGTTTTGTTTTCATGCACCTCAGTGTGTAGAGCTGCTTTAATTTGTGGGTTTCGTTGAGCTTTAAGTTTTCTCCCTATAATATGTATAGGAGGACATAGTTTGCAGGTGAGTGACTGAGCATTAAATAAGTTATGGAAGTAACAAATTGGATTCTGAAAATGGAGCAAAGGAATAAAGGTATGAAGATGGTATGTAATGTCTGTATGGTCAACCAACAAATGAAAAGCCTAACCTCCACTAACTATAAAATATTAAGAATGAACTTTTTCCACTTTTTGTGAATGTCATTAATTCTAATCTATCAATCTAAGTGTGTGGCACAATGATATGAGTAAAGGTTAGACCTTTTCTCCCCTTAATGCAGAACTAAGCAGGAAAAACAAAAAACTGGGGGCAGGCAGCGGGGTCCCTTCTTCAACACAAAACAAACTTACCTGCTTGCTCTCAATCCTTTGTTGAATGTGCATTGGATTCACACATGCAGCTGTGTGTATGATCCTGGCATATCTGGGTGCGGTGAATTAATGAACTCCCATGCATTACATCAATCTGGTCTAGCAGGGTAAAATGGTTTACAACTGGGTAAAGATTTTGGCACTAGCAATAGAGCAAGTGGAGGTCAGTTTACTTCCATGGAAAGCATTCATATAAATATGTCAGCTTAGTTAAAGTTGGCAAACATGGTATTAACAGATCTAAAGCAGAACATTATTTGATTCATGATTACATATTTTATATAACTTTGTACATTCTTTCTAGCTGCACATCTGTATATCACAAGATCGGCAGCTGCTTGTCCTCTAGCAACACAGTTTCTCTGCCCAAAGAAACCAGCTCAGTATACCAAGCATATGGGGTACTTTATGGATAAAGCATATGGACCTGTAACCTTGCTTATACTAGAACATATGCTTTAGTTTACCGGGTGCATTAATACATACCTAAATGCAACATTTTTACTTTACGTAGAAGGGTAGTTTTTTAAGTGCAACACCATTTGTTTTTTTTTTTTAAAAGGGTACAGCACTGCCCCTTTACGTCTTGATCGACGTGGCTTAATGAGAGTGCAGAGCCTTCCGAGATACCTACGTCATGCATCTCAGGAGGCTTTGGCTGCTCCTTCCGCGCATGCCCTCATCTCGGACAAAGGCAGAAGGGGCATTTTCTCAACCAAGGGGAAAGAGATGCCAATCTAATGCAAGTGCAGTGAGATTGTCTCTCTTTCTTTTTCCCCTTTACAGTGGCTATGTCACCCAATCTCAACCTGCGTAGAGCGAGATCGGGTGATGTAGAAAGAAGACAAGAAGAAGACTGAAGAAAAGAGAGAAGTTGACGACGAAGAGGAATTCCAGGACTGTGGGAAGGACCAGCGCCATCGAGGGATCAGCAGGATTAGGTAAGGTAAGTGTAGTTCTTTTATTTTTAGTTTAGTTCCACTTTAGGAGGAGATCACTCCCAAAACACTAGACCAGTACTCTACTATCTACAACTACAAATAAATAGATGCAGTGGACTTGTGTCACTCGGGGATAAGGAATTAAAAAGGTGGGTGTGTTGTTGGTTATCAGTTCATCTCTCTTATATAGGCAGAAGTTTAGGATTTTAAAAAATGTATTGAAAACAGTTTATTGTTAAAGCTCCAACAAAGATCTTTGTTGTACTTTGGACATGAATGTAATAAATACATCTTGTTCTATTAGTTGTTTACATCGATTTATCATGATACACTATTGCTGATCAGAAAAGCATAGTTTTGCTTTAGTACAGGTGAGTGAGACTTTATCAATGTTCTTGTCCCTTTTTACAAATGTTCCTTTAAAATTTTTCCTTCTGGCCTAATCACTTCTGCTTTTTGTGATGTGTACAGACATGGAAATTCATGCTGGAATCCCAATTATCTTACCACAAGTGCTAGACATGCAAAGCACAGATCAGTGCAGCGATCCCAGAAAACAGATACTGCGAGCAAACATTAAGCTTGTCAAAGATATACAGATTAAAAGATTAAAATGTATCAAATAAAACAATTTGAAATATAAAGAAAAAAGATAGATATACTAAAAACTGAAACTCCATTAATACAGTTATTAGAAAAATGTCATATTGTCTATGATTTTCAATGAATTTCATGACAAGGTAAGACAAAACAAACACAACATAAAAACTCTGGGAAATGGAAATAGCTACAGTACAAAGGCTATTAACATTCTGGTAAATATTTGCCAAAAGGGTGATCACTGTGGCAGATTTATTTGATGACATTTTTATTAGTAATATTCAAGAAATACTAGTGATCAGAATGTATTTCTACTAAAATTGTTAACAGGATATTTGTGCATTTCAAGGGAATATTTCTAAATTCTGTCACAAAGCAAGGTGATGCTACACAGAAGCAGAGGAGTAGATATTGCAAGAGATTTATTACAAGGACATAGCTAGTGTTCTAAACTCCTCCAGACCATTCCAAAGCCACACACTAATATAGAATAAAAAATGTCCCTGACCACTTCCAAATTATGCAGTTTATACTGAAAATAAGCTTGTTGTACCACAAATGTTGTTATTCTATACCCAAAATACAGATTATTTATTCATTTTTAATATTTAACCTTTTTTACCTATAAAGTCGGTGCACTAGCACAATCCATTGCTTCTGTTTCTGCTCAGTAATAAAAAACACTAAATTGTTATTCACTGGTGTATTTCCCTGTCATATTACACGGAAACCCACTATAAATCGCTTTTGTCCACACTAAGTATAGAGGCCATTCAATATACCTATCAAACCTAAAAAAAGAGGTTTTCTGGATCTTCTGGAATATTTTTGTTGTTGTATAATAAACTGTGGACTCTTTTATCCAATGGTTTGGTACTGCTCTTCATGTTCTTTTATGGTATATTTGTTATAGACCCCTAGTTGGAGTGACTGTTCATGTGAGCAACTTCATCAGAATCATTTTATTTTTAGGATACTATATGCTTCTGATGTGGAAGCCTAAACGTATTAAATATTATTATCCTTTATTTATATAGTGCAGTACTGTGCACAGCCATAGCCATGTCACTAACTAAGGAGCTTCTAATCTATTGTTCCTAACAAAGTCTAAGGCCAGTTTTTTAGGCAGAACACAAATTAGCCTACCAGTATGTTTTTGGGATGTGGAAGGAATCCGGAGTACCCGAAGGAAACCCACACACACAGGGGGAACATGCAAGCTTCACGTGAGTTGTGTCCTGGCCAAGATTTGAACCTGGGATCCTAGTGCTGCCAAATATTCCCATAGATGCTGAAAAAGCATTAGCTTTGTTCTAGGGGTATTTCTGTGAAAGGGGAAGCACTGACTAAATGTAATGGATCTTTGAATACTAAAAGATGTGATGTAAAACTGAAAAGAAAACACAGATACTTTACATCACTGGTGTAGACGTAGAATTAATTTGTATGTTTTTCACAATATTCAACAATAGTAGTTCTACCATTTAAAACCAATTATTATTAGGCTATAACAAATAATAAAACAATCCTCAAGCTAAGTAAATATCAGAAAGGGCACACACTGAGGAAAAAAATAAAAGAAGAAATTTGGGTTTAGATATACTTTAAAGCGAATCTGTGTCCGGTATTATCATGTTCTGAATGAATGGCAAAAGCACTTTAAAATAAGCTCTCA